>NC_092594.1:7692500-7998928 GCF_047663525.1 Anas platyrhynchos | reverse complement strand
TAATAGCATTAGCAGATGAGGTTTCTGCTCTAAGCCAGCGTTGTAGGCTACCATCAGAAATCAGAGTTTTCTTTGCAATTCTTTTTTCTCCCTGTTCTCCAGCTCTTGGCTTAGTGGTTTGACCTTTTGCATAAGCTATTTTTCATCAGCATTTGCCAAGGTTTTCTTAAACACTTTAGCAGTGCTTTGCAAGCATAGAGCATGAATGTTAACTGTTTCATTCTTTATCTGTGCTCTGTTGACTGATTTTTTGGGAAGTAGTTTAGTCCATAATCTCGGGTCAGGAGGTCTTAGCACTGGAAGCCATAATATATATAACAATGACCTCTGATTCATTGTTTCAAATTCCACTTAATCATGTATTTCTGTATTTCTCTGTAGGTCACATTACACTTGAATCCAATTTCATCTGTACATATTCACCAGAAGCCTCTGGTGTTTCTTCTCAACTCTCCTTTGCCTCTGCACTGGAAGCTAAAAACAGAAAGACTGGCACCTGGAATCCGAAGAGTTTTCTTTGTAAGTATAGACAGTCCTCTGGCCTGCTCTGTTTCATAGCTATTTGTCTCACAAGACATTGAGTTTGTGGCATTCATTTGGAAAGTTTTTGAACATACATTTAAAAAAGGAAAGTTAACACAAGGTCAAGTTTCAGTGTAGGGTTCTGAGGTATAGTTAGGTGGCAGGGCAAAGCGGTTGGGGAAAAAGTACTTAATTACCTGTTGTGTGAATTCAAGGAAAAGAAACCGAAATTACCTTTTTTATTTATTTTTTTAACACCAGCAGTAATTCGAGTTCACAAAGTTGTGAGGTTATAAAAGGTTGCTAGTCCTGATTAGAAGTTTGATAATATAATGCAAAAAGCCTCAAAGCAATGGGAAATATTACAGGTGAATGCCAGTTGTAGGGTTTGTGACCAAACAAGAATTTGCATCAATGTGTACAATTATAGTTTATGTCCCTAATGAAGCTTGGTCTGTTGAAATGACCAAGCTAAGCCCAGAATGAAGTCATTTTTATTTCTCAGAAAGGCTGGAGCACTGCTTATAATATAGGATCCAAATATTACCTAGTATATGTAAATCATGTCCATACAGTTTGCCAGGACATTCAAGTTTGCTATTTGTAGCGAAACAGACAAGTTGTTTGGATTACATTTTTAATGTGTTACATCATGTCTAATCATGAGTCGTCTTTATTAAAGTTGCAGCTTTTACTGTGTTCAACTCTAATTGCAGAACTAATCTTGATTATTTTTAGCTATATCCTTATAGGGTTTAACTTTGCTCTTCCAGCACAGCTGACTGTGGTAGGCAGTGACTGCTTCTGCAGTACCTAAAGGGAGCTTAATGGGGTCACTGCACATCTGCGGGAGGGGAGGGTGGTCAGGACTGCTGCACTGGGAAGGGACACTTCTCTTTGTTGACCTGATATAGCGGTGATGCCATTAAGTGCACCAAGAGACTTATTGCTCACAGGGATAGATTTCTTTTTCCTGTCATCAGAGTACAAGAGTAGGAATACTTTTGGTACTTCGAACTGTAAAGGACTCCATCCTGTTTCCAGTGCAATTTGTTACTTACTGGTGTAAAGAACATGGGTTGGCTTGTATTCTGAAGTGTTCAAAATCTCAGATTTTCTCAATCTGTTAGAGACTCTTAACTATTAACTTCTTGTGGACCGTTCCTGCTATATGCCCTTAATGCAACCAATACAATTCAGGTCTGCTCCGAAAATGACTGAGAAACAAGATGATGATAAGAGTCCTTCCTCACTCCTCTTCTGATCAAAAGAATCAGCACATTTTACCAGTTAATTAAGACTTTATCATATTTTCAGTTTACTTTTGACATCATCACTCCCATTTCATATCAGCTAATATGTTTTCAGCTATCTCTTTTCCTCCCCTTCAGATTTTCCTTTTCCCTTTGCCTTGCCTTGGCTTTGCAAGTGAAGAGGCTTTCTGTTGAGAGTCATCCATTTCTGCTCAGCAGTTTTGACGCAATGAGGAAGGCTAAAGCCCACATAGAGATCAGGCTTGCAAAAGAGATAAAGGATAATATGAAGGTTTATTTTTAACTATGTAAGCAGTAAAAGGAAGACTAGGGATAATGTGGGTCCCTTGCTGAACGAGGGGGTGTCCTGGTAGCAGGAGATGCTGAGAAGGCGGAGATACTGAATGCTTTCTTTGCTTCAGTCTTTGCTTCAAGGACTCCCCCCCGGGACTCCTTGACCCTAGAGGGAGGAGAGTCTGGGAAGTGAAGATTTCCCCCCTTGTTGACAAAGGAGTGGTTCGGGAGCATCTGTGTGGGCTCAATGCACACAAATCTGTGGGTCCCGATGGGATGCATCCACATGTGCTAAGGGAATTGGCAGAGGTGATTGCTGAACCACTCTATCATCTTTGAAAGGCCCTGGAGAACAGGAGAGGTGCCTGAAGATTGGAGGATAGCCAATGTCACTCCGGTCTTCAAAAAGGGCAAGAAGGAGGATGCGGGAAACTACAGGCCAGTCAGGCTCACCTCTGTCCCTGGAAAGGTGCTGGAGCAGCTTGTTCTGGATGCCATCTCCAACCAATTGGAAGAGAAGAAGGTTATGAGGAGTATTCAGCATGGATTCACCAAGGGGAAGTCGTGCTCGACCAACCTCGTTGCCTTCTATGATGGCATCACCAGCTGGGTAGATGAGGGGAGAGCAGTGGATGTCATCTACCTTGACTTTAGCAAGGCTTTCGGTACTGTCTCCCATGACATCCTAACAGCAGAGCTGAGGAAGTGTGGGATAGAGGAGTAGACAGTAAGGTGGGTTGAGAACTGGCTGAGTGGCCGAGCTCAGAGGGTGGTGATCGGCAGCGCAGAGTCTGGCTGGAGACCTGTGACTAGCAGTGTTCCCCAGCGGTCGGTGCTGGGTCCGGTCTCGTTCAACATCTTCATCGACAACCTTAACGAGGGAATAGTGTCTGCCCTCAGCAAGTACGCTGATGACACGAAGCTGGGAGGAGTGGCTGACACGCCAGAAGGCTGTGCTGCCATTCAGTGAGACCTGGACCAGCTGGAGAGATGGGCAGGAAGAAACCAGATGAGGTTTAACAAGAGCAAGTGTAGAGTCCTGCACCTGGGAAGGAACAACCACATGTATCAGTACAGGCTGGGGGACGACCTGCTGGAGCAGAGCTCTGAGGAGAAGGACCTGGGGGTCCTGGTGGACGACAGGTTGACCATGAGCCATCAGTGTGCCCTGGTGGCCAACAGGGCCAATGAGATCCTGGCGTGCATGAACAGGAGCATGGCCAGCAGGTCAAGGGAGGTGATCCTCCCCCTCTACTCTGCCATGGTCAGGCCTCACCTGGAGTACTGTGTCCAGTTCTGGGCTCCCCGGTACAAAAAAGACAGGGATCTCCTGGAAAGAGTGCAGCGGAGGGCCACAAAGATGATATGGGGCCTGGAGCATCTTCCCTATGAGGAAAGGCTGAGAGACCTGGGGCTGTTCAGCCTGGAGAAAAGGAGACTGAGAGGGGATCTCCTCAATGTGTATAAATAGCTGAGGTGTGGGAGACAGAGGGATTTGGCCAACCTCTTTTCAGTGGTTTGCGGGGACAGGACAAGGGGTAATGGCCACAAAACTGAGCACAGGCAGTTCCGCACCAACATGAGAAAGAATTTCTTCATGGTGAAGGTGACGGAGAGCTGGAACAGGCTGCCCAGGGAGGCTGTGGAGTCTCCTTCTCTGGAGATATTCAAGGCCCGTCTGGACGCCTACCTGGGCAGCCTGCTCTAAGGAACCTGCTTTGGCAGGGGGGTTGGACCCGATGATCTTTCAAGGTCCCTTCCAACCCCTACAGTTCTGTGATTCTGTGATCATGCCAGCGTTCAGACTGTGGTTGTACTGGGCTTACTTGGCTTGAAACAGGCTTAGCAGGGCTTCAGTGGGCTGCACTAAGGTATAGGAACAATAGGAATGTGCGTAAGGCCTCAGCTGCCAAAACTGTATGATTAGCTAAGTGTTTGCTTTAGAAAACTGTTTCAAGCTCTTCTGGCTTGAAAGAGCCTTGAAAACAACAAAGATTTGAAAATGTGTCCTGAGCATCAGCTGTTGTAATTCACACCAAAAAGGTTATCTGACCTCAAGCATCACCACAGGAAGCATGGCCACTGATGCTGCAGGAAGGACTGGGTGGTTTCTCAGGTGAGGCAGAAGGACCTGATAGATGCTTCAGATTTGTTTCCCCCCTGGTGGGGCTGAGTCACCTCCTCTTCTGTACTCTAGCCTCCTCAGCTCCACCGGTGATGGTAAGGGCTGGAAGTTATGGTGCTTCACACTGTGCTCTCACCACGCAGCGATGGCACTGCTCACAGTAAGCTGTTCAGACAGGAGACCTGGCCTTTATGTTGCAAGGACTGAACTAATTCTCAGTGCTGACCCGTCCCTAATCATGTTTAAACATTTGAAGAGCTCTCCTTGACAATCTGGGATCTCAAGTGCCATGTAAATAATTTATAGTCTTCCTTCCACCAAGTTCTGGTTTCTCCTTTTCTTTTCTGTAAGGAGCTTGAAGAACAAGATTCCAGGAAAAAAACAAAGAAACAAACAAAAACCAAACAACAACAATAAAAGAAAGCCTTGGAGCCCCTCTCACACTGGCATTTTCATCTTACGTGTTGTCTAAGACAGTATTTTTTGCTGCAAACATAAATGAGCTTAAATGTCTTCTCAGGGTCTCATAAGCCTTCCCACATCTTGTTCTCAGTAGTTGTTACGGTTGTGTTAGTAGGCTGAACAACTTGACCTGTCATGGTTGTCCATTGCCTTTTCACAGTTCTGCCCTGCTCACAAAGCCAAATGCACTGCTTTCCCAACCAGTTTCTGAAAAAAGAGCACAGAATCATGTATCATAGAAAACTATGGGAAATACTGAGGAAGTCCTAACCACAGCACCTGTGGACAAGTACAGCACTCCGAAGAGAAATAGATCAGCTCTAGTTTTGCAGCACAGCTGCTTGTCTGTGGCAGGCCATGCCAGGTTGCAGTCACTAGGATTACCTCTTGCCTGAAGAACCTGCTTGGCCCTTTGCAGAACCAAGGGTTCTGATTTCCAGATGAGTCGTGGAGTAGATGGACATACATGTACTGCTTCAGCTCTAGTAGTGGAAAGATTCCCTACCTGCTTGCCAGAGTCCTGAGCAAATTTCAGAGAATTAAGCTTAAGAGTGTAAAGCACAGCTGCAAGGGGCGCGGAGTGCAGAACTGCTGCATTTCATTGGCCCTTGTTTGAAAATACTTGGCTTATAAGAGTACTTCTGCAGCTCTGTCTTGTTCATTCTCATTAAATTTATAGCCAAGCCAGAAAATGGAATATTTTGAATCATAAAGGATTTCAAATTAAAAAAACAACAACACTTTTTTGATGTCCGTGAATTGTATGCTCAAAACAGAAATCTGTGTCACGCATACCATAGGAGTGTCATAACTATTGTGTCTGTCTCTATGGAAGCCTTAGGCAGAATAACCATTGACTTTCCACCCCCTTTTTCAGACTTCTCATACAATACAGTCATTCACAATTTTATTACTATACTGTATGTAAAGTATGAATTATGCCTTTTTATTGATTGATCCCTAGTTAGGAAAATGAAGAAGTGTAATTGGTAACTTCTGAAACTTACTGGTGATGAGGAAAATACTCCGAGAGTGATGGTTACGGTACTTTAGAGGAAGCTCTCTGGGACAGCACAGAGTTGCTAAAGGGAGTTGTTCTTTACTTGTCCATTGCCTTACTGTGTTGTCATTGTGCTTCTTTCCCACCTATAAAGCAGAGAAAGCATTAGTAAATGGTCTTAAGAAAAAATGCTGGCATCTTGTTAAAAACTGACATACAATATATAAATAACGATTATTTTGCTGCAAAGTAAATAAGTTATTGTGTTAGTAACAAATGTGCTTCTTGAATGCACTCTGAACTGCCTTGAGTTATATTCAGCTGATTTACTGACATAGTAATTTGCAATATTGAGAGGCAAAGGGTACTACTTCATGTAGAGAAGGGAGTAGCAGTAAACAGAAGTAAAATTTACATATATTTTATAACATTCAGTAAAAAGTGATACAGTAAGGTTTACAGAACTTGTAATGCTGTATTTGCCTGGTGTACATAATGCTATTTTAGTGCTATGCAAGATAAGGAGGTCAGGTGTCTTCTAATGGCACTGTTTTAGTGCACAAGTGTTTTTGTAAAGCACAGTTTTTGTAAAGCACATAAAACACATCTTTTGCTTTGCCCACTGTTGTAGCTGAGTTCTCTGAGGTTAACCGGGAAAGAACAGCAGGAAAAATGGTGCTGGGAAAATTATTGTGATTTTAGTACAGAAAGTCCTGAGTTTATTCTGACCATGTTAAAATGTAAACATACCTAAACATCATGGTATTTCAATCTGAAAACACCTAAAACTGGGTTCAAGTACTGGCTTAGTGCTTGAACTCTGCCAGACATGAGTAATTGAAAATAATCACTTCAATTAATGTTGTATTTAGTCATATTACTCTGATTGGATTATTGTTTACATGTCACAAAAACTCAACAGTTTGGGGATTGGGCATTTTCTGTTTCAACAGAAGGTTTTCTGGGCTGGACCACCAGCCCCCTCAAGGAAGAGCAGTGCGTAGATGGGAAAGTCTACTCAGTTCAGCAAGGGGAATATTGAGCACCTGTGCTAAATAATTCTTCTCCTCTGCAGGAAGTAAATGCCAAAACTATATCAGAAAGGGTCAGTGGGATGGAAAAGTACATCCTCACTGGGGATTAGCTTGGTTAGATTATAACAGCTCTCAATTTTACATAAGATAGGCAACACCTGCAGAAAGTACTTTTACCTGTGATCCTCTTACAGGTCAATCTTGGAGAAAAACTTTACTAGACCTCTGCCATCACCACACTTTTAAATTTCTGTATAACAAAATAATTTCCTTTCTTCCCCTCAAGTCCTTATTTCTTTCCTTCCCTAAAAGCAGTTCCTGAGAACATGTCTTGGCAGAAAACCAAAAGGTTTATGAAGCTGCCTAGAAAGAGGGTTTTACAGATGCTGCTCACTAGTGTTTTCTTTCTTTAGATTTGGTAACTTCCTCGATTGCTTTTATAGCCTAGGAATATCTTTACTGGGTAAGTGAAACTAGTGAGAATTAAATCAATGAAAAAACGGACCCAATCCTTTTTAATTTCCCAATAGAAATCACTTTTACAATAGATTATATATATAATAGAAATATATATATATACACATATGTGATTGTTTATAGTGTTTGGTTACAAATGTGATGCTTCAGCTCTTTCTCTGTGTTGGTTATTCAGGCAATTGAATGAGTAAGTTACAGATGCAAAAACACTTAGCAAGCAAATAACCTTACGGAGAGGAACTCCTTTAAAAGGACTGGGTATGTGTTAAGTTTGTGAAATGGTGGGGAAACAACAGTAGCGATAATAAATACAAAACCAGATCCTGGGCTCTTGTCTTGAGATTTGAAAAGAAAAAAGAAAAGCTGCAAGGAAAAGTAAGTGATAGAATTAAGACCTTAATTATTAGTCATTTGTGTATTTCTAAGAAGAAAAAAGCTATGCTCTTACTATTTCATCCAATAGCTGGTTTATTCCTTTTACTTCATGAAAATATGGTTCACATATTTTGGGTCTTTGCCATCAAACCACAGGCTGTTCTATGGCTTGCACTAGATTTTGGATGACTGACAAAACTCACTGAAAAACAAGTGCTATTTGTTTTCCTGTGCCTAGTATTTAACGGGAAATCAGGAGGCTAAATTTCCAATCACTTGTTAAACAGACCCAGATGTGAACAGAGCGCTCTGCTAGGAGAAGAGTGAGGGAGGATAGGAAATGCATGACTAGTGATAAATTTGGTATAAATAGTGACCTTTCACTATTCAAAGTAAAGTGCTGTAGATTTTCAGTGTTGTGTAACAGTGTGAAGAGGAATTTAAAAGGACATTTCCGTTTCTGTAGCATCTTGGGTTTGTTTTTTTTTTTTGCTTAAATCTTCATCATTCTTCTACTCGGAAGCTGGAAATAATCCCATAGCTGCCCTTTTCCATTTGGCAGAGCTCATATTCCCCCTTCTCTTCCTCACACCGTTTCCTTGCCTTTTGAAAGAATGGGAAAATAACATTATTTGTCTAATTAAAAACAGTGTTTAGTTAACAGTAAATGTTATTGTGCTTTTCATAATAGTAACTTTCCCTAGAGACTTTGTCATGTGGCCTGATTCACCCCCTTACAAAATGCTGTTTTTCTAGTCTGTATAACTGGTTAACTCGCAGATACATCAGGGGGACCTCAGGCTACATGTAGTGGTTCTGTTCTTGGCAATTGATTGGAAGGATTTTGTCAGCAGGGATAGCAGGAAATGACAGGGTGGTAAATACATGTTCAAAAGTGATGCTTTGGCTGCATTCAGTAAAAACAAATTTAAGAGCACAATAACCCTAGTAAGGCATTTTTTTAATACTTATATTTTTATTTTATTTTATTCAAAGCTTGCTTCATGAAGGTGTTACAGAAAAAAAAAGGTATTTTTTGCTTGTGAAGCAATACGTGGTTAAAGGCAAAAAAGTCTATAGGTGGTAGTGTCATGTCCCAGAACGGGAAACTTTTACGATACAGAAGTGTCTTCTGCTTTCAGTGCAAAGCACTTTTATTTTTTGTGCAGAAGTATTTCAAAATTCCCCATGTGCTGTTAAGTTTCAGAAGCAAGGTGGGTCTGTGTGCCTTAGTTTCTCCTTTCACAGGATGCTCGAGCCCTGGACTTTTTTTTAGGAGCTTGGTTTGCTGAGTATATCACATAGTTCATGTTAGATCCTCTCTTGTCCCAGGTGATTTAGGCCATCTTGCAAAAGTTAGGCTTCATCACTTTATGTTCAACCAAGTTGCAAGAGTAAGGAAAGAAATAATATTCTGGCATTTAGAGATGGGAGTGTGTTCCCAGACCCAGGCTGAAATGTCTGGAGCAGGTATCTGTGCTGGTCTTGTCTCTTCTGTACTGTCATGGCACCGTCCTGTCTTCACTTGCTTCAGTAAATGGGGGCTTTAGCTAGTGAAAGTTTACAGAAGCAAGCAGCAGATTTTGGCAGACTGCTGGTGTTAGTGACGTGGAGGAGATAAATCACAACAGGTTGTGTTACTGAGTCATTGATTCCAGTGGAAACTTCAGCTGCAGTTGCATAGATACGCTTTAATTCTCCCCTTCTCTCCTTCCACTAAATTGAGTCTAACTTGAAACAGAATTCTTGAAAAAGCTTCTGATACCTTATTTTGTTCAGACCAACTCAGTGAATTGCATCTATTAAGATGATGTTAGATTAATGTCAGGTGAGTGAACAATTACCTGTGTATGATTAATAAACTCCCACGGAGCCCTAAATTTTGCAGATAGATTTCCCCTACATGTGATTTTTTTTTTCCTTTTTTATCATTCTAGTAACTGTTCCCATGCGGGTTTTGAAAGTTGTACTTGCTTTGACATGGTTTCAACTTTGATGGAAAATCACAGGATTTTCTTTCTAGATGCATATAAATGTGCATGAGTGATCCCACAAGGTTCTGTGTTCATCCCGAGAAAGAGTTGAGCAGCCTTAATTCCTATCAAGATCTGTGGTAGTTGGTGAAGTCAGCATCTCCTAGGAAGCAGAATTAAAATACGTAGATAAGATACTGCTGATTCTTTCACACATATGTTTAAAAAATTTGCAAAATCAAAGCGGAATTTTGTGATGACTGTAAGTGGTCTTGAGAACACTAAACTGAAAATGAAACATGAACACTAAACTGAAAATGAAAAAATACACTACTGCCTGAAAGCATCTTACTTCTGTGGCTGGTAGGGAATATGAAAGCTGATAGATGATTCACGAACATGCAGGATGTTTGACGCATCTTATTTTAAAAGCAGCGTGTCTCTTAGCCAGTTACCAAAGAGAATTGTTCTCTTGGTGATTATGCTGCATGTGAATTTTTGAACAATAAAGGAAGTATTTTTGAGTTTCAAGAGTACCTGGTATTTCTCCGTTCATGGCTTCACTTTTTTTCTGTAAGGGGACTGAAGCCCGTCAAAATATGTTATCAAAAACCACTGACTGAGTCTCAACTCTATGTGGGCTGCTCTGAAAGTTGGTTCAAGTTTTTAAATTCTATTCTGAGCAGATTTACTCCTTTCCTACTTGTTCTGTCACAGGTCTGACACTATATAAAAATATGAAGGGTGCTGCTTTCCTTCTGATTTGTTTCTCTCATTCTCTACATTATGATGGCTTTGTCACTTGGGCTGGAGGGGCTGTTGCTGTGAGGGGAGGGATTGATTCATGCTGCAGACACTAAATTTTGTATTCTGAGTCATCTCCCAAAGGTGCCTACCTGTCTATTAAGGCTAAGTTACGAGCTTGCTTCCTACTTGGGTGTTCTGAATTACAGCTACATTAAATGCTTAAAATGTCATAAAGCAAACAAAATAAATATCCCCAATGGATCTGGTTCAATGAAAAAAAAAAAAAAAGCAGTAAAGCTTTAAAAAGAGAGAAGGAAATAGGTGAAATAAGAAACAGAAGACACTATTTTGAGTGTGTGCAGTGCTCATGCTCACCAGTGTATATATTTGAGGTGACTTAAGGTTGCTTCTGAGACATGATCCTTCTGAGGAACAGAAACTTGCACAATTTAGCACTTATATCAGGTAGCTGATGTTCTGAAGTACCATGGCAGAATTGCAAGAGCAATTTTTCTGAGACCAGAAAGTTTTCTTAAGAGATGTATAAAGGCTTTTTGTTTGTTTTCCCTCAGGATGGGGATATAAGTTTCCTTGTTTCTGTACTGTGCAAAGAAAATTGGAACCCTGTTTCCTCCACTGGTCAGCAGTGGGTAGTAGAGTATGTAATCACAGTATGTTCCTAACCATGTTTTGTTGGTGGAACTCTCAGATTTTGGTTACAGATTTGCATGAATCTGCACTTGACCCTTGGTCCCCCTGGCTGCAGGGCCTTTTGAACTGCATTCCTCACTGTGGTTGCTACCTGTGGTTGGTATCTTTTGGGCCTGCAAACTGATTTTCCCCATCAAGCCTGGAAGTTCCTCATTTAGCTTCAGAAATGTGGCAAGGCACGTAGATGACCTCAGCAGCAGGGGATGTTTCTGGTGCAGTCATCTTTAATGTCCTCGCAACAACAGGAAGAAATAGAGCTGGAGCAAATTTTCCACTCTGCAACCTCTGAAAGTAACCACCGAAGAAGATGAAGTAAGGAGACAGAGTGCCTGTGGCAGCAGTTTCTTAATTACCCGGTAGGCTGTGTAGTGAGTGTTCATATAAAATTTGTTGACATATTCCTAAATATATAAAACATTCTTTGGTTTGAATCCTCAGACTGACATGTCCTAAGTACTTCAAAGAGAGCAGCTTTTGGTTTGTTCTGAAGAGTAAGTAGTTAATGTTCAAGGCAGGTGTTGAAACAGTGACAGTTGCCTTTTTTGGAAGAGCCTGTTGAAGTCTTTCCAGAAAAAATAACGTGCTTGGCTCACTTAACCTTGCCTTAGGTCCATGTAGTAAAAATCCTAACATTGGCAGGAACAGCAGTACTCTGCACTCCTTTTAAAAACATGGTAGTGGAACCACCATTTTTAATAGACTTCAGTATGTGATTAAAAAATGAATGATGATAAGGTTTGTGTCCTACAGGAAGACATTTGTCATGCAACAGAAGGATGCAAAATGATTTCAAGTTTTAATTAATAATAAATGAAAAACCAAGTGTTTTCTGAGGAATAAACCTGTTGTTAACAGGCATTTAAGTACCAAATAGAAATTGCAGTGAAAATGTGTTATTGCAAGCAAATTCAATTCTTTAATTAACATTTAGAAGTATTAATATTTTCTCTCAGTTTTTCTCAAGCGTCTTAAAAGGTTATGCTGATAATTCTTTTCTCTAATACTGATTATAAAAAATACTAGAGACATTATGAAATAGTGTAAATGATAAGCAATTGCTTTAGTTCTTAGATGCACTGTACTATTTTGAGGTAGTTAAGGAGTTTTGGTTCTGGAGAGTGGATTGCCAGCATTTATTCAGTATCCCTGCAAAATAATAACTGATTAAGACCCTTTAATCCTTCCAATCTTTATGCACAGTATTTTTTTTCCTGATAGGCTAGGGGTCTACAAAGATGTTCCATTTGTCTTGGATACAAAAGATGGCATAGCTAAGAGGTGCTGTGTAAGCACTCTCTGCATGACCTGTCTTGTGCTGTTAGAGTATTCTTCATCCTATAAAGCTGTGCACACTATAAAATCTGATGTTAGGAGCATTGTAGAGATGCCCCACAAAATCAATTGATGGTGTATCTGCTTCTAAGTAGTGGAATTACAAAGTGAACACTATTTGCTAAATACTACTTTTTAAAGATAAATGTGTTTCTATATTTTCCTGATATTGTAGGAAAGTTTCCAAAAAAAATCTAGATTTTCTTTTATAGCAGAGTTTTATTTCTTATTTGGGAAGTATAGTAATGTGGTTTATTCTGTGTTACACTGAATAAAGACTTTTTTGTTAATTTAAAAGAAATATTTTCTGGTAGTCATATGAAAAACAATTAAGGAAGATCATTCAGAATTGGACAAGATGTTAGTTTAAACTTTGAAAACTATTCTGGCAAAAGCATAAATGATTCCTGAGCTGTTTTTTTTTTTTTTTTTTTTTTTATGACAGGCTTGATCAAATTGAACTCTGTGAATTACACGGGTCTTCTCTTAGAGGAGAGAGTATGTGATAGGTGCATAATAAATGCTAATATAATAGCTGGAGGCATGGAGAAGAACTTCTGAAATTCCATGTGCCAAAGGGCATAATTTATATGTCTACTTTGACACGTATTTGTATGTACTAAACAAACTGATAGAGGACATCATGAAATGGTGCTATGAAGTAAACAATAGCTCCGGGGAAGATAATGCTTGATTGATGTTAGTTAATTTTATCTAATTGGAACCTGACTCCAGATAATCTGTTTGAATAAATGTTGTTGATATATTGTGTTTTTTTACAAGGTTAGAGAGATACTTATTACCATTATGCTGTTATAGCTTGTAAATAGTTCTCAGAATGGGTTGGAAATTGTTATGATGTATTTTTCACTCTTTTAATCATTACCATTTGTAGTTTTGGATTTTAAGTTAAAGGAAAAAATATGCTTTTCCATCAAAGAAATCTGGTTTAGTAGAAAGGTAGTCTGGGATCCAGTAAAAACACCTGATATTGCAGCAGCATGTATTACACTGAGTATATTCTCTTGCTCCAGGTTTCTTTTTCACTTGTACTCTGGTGCAAGACCTAATATATTAAAAGCAATATTTTGGTACTTCTGGTCAAGACCTAAGTTAATATAATCTATTTATAATGATTTTTCTAAAGATGCAAGTCATTTGCTTTGTGCTAGCTCAACATGTATTTTTCTCTTACTGTAAGTAAAACAGTAAGTATTTCCTTTTCATGGCCTTTCTCTTTTCTTTCTCTCTCTCCATTGGTCTTTTTACTGAGCTTGAACTCATTCTTTCTGATATGGGAGTGACTTACTTCAGTAGTTCCTAGGTTTATTGAGCTTCACATCTCTCCCTTCAGTTTCTTGGACCATGTTGATCTTACTCCCTCCTGTTTTCCCTGTTGTCTTCCAGCCCTCCCTCTTGCAGCATTGTTGCACCACTTTTGTCAGTAGCACAACATCTGAGTAGTTCAGAGCCCCCGTTTATTCATCTGCCTTGTGCAACCCAGGCAGGCCGATAGGTTGGGAATACTGCTGTTTAAAACAGCCACTTAAGAAAAAAAAATCTGAAAACGAATAATTATGCAGATGTTGAAACATATGAAGTTTAGGCGTTGTTGGAAGCAAGCTGTAATTGCAGTAAATACATGTGGGTGTGCCAGATTACAATACTTTAACAGGCTACCTGTCTGTGCAGATAAATATACCATATTAAAAATATGTTTTTATTCCCATCAGGTGTCTTTAGGTTCTGTTGTTCAGTTTGAGAAGGGAAATTTCTCTTTGTCAGCAGAAACAGAAGAAAAGCTTTTTCCTGAGAAAAATGAATATCTGCTACAGTGGGCCCAGAAGGAATATGGAGCAGTTACATCTTTCACCGAACTCAAAATATCAAGAAACATCTATATTAAAGTAGGAGAAGGTAAAAACAAAACAAAAACAACAACAAAACAGCACAAACGAACAACAGCATCAATTGATACTTTTAAATGTTGAGAATGTCTGATTGTAGTACTATTTAACTTTTTTTGAATATTCTGATCATTAAGCATACCTCTCACTTCCCAAAAGGTATGTTATGAAAGGGAGAGGCAGAGAACTATCAGCAAGCCTAAAGACCAGACCTTGGATGTAGATGGATTTTAATGGATTCTTTTAATGGATTCTGGTGTCATAATTGTATGTTCATAAATATAGATGCGAAATCATTAGCTAGAATCTTTTAGGAATCAAATCTTCACCTTTTAATAGGAATAAACTACTCATGGTGATTGTTTATGTGCCTTCATGTAAAGAACTGAAGTGGAGAACTTGAGGTAGGGGGCTATTTCTAGAAAGACCCGAGCTAATTTTTTTTCAGTATACCCTTGCATAAGGATCCAGAGTATTTTGAGCAAAGAATTTCTGTCTTCCTCATGGAGGTAAGTTGCCTCACTCTGATGTCCCTGTGTATTCTCACCCCCAGGAGCAAAGTTTCTTGTCCCTGTGAGCTGCATGACAAATTCATCAGATGGCTAAGGGGAGCTGGGAGAGGACTCCAGCTCCTCAGGGATTCACAGGCCCATATTAGGGTAGGGCTTTGGCTGTAGCTGTGTAGCTGAGCAATATAAAATTTGGGTCTGTGCATTACCTTCTGGCTCATGCTTGCCCTCATCTGGCTGCTGGTCACATAATGTATTGTCTGCAGGGGACTTGCACCCGAGCTGTTCTTAAGCCATGGATAACTAACACATGGCTCTTCTCTTTGCTATGGTATCAGAGCAAGAGTGTCAGTTCAGGAGGTTTATACATATCTCTATTCAAGTTTGTTTTCTGGAAAATACATAGTTAGCAAAAGGAATATATCAGGGAGAGCAGACTTTCCTTATAGCACAGGATGATGAGGGTTGAACTTTATTTGCTTTATTTGCTTTATTGCAGGTATGGCACATTTTAAGATTTTAGTGATTGTTACTCAATGGCCTGTTTCAGTGATCTTTTTAGACCTCTGAAGATGTCATCTTCAGGAGTAAAGACTGGTAGAAGTGAAGTAGAACTGTTCTGAACTGTTTAGCAACTAGGGGTCCAGCTATTTTGAAATAGTAAAAATGAGTAGAACTTTTTGGCAACACCCAACAAATACTGGGGAGCTCAGCACTTACTAGAACCAGTGGCCTAATCTAATTTAGTAGCTCTTCAGCAATTTTTTAGAGAGACTCCTGCATAGCTGAACTAATTGCCTACCAAAACAAACAAACCAAAAACAACAAAGCAAGCAACCAACCAAGCAAAAGACCTTATGTGGAGAGAACTTTATTTTTAACTACCTGCATGTAATCATTTGATTTTTCTGAAGCATGAGTCTTGCCCCCCAAAATCAGAACATGGCCGTGTTGGTTTTGTCCAAAAACCTGCCAAATTTGTACAGGATTCCCCTGTGTGGTTTTTGTTCTACTTGGCACCAATCTTGTATTTTAATGCCAGAAGATCATTCAGAAATACATTTATTAGCTTATTAAAGTGCTCTTGGAACGTTTATCTGGGAGTAGTGGTCTCTGTGTTACAGGGATGAACATTTAATTAGATATGTCAAAAAACAGATCAAATAGTTTGTTGATTTGTACATCTCCAGTCAAAGTAGCTGAATATCTGTGAGTTTTGCATTATCTTTAGAATATATTAACACACAATTTAATTAGGAGTAGTTATACAAAATGGAACTTTGTAAGCAACCAAAATAGACAGTTTCTGAGAAGACTCCTACAAACTAGCTCAAACTGTAACCATATTTGATTTTGATTTAAATTCTTGGCAGAAGAATTAATGTGTGTGTGCATGTGGAGGAATTACGCATGTGTTCAGGGGTGGGGAGAGGGTCAATTCTTGAACTGCAGCAGTCGTGCAAGTTCTATGAAAAACACATGGGACGTGGACCTGTTCTGCTTTTCTGCAGAATAAACAATAGGATTACTAACACAGTGTATGCTGATGGACACTTAAAGCCTTTTCTACAAAAATCACACCACTCAAGTGCTTCAGTCAGGTACCCTCAGCTGCTAGTCTGTGAATCACAGCTAGTGGTACTTGTAATTTACAGGAGGTTGAATGAAGTCATTCCCTGCTGATACATATGACTGGTAGAGATTTTAATGGCAGTATTCATTTAATTATCTACATTTCATCTTTACTCAAGTTAGAAAAATCTGAAACTGGAAGATCTAAGATTTTATAAGCTGAGGTGTTAGCTGAATAAAGCAAAAAGAAAATGCAAGACAGAGAACAAAGAAAAATCTGAAGAAGAATGGTATTTCATAGAATAAAACTGCTTCTGATGCTCTGAGTCCCTGAAATCAGATTTGATGCTATAACGGAAAGGGAACTGAGTATGTGATGGAAGTCCATCAAAACTGAATCAGAGCCAGATGCATCTGAATCTTGTTGATAGTGTCCATCAAGAGCACGAGCGTGGCTGGTCAAACACCGCAGGGATGGTGAGCACAATGAAAACCAACAGGCTGGAAAGAGGGGTTTGAGCCAGTAGGCATATGAAGTGAGGTTCTTATTCTTGCTTTGATCTGTGTAGTAAAGGAGGTGGCTAAGTGATAGCCATGGTAATTGCTATTATATTCTAGAAAGCTGGACTGCTCATAGTGGAAGTCATATTAGTCATACATTTTTCAGTAGAAAAGTCAGTTCACTCCTCATGCCTCAATAAGATGTGATTATACAGGTCAGGAAGACTTATCAGTTAGCTAAACGTTACCTGATGCATCCAGTATCACCAATCTAAGTCCAGGGCAGCTGTGCTAGCTAGGAAGGAGATTATTTTCAACACATTTCTAAATAAGAAAAAAGTCAACCATAACAATAACAAGCTGAAAAATACTTCATGTGCAATCTGTTTACAAACTGTATTGCTGTGCTCCTGTCCTGGCAGAAGCTAAAGCTTCAGTCCTGACTCTGAATTTGCACCCTGTGTACACTAGTGCACATGTCCTGCACACAGACTTGCTGGGTTTAATACTTGTAGGTGAATGCTTTGTGCTGTGCTTTGGTGGTTTGTCCTGTCCTTCCTTGCTCCAGCTCACTGCTCTAGGGTGAGTACTGACTGGTAGGAGCTTCCAACCTCCCTACAAAGACTGCAGACACCTTCCCTTTTTTAACACAGTGCCATTTTAAAGTTGAGATGATGATCTCCGTAGTGTGAAGGGCCAGTAAACTGCAAAATGCCTGTGAAAAAGCCCTGCCATTTGAGTGGCAGTGGAAAATCCCAGACATCTTGTTCATCCCCAGCTTACACTTCTGAAAGGCAAGCTCTGCTTGGATGAGATTTTTATTGCTGAATTAAGCTGCTGTTGCCAAGGGCACCTGTCTTGGAGAGTGTCACCTGATTAGCAGCTCTCATTTGCACAAAAATCTTTTAAGCTGGGATACTCAAGTTTTACCCAGTTTAGCCAAGAGCCTGTGGGTGACACGTGATTTGTACAGAAGACAGCAGACAGCGTCTGTCCTCCTCTTTAAAATGGAGGTGCTGCCCACAGAAACTACAGCTCCCAGCGTTCAATACAGTCTTAATTGGAGTAGCTTGTGAGTGCTGGAGGGAAAGGCAGGGGCTGGCAGCTGTGCACAACTGCAGCGCCTGCCTTCTGGCCAGTGGGGCTCCTTGGCTTATGTGCCTGCTTGCCAGGGCCTTGCCTGACGTTACTCCAGGAGAATTTATTGGTAGTCTTTTGAGATTAGAGAGGTGTAGGGCCCACAAATTGGCTGTTTTACTGTTTTAATAAGCTTATTAATGGATTGCAGACACTTCTAGTACCCTTTTAAAGTAAGTAAACAAATATGAAGTGAAGAAAGAGAAGAAGAAGAAAAAAATGTAGTGACCAAAGAAAATAGAAATGGATCTCCTTTTCTTTTCTGTTACAACCCAGATCTTGGTAACTAGCTGACACAGGAATAAGTACATTTGGTGGAAGGTGTGCCAGGAGGACGTAAGTGTGTATGTCAAGTCGCCAGTGACAGTTAAAATGAGCTGCAGAAGAAAAGCGTGCTGTCGAGCAGGGGCCCAGGCTGGGGTGTCTCAGTGCTGGTGGCAGTGAGAGCAGGGGTTCCTTAAGAGCTGCAGAGGCATTGCATGGAAGTGCCAGGAGCTGAAGTCAAGCTCTTTGCAATGGCTAATGATAGCACCTGTGGTAATTATCCCCAAACTACTTAGAGGCTAGTATTTTATGGCTTGACCTGTGTTGTAGCATGGCAACTGAGAAGCAAATACATCTTATCTATATATGTATAACTCTGTAGATAGATATAAATTCAAGTTCAGTATAGATCATTTGGGATTACTTTCCATTCTCTGCTGTTGTGGGAGGAGTTGGCAGAACTGCAGCTGCATTCGAGGCTAATCTGACAGGGCACGCACCAGATGTTAGAGGAGTGCTTTCCTTGTGGAGTAGGAATCGTTACTGTCCCATACATCTTTCATAGGTTCTGTACAAAAGACAGCAAGGTTAATATTCAAAGACTGCGCTGTGTAAGATGAGAAGAAACTCTCCTAGTTGTTTCCATTGTAGCTGGGGTCACGGAAGTCCCAGGTCTCCCTGAAAAGTTGTGTACCACATGCAATTGCACTTCAGGAATGATGTTTCAGCTCTAATTTGTGGAGCAAATGCAAACAGTGGTCTCAGCTCAGTTTCTAGGAGTTCACCCACAGCTTTACATACACAATGTAAAATTACAAATTACAACAATGTTTGTTGTAATTTTTTTCTACCTTGCTACTGTTCTTAATAGGAAGGCCGCCTTTATCAAGCAAAGGTCAAAGACATAACTGTTTGAAATTCTGTTCTCAAAAGACTTTTTCTTGAGCACAAAATGTTGTCTTTCTGTGTATTGTGATAATTCATACGTAAAGCTATTTCAGAAATACGAAGTATTCTTATATTTAAACGGATATACAGCTTCTTGAGGCACAGTAATATAGGCTGTGCTTGAGAACATCATACCAAATGACTATTTTTTGTTTTGTATAGTAATTAATGCTTGTGATCAGCTAGGTAGTTAAAACAACAGGAGATTATATGCCATAGAACTTCCCCACTTTAATTATGGGTATAATGATTGGACTTCCTTTATATCAATAATTTGCCATCATTATCTTGCTACATTCAGTTTTCCTTGTACTAAAGAACTGTAGTATTTCTACACCAACTCTTGACTGCACAAAATGTAGGAAAATATACTGAGCAAGGAAATAGAAAATATTTTCAGTGATTTTTAAAAACAGCAAGTTTATAATAAGAAAAAAAGCGCATTTTCTAAAGGGAGGAGTTGAACATAGATGTTTTCTATGAGATAAAAAATATGTATTTTGAAATTAAATATGCAAGGAACAAATTAAGTACTTTTTTATTTTGAAAAATGCTTACATACTTTAGTATTGTTTTCAGATTTCTTGGAGGGATGACAGAGTACTTCTAAACTACAGATTTAAATATTTAACAGAAATTACATCAAAGGTGTGCTATGTTTTTGCAGTGGTGATCTCCCTTTCAACGGAGGCTCAGGGGTGACCTTATTGCTCTCTACAGATACCTTAAAGGAGGCTGTAGTGAGGTGGGGCTTGGTCTGTTCTCCCATGTGCCTGGTGACAAGATGAGGGGGAATGGGCTTAAGTTGCACCAGGGGAGTTTTAGGTTAGATGTTAGGAAGAACTTCTTTACTGAAAGGGTTGTGAGACATTGGAACAGGCTGCCCAGGGAGGTGGTGGAGTCACCATCCCTGGAAGTCTTCAAAAGACGTTTAGATGTAGAGCTTAGGGATATGGTTTAGTGGGGACTGTTAGTGTTAGGTTAGAGGTTGGACTCGATGATCTTGAGGTCTCTTCCAACCTAGAAATTCTGTGATTCTGTGATTATGTTGATTTCTCTTAAGTACTTATGATAGGTAATAAATATACCTTTTGGCCTAGAGATCTACACCATAAAATACAGTACTGCACTGAAGTAGATGCTATGTATACATGAATGTAAACTGATATTTATGTATGAAGCTTTTCTTTCTTTTTTTTTCTTTTTCTCCAGATCAAGTGTTTCCTCCCTCGTGCAACATAGAAAAGAATTTTCTCTCTTTAAATTACCTTGCGGGATACCTACAACCAAAAACAGCAGAGGGGTGCCTTATGTCTAATTTAGTCCAAGAAAGGGAAGTTCATATCATTGAGCTAATTACTCCAAATTCCAATCCATACAGGTAAAGTATCCTCTAAATTGACCAAATCTGTCTAAAAGTTAAGGATTTCATCTGTCTGTTGGAAATCAAATGGAGGTAGTCATTTCATCATTACAAGAAGAGCTTGGCCTTTAGTACTTTACCTTAAGTAGAAACTAGTTCTTCTGCATGTAAAAATTTTGGATTCTGCTTCATGATTCCAGGATTTTTCTGGACAATACTGTAGAGCACAGTTTTCATGGACTATATCCTGCCTTCCCGCAGACTGAAATTTTGCTCAGTCAACTGAAGTTTTCCAAGGCTAAGGTGTGTAAGGGAATATGAATAAGGACAGAATCTTACAGACAGGGATTAAGATGAGCCCACTCTATGAGGAAGTAAGAGAAGGGTTAAAAGTAATCTTGTCCTGTCACAGGTAATGATGACTGGTAGCAAAGCCAAGGGCACTGGTTACCAAACAGAGATCCAGAGGTCACAAGTGATCTGTGGTAAATGATTCACAGTTAGTTTGCAGAATCATACCAGGATTTTCTGTAACATTTCAAGTTGAGTTTAAGGAATATCTTGATAATCTGTATGAAAATCTGTAAGAAAAAGGGTTGAGTATATGAATACATGTATAGGCACAGAATTATATCATAAAATGGCTTGGGATAGAATGGACCTTAAAGACCATATAGTTCCTAATGCCCCGGCCATGGGTGGGGATCCCACCTGCTAGATCAGGTTGCCCAGTGCCTCATCCAACCTGGTCTTGAGCACCATAGTGAAGTGTAGTGGTTAGGGGAGATTATTTAACTCTGTATGTATTATTAGGGTTATCTGAATTGTCAAAGATACTATAAACTTCAGAGTTATGACTTAAAATATTTAGCCTTTGCCTGTGTCTCCTAGGTCTTAGTGGGAGCACGTGACCTAGAGTTTGCTTTCAGATGATCACACCTGAAAAAGCTTTTCATAAGTGCTGAGTTGCTAGAACATAAATTTGCCATGAAACTTGTATGGTTTTGTTTCTTATAAGAAGAAAAATACAATTTCATCAGAGATGAGATACAATTAAAATCCTGTCTGCTTACTGCAGGCACTGGCTTTCCAACATTGTCCACTTTTGCTCCTCATGCATTACATTCGAGCACATCCCATTCCTAATCAGGAAATCACACAGGGAGTCGGAGGTGGGAGGAGGGTTCTTTGCAAGAAGGGTAATTATCTCATTGCAAGATGCTAAACCCAGAGCCTGAAAATGCTCTCTTGTGTACCAACTTTGGGAGAGTAAGAATGTGCTGAGGTGTGTTGGAAGGCAAGTAGCTTAGTCCAAAGCATTTGCCTGTATATGGCAGTGGGCAGCAGCCCCATCTTCAATAGAGCTGATGGTTGGCATCAACATCACACTCACAGTAAGTCCCTTGTAGCATTGTGCAATGGTGACAGCTATGTCTCCATCCCTCTTGGCTTTTGACTTTGGCTGAGAATGCATGACAGGAATTTGTTTTTCAGGTGATAACGCTGCAAAGTGTTTAAATGTTACAATATTAAAATTTAAAAAAGGCATTAAGGGTGTTAAGTTTCTTCTTGCTTCATTCTTGGTTATAAATATTTGCCACAACTATCTTAATGAAGTTTATTCACATAGAAACATACAGAAGCTGAGCTGAGTATGTATAAAACTACAGGCGTTAAAACAAAAGGACCCAAGATACTAAGTCTTAATGCAGAAGATTAGTTGAAACATGATATTTGGTGATGAGCACATTCTTATGACATGTCCCTATAAGATGATTTGGAAGTAAAGGTTTTTCTTTTGTATTAATATTTTGCATGATGAGATATTATTGCTCTCCTTATTTTTACTGAAGGCTTGAAAATCTGGATAGTGTTCATCTATTTTCCAGCAACCAGTAGGCTGTACATCTGTTTTCTTTTCGTTTTGAAATGAGTATATATCCAGAAGTATTGGAAACTAAATATGACGGCTTAATTCCTCAACACACACAAGATCCTATGCAAAGTAATTTCCACAATTTAACTGCGAAGGCAGAGACGTTGTCTAATATAGTATCTGTGCATTTTTTGCTATTAACTTGCTTAATTTGTATTTTTGCTTATTTAAGGTATTGTTTTGAGTTTTAATATGGTTATACCTAGAAGAAACTCGAGGCACCATTGCAGTGAATTAAGAAAACAGTATTTACTGTATAAAACAAAACTGCTACTCATAAAACTACCCTGCTCCAAATAATAAATGAAATGAGTAGCACACTTCTCATAAACAAAGAAACAAAAAATATTATTTGTCTAAAGAGTAGTTGAAGAGAAGTTGTGTCTATTGTTACATAAAATCATTTAAGAGTATGTGGAATAACAATCTGTTTTGCACATGTTGTGTTGTCTGGGATAATCTTCAGCATTTTAATCAGCTGGCCAGACAGTGGAAACATGATGGATTGGAAGAAGGTTGATAGCTGAAAATGTCTGGCATTCTGGTCTTACTTTCTCTCTATTTTCCACACACAGTGCTTTCCAGGTGGATATAATCGTTGACATTAAACCATCTCAACCAGGCGCCAGGCTTGTCAGAGACATCGTACTTATCCTCAAGTGTAAAAAATCTGTCAATTGGGTTATCAAGTCACACGATGTCCAGGGAAAGCTGGAAGTGATTGTAAGTTAAGGCACCTTTTATTTTTCGAGATATACCATGCTGCAGCAGTATAGAATCTATTTGAACATGATGTAGTACTGTCCTATATTGATTTTTGAATGTATTCTTAGTTGCCTTTTTTTTTTTTTTTGGATTATTACTACATTTCAAGGAGTAAATTCAGAAACTATATGTACTTTTTTCTCCTTTACGTACTGACCAACACATCACAGAATTTGGGTGGTTAGTGCAAGGATTTAGGTTCTATGTCTTCTTAACTTCTGTTGAAGTACCCTAAACATTAAGCTGGATCTTCATCTCCCTTCTTGCTGTTACTTTGGTGAGAGGATCTACAGGTTTATTTCAGAAGTTGGAAAGATGCCTGTGAATTGAGAATGGATAATTCTAGATATAAGTCATATACCCATGTTGCTTTAGAAGTGGGAACTGATTTGCTCCTTCCTTGTGATTCTAGTGGTCTCCAGCCTTCTCCCCTACCAATATTTCTGTCCCCAGCAAGTGTTTGGTCAAATTGACCTCACCTCTGCTCAGACCACAAATAATAGTTTAAAAAAATTATAAAACCAGGGTTGATAAAGCTAAGCCTTTGAAACTGTTCTTACACATAATTGGAAGCTCAGATTCAGAATGATTTTTGGCACAGACTCTGTGGCTCAATGCTGTTTCTACTAAGAAAATGCATTTTCCCTTTTTTGAAAGAAAAAAAAAGAAAAGAATAAAAATTAGAATGATGTCATGGCCTATAAATGCATGGCTTATTTCTCTCTTAAATGATCAATTGAGTGCATTGTAAAGTTGATCTTAATGCTGGCTCAGGACCAGCCAGTGGCCTACTGATTAACTTTTTTTTTAATAACTAAGGTATACTTTCAAACTCTGGTTATCTATATTTATAAGAATTTCACTTTGCTTAGCAGCTTTATCCATTCAATGCATGCAGGGCAATACTGGTAGGATCCAAAGGCTGCTTGATCTAAATCTTTTGCATACCACTCTGTTCTCTTAGAATTTGACACTTGATTTTGAGAGTGAGGGATTTAAAAGGAAACAAGCGATGGTGTTGCTTAGAAAATTGTCTGAAAATATTTTCAAGATTTGATGATGAAATTCCCTTCTGATCCCTGGTGCATCTTTATCTTATGGACAGGAAAGGACATTCTGGTCCTAACTAACCAGCCCGAAAAACACTGGACTTTAAAGTTTCATTCTGGATTATTGCACAAGAATCACCCATGTATATTTAGACCTCTTAGCCAATGCTGTGTGGGCCTGCTTTAACAGGACAGACAATGGTGCATTAGTTCACTTCATGCTTGCAGATACCCATAGTAACGCATTGCATATCTACGAAGCTACCTCTTTGTAGATGATGAATTTTTCAAGTGAGGATTTCTAGGGTATTTTAAAATGTTATTTAGTAATTATTGCCAGTATAAGTAAAAATTATTTCTGTAATGGGTGGCAAAAGTCAACATGTTATTTAGATCAGCAAAAGAAAATAATACTATATATGGAAATGTCGGTCTGTTAGGCTGTATATTTATGTTTGGATTTGTGGGTGTTTACTGCTTCATTCATATAGAGGTCCCATTTTCTGAATGTATGTTTGTTCTACTTTATTTATAGGGGAGTAGGGAAGGGAAGTAAACACCCGCTTGTCATTAAAAAAGCATATACATCCAGGATTTAGGATCTGTTCATATCTCTATTAAGCTGAAGGTCTTTCCAAGCCCAAATTTAGACAATGCGTAAAAACATTACTAAACAATTAGGTAATGCTTCACAATGTTATTTTTTATTAGTTGAGTTGGTTCCATGCACTTCAGTTTTCCTAACTTCTTGCCCTCAACACAAGTCAGGATTGTCTTGAGGGGATTGTCAGATTGAGTGAAAGGTTAATGCTGCGCTGCCTCAAACCCAGCACTGAGTTAAGGTCCAGGTTCATAGACAAGAAGTGGAAAAAACAAAGAAACAAAAAGAAACAAAAAACCTTTTTGAGTCATGTAGCTCATCTCCCAGCTTGGTATGCTTCTTGATCATTGATGGACACAAAATTGAGTAAAAAGTGAGTAGTTTAGGTAAAAGAATTACACAAAGTATGTGTAGTGCTGTTCTCACAGGCAGTGTTTGCAGTCGTATGTCCTTACATCAATTTCAGTTTCTGTGCTTGTTGGATTATCTGCACTTCACATTGCTTCCTTCAGTGTGGGTGTCTTTTTACAAAGCTATAGACAGTATAGTGCAAAAAGAAGTGACATCAGAAAGATTTGATAAATTGCATTAGCTTCCATTTATTTCAAAGAAACGAGTGTGCTGAGGGACAAAGAGTGAAAGAGGTAAAATGCACAGAAGAAATCTCTGAAGATTTCATAAGCTTGAAGGAAGTGATCTTGAAATGAGGAGAAGTGCCTACCAATTTCTGAAATCATCTCTCTTTATTCTGAATAGTTTGTTGGGTGGCTCTGTTGATTGCCAGTACTACGTGTGAGGGTGTTGACAGAACAAGCAAGTGAAGGAAGGTGTGCCTATTCCTGCAAGTCCTTGTGCTTGGCTTTGTTTCATCAAGGCAATGCAGGACTGAACATTTACAGGCTCACTGTGGCATGGAGAGGTATAAACAAGCCCTGAAAATGGTCAGATGCCAGCTAAGACAATAAAGTTCTGGAATAATATTTATTCAGCTGTCTAATCCTGACAAAAAGGAAAGGAAAGCAGAGAGGGAGATCCAGCGAAATTGGGATAGCATAATAATTCCATCCAGTCAAAGCTGCGTGTAATAAATTGTATCCAGATTTGTATCTGTTGAAGAATAAAATACTATTTGATCCAAAACAGTAATAAAGCACTAAAATTAGGATACCCATTGCTTCCTTTATATTTCTGTGCTTCAGTGACCTTTGCTGGTCATTGATAACTGTACTGCTAACAGTATCATCAAACCAGATACTTGGCACCTAAAACTCCCTTTAACTTCAGTTGTGAAGATTTGAGTGCTTAAAGAATGCAAAATTGCATTACAAAGAAATGAGGGAGAGAGATCAAGGTAAATTATATTATTCTATCAGAACTCATGAGCTTTAATCACTGCTTTGTTCAAAGGCTCTACTTCTGAAGTCAAGTAGAGGAATATAACACCTCCGTGACCCTGTGCAGTACAGCCATATGACCTAAAAAAAGGCTGGGCAGAAGCAAGAAATCAGTGCAATAATTTTTTAATTTTTTTTTAAGTTCTTGAGCAAGAGAAAAATAACACTGTTTTTATGTTGAAGGAAACTAATGGGGACTTAAAATAAATAAAATGCAGCCTGTATGATGGAGAATGTAATCAGGAATGGAAATGAAAGTGTGTGCTGTACAGCATTAAATGATGTAATCTGCGTATAGAAAGTTCAGTTCAGTCACATTGCAGGAATCATTGATAAGTGGGTCATTGTGCCCTTTACTGGTATGAGTGTTTAGCTTGCTCTGTAGTTCTTAATGTGATTGTTACAGTGATAACAGTAATACCATAACAATAAATATATAAGGGCTTAGCCTTGTGGGAAAACATATTTACATTTAAGCATTTAAAACAAGTTAAAACGTAATATCAGTGAATATTTTCTGTCTGCCCCTCTGACAGCTAGAGATGCTTGTTGTATCCTCTTGACTTGCGTATTTGGACAAGAAAATTTGAAATTTTGTCACACTTTTACAGTAAAATGAAAGCTAAATGACTGTGACACTCATCTGTATTCCATGGCCATTATTTGTAATTACCAGTACAACTAAGAGGCTGGCAAGTGTATTTCTGTGAGTTTGCTGTACCAACGTAGTTGTGTAAAACTTATATCGTAGTTCATTAAATTCTAAGTTTTTTGGGGGGTATAGAAAGTATATGTTGTCTTATAACTAGTTTGGTCTGTCATAAAAGTGCATATTCTCACCTCACTGTTCAGCATTTCTCAGTTTTGAAGAAAATTCAGTATTAAACAAATGGCTATAAATACACCCCTCTTGTTTAGGGATTAACTACATCTGACCAACTTGATTGACTTTACCCTGGAACAGCCTGAACCAGTCAGAGGCTGGGAGGAAGGCAGAGCTTTTCTCCAGCTGTACAGCAGTTCTGTGTTTAAGACGGCGATTTATTTTATTTCCCAGGTGATCTCCATTTGCAAACTGCTCTGTTAATTGATAAAGTAACATTTCTCACCAAAATGTGAAATCGGTGTTGATATTTCATGTATGTCAAGTATCCTTAAATGGTAGATCATGAGCCATGTTTTTCTTTGTTTGCAGACATCAAACAGTATTGGTTTTGGAAAGGAAACAGAGCGATCCATGATTATGAGTAAATCAGTAATACCTGATATTCCTTCTTCTCATGAGAGTTTGATCAAGTGGGCTTATGAGCATAAATATAGTCCGGTTACTTCCTACACAAAAGCCCCCGTTGCTAACAGATTTCACCTGCAACTTGAAGATACAGGTAAGCTTAAAGATGGAGTTTTATTATATAGAAAAAAAACATTTGCTGTGTTGCCAGGTGTATGATGCTTTGAAATCTCCTTTCTCAGTTTTAAAGATTTGTTGTTGGGTGTTGTACTACTTTCACTGCTCATTATCATTTGTGTTGGGAATACATCTAACTGCTGGTTTAAAAACAACAGCAAAAAATCTGTGAATTCTTGATCAGAAAATTCCAGGGAAATTGTATTATGTCCTGAAGTGTTGGTGGAATTAAATGGTTATAGTTTGTTCAGTTCAGAAGCTTGACCGTGCTCAGTGCTTGCTGGAAAGAGAGGACTTCAGTGACTGGATATTTTGTTAGCTAATAAATTCAGTTTTGATTTTTATCAAAAATATGAACACATTTCCTTGAGACAGTTAAATGAACTTTTAAATAGTTTACAGACAAAACTGGCTTATCAGAAAAGTATGAGCAAATGGAATAAATACAACCATTAAAAAAATTTACTTGGCCAAAGTCATTGCTGATGTAAATATATCCTGGTCCATCGAAGCTAGTAGATTTGCTTCTGCTTTTGCACTCGTTCTGAATTTAAGTCCCTATAAATTTTGTTTAGTTGTTTTGATAAATGCTTATATTTACACAGATTTTATCAGCTGCACTCTCATGGTTTCCAGATAATTATCTGCTTGGGCCGGATGTCGAGATTTCGGTCCTGAGCAGTACTACCTATAAGCCAGGAGATAAATAGTGTTCTCATTACTCATCATAAAGTTAACGCTCATTTAACTTCACTTTGGCTATGTAAGTACTTCCACAACAGTGGAAATTGTGCCATCAGGTAACAGAAGAATTTCAGTCAGTGATTTGAACAGATGATATTTCAGCAGCACTAAAATAGTGTATTTCTGGGCTATGGTGTTTCCTTTATGTTTGTGGTTGCCCTTGCATACAGTGAAGCCCACTCCTCAAAGTCCGTTGTTAACTGTTAGTGAGGCATATTTCTAGAAGGGATTAAATATACCCAGATTAAATTCCTCAGTAGCAACTAAACCCTTAGCAGAGGAATTATGGCTGGTTGCCTATAAAGTAGAAAGATGTTACTTTGGATGTCTTTCAGGGGCTTCCTTTCTGGGTGATTTTTTTTGGCATGAAAATTACTCAGTTATGAATTCTTCTATGAAAAAAAATATTTACTAACCTAATTTACTTTTTTTTTTTTTTTTTGCTTTTAGAAGAGATGAATGATGAAGAAGACCATTCTCTTCCTCCAGAGCTGACAGAACTGCTGCCTGCCTCAAAGAATCCTGCATTAAATGATGGCCTGACTTTTCCCTTTCACATTAACAGAGGAAGGCATGACACAGTGGGAGAAGGAATTTTCCCATCCAGGGATTCAGTGGACACATTAATAAATCATGACTTTGAGCATTCCCTCCCAAAGCACAAAGAACCTGAAGAGGTTCAGGGCAGTGCTGATGTAGCCCTGTCAATAAAGTGTGATGACAAAGTCATGAAGGTGGCTGTAGAAAAAAACTCTCTACAGGTATGTGTGATCTCGTATTGTCAAATTTGGGCAAACTATTTAGGGCAGGCCATTTTGTTTGTATTTTGATTTTAAAAATAAATATTCTAAGAATATTACCACCCTCACCCCTTAAAAAAAAAGTTTGAGGAAACTATACTGTGGATATCCTTTGCCATAATGCTGGGTCTTGTTTCCTCTTCCCATCAATACAGTAGTTCGTAGAGGGATTTCTGGTTAAGGATTTGCCATGTTGATTCTGTCAAAAACTACTGTATTCAGCCACCAGTCAGAATTTTTAATCTCCAAAATACAAAGAAGCTGCTTTTGATAGCTGTGTAAGACCTGAATAGGTCTGTGAAGCAGCAGCTAAGGGGATGGAAAGTTAGAGGGTGAAACTGTATAGTCCACTGTTTCCCATTATGTGGTATTTTATTCCGTCTTGACCATTTAGCAGCTGATAGGTTGCTTGTGCCCATTTGCATTGTGGAAAAGAGCCTGATACAGACTAAAGCATTTTTAGCTCATTTTAGACCAAATAGAGTTTGTGTCAGCAGATTAATAATGAACCTGTTGTTTCCTTTGTTCCATGTTACTTTTATTCCCTGTCTGTCGTGTATAACAGCATTTTGAGGTTGACCTTCCCTGGATGTCAGTACAATGAACCTCACTTCCTCTTATCAGTGGTCATGAACAGTATTCTGAGCTGCACTTTAAGCAAGAGTCTAACACAATAGTATTTCAGCAGAGGTTTCAGCCATTTACAAAGCATCTTTGTTTTAGGCTAGCGGCTACACAAGGACAGAGCTCTCACTGCTGGATCATTCTTGCAAGGCCAGGATGAATGGTACCCATTTCATTTTGGAGTCTTTGCCGAATAAATGCGGGACACGGACAGCATATATCTTGGACAAGATTGTTTATTTTAACTCTGTGAGTATTTTAGAAAGAGGAGCCTTCTCCTCTGCTGCACGTCATAGTGGTACAGGGAAGCCATTGTAGTTAGCTTTAGACTTAGCAGAAAGGAGGAATCCTGATATTTTTTCTGTAGAGCACAAACCTAGTTGCAGCTACAGTCCCTGTATTCAAGGCTGTATGAAGGCCATGCATTCAGTGTACCACTGCGGATAGTATCCCAAAGGGAAAACGAGGAGTTGAAATTATGTGCTTTTACAAAACTACAGGGCTGAAGTTTGGGGACCATCTGTGCCAGTCTCAGAGAGTTTGCACATGCTTTCCCTATGCAGCTTGAATGTGCCCACATGTAAGCAATACTACATGGCTATAGGAAGGGACAGGAATGAAGTTCTGTGATTGCAGAGAGCAATACCATTTAATTCACATGCTGAATTATTTAAGGTGATTTTTTTTCTTTCTGATTAGTGGGTGAAAGTCTTTCAAAAAGTGAGGAAAAGAGACTATCTGTGCATGCTTGTATTTTGGATTCATACTTGCTATCAGTGGATGTATGTGATGAAGGGTATCTGAGTACTTTTGTGTGAGTGATGATGTTAAGAAGCCTGCATAGGTTCCAGAGACTGCTTCGACGCTGGCTCAGTTTATGACCTTAAATACATTGTGACTAATCTGGGTTGGAAAGTAATGACAGGTTTCTCTTGCTGAGCTTTCCAGTACATAACCTTGGCAAATGATGGAAGGCCTGTGGTCCAACCCAAACACAGCTAAGGCAATTTCATCTGACCTTGCCTGGCTAAAACTGTTCTATATTGGCAAGTCTGTAGCACCTAACTTTAGAAGCAATCTCAAACCGAGACTGTGGATAGAAACATCTCCAAACTACAGAATAGCATGTGTCTGGAGCTAAATACTGTCATTGTCCCTGTATTATGTTCTATTATGGTCCAAACCAAAACGGATATTTGCTGTTGCTTCTCTCCTTTCTCCACCATGTCTTTACGAGTCTTGGTTACTCACTTAAACTGAGAATCATGTATGGATGGTATGAATGGAATCTCAAAGAGAGTATATATCACTTCTTACTGTTTGCTTTATGTTCAAGAAAACAAATATGAAAGTCTTACAAGGGAGGGGTCTAGCTGAGGAACTGCAGGACATAGATAGCTAACAGAAAAAAGGGACTGTCAAGTGAAGAAATGGAGAAGTGTGGAAAGGAGGAAGAAAAACAGGTGAATGTTAAGTAGAAATTCAGAGGAAAAAAGGGAAAAATGAAGAAAGAGACATGTTTTGGGGTCTACATCTCTAAAAATATAAATGGAAATGACAGAAGAAAAAATCCTTAATGAGCCTAATACTTTCAATGATATTCAGTAAGGGCATTAAGGAAAACTGTAAATTGTGAAAAATCACTTTAGAAAGCCAGTTGTAAAATCAGTGTTGGTTATACAAGTACCAGAAACAGAATGGAAATGCTGGAATGTTCATTTGGATATCAACACCCAGACCAGCATTTTTATTGTTTTTTCTGTTTCTGAATTCTGGAAACAAACTAAAGGGTGTTCACAAAATGTAACCTACATATCTTAAACAGCTTTTGTGCCAAGCATTTAAGATGTTCTTTCACCATCTGATTAGCTGGTGCACTTCTTTAGGCCTTCACATTGTTCTGAAGAGAGAAGAAAATAATAACCACAGAGCGCTCAGTTATCATCTAATTTTATGCATTTGTAATACCTTTTGTGCAGATTGTCATTCAGCTGTCATCACCAGCTGAAAGCAGTGGCTTTGATGATGATGACATGGAATCAGGTGATAATGGATTTCCAGGGGATGGTGATGAGGGAGACATTACTTTCTCAAGCTGGCCTGAAATAGCGGTATGTTACTCCTGGTTTTGTACCTGACAATAGAGGAGAAACCTGTTGTAAGAGGCAGCTCACAAAAATTGCATTCATAATAATAGCAATTAATTTGTCTTTTACCACTTTTCCTCACACTTCTGTTTCTTGTAACCCTGCTGAAGAGTGGCACTAAATAGAGGGAACGTGGGTGGGCCAATATTGTACACTCCAAACTTGTCCTTATCCAGCTACCATTCCTGACTCAGGATGTATTTGTACCAGTGCATTTCTTTCTTTCTTTCTTTCTTTATTTATTTATTTATTTTTCAGTTTAATTGCACACTGCACCAGCCAGAGAAGGATTTTTTTAATCCTGCCATGTTCTGGCCTCCTGAACCACACGTCATGAATGTGACCTTCAACATGGAGCTATACAAAACAGATCTGTTCCTTGCTCCCTCCCAAGGACTCTTCTCTGTTGCTGAGAACGGGCCAATATACGTAGAGGTAACAAACGATAAAGGCTTTCAAACTAGCCAAACACAAGGTCATGCAACTGAGCCAAATTTATGCTTGTCGGTAGAAAGACCTCCTTATGCAGTTGCTTTAAACTGACAAGTATGAGGTTTTGGGGCTATGGAGAATACAAAACGTGGGTTAAGAAGCAGGACAATGCTTTTGGTCAAAATCACAGGATTCCTGCAGAATGGATGAATTTCAGTACAAGGTAGATTAGTCATTCTTATTATATCTGCTTTACTGTGCAGAACTTAAGGTGGTCTCTGAGATCTTGCTCTGAACTGTCATTTTCTGGTGAAGACTTCAGGGTTCATTTTATTGGGTAATACAGCTGAACCTCATCTGAACAATGTAGGCATGAAAAAATGGTTCAAGTGTCTGTCTTTCACATGGTAGTGTTCTTAGGTTGTGAAGTTAATACAGATCCTGTTCTCTCTCTGATCCACTTAAAAACTCCAGTTACAGGTCTTGTGCTCATCACATGAGATCTACAGTAGAAGGTAAATAAGCGCAGCAAAGTCAGCAGCCATGAGCATAGTGGCTTGTTTGACATTAGAACAGTTTTCATTGCTGTTTCAGTGTCTTGTGACTCTTTTTCATTCTCTCTCTAGTGAAGAGATTTCCACTTCTTTGGAGAATAAAAGACCGTAAAGATTCATCTTGAAAATGTATTGCGTATAGTAATTTTAAAGGAGTTTCTCTTGGTCTTTGTCCTATTATACAGTACAAGACACTTTGTGATGGAACAGAAGCATGAAAGTGGTGCCAGAGCTCCAGGTTTTTGTTTTTCCCGTGCTCCTGCTGTACTATAGGATCTGCTACTATAGCCTTTTCTACTTCCTTTCTTTAAAAAATACTGCATTCATTTCAGGGCTGTTAGATAGCAGATAATCTGTGAAGGTCTTTGGTTTTGTTTTTTGTTCATTTTCTCTTGCTTTTTTGAGACTAAAATACCAACTAAACAATGATAAGAGTACCACAGGAGCTTTGCCATATCCTCAGAGCTAAAATTAAACCCATTACATCAGTAAGCAGATCTAAACAGATCTAGTTATCTCTAACGCTTTTGTTTGTTTTCTGCCAAAACAACTTTAAACAATGCTATAGTGAAAAGTACTTAAGACAGTTGAAGCAAAAAGAAAGTATGTCACCATCATTCAAGAATGTTTATAAAAGACACATTTATTTTTTTCATTCGCATAAAACCTGCTGCTTCCTTCAGCAATCTAGGATTAATTCCCTTGGCTCCTAGCTCTCTGGATTGGTCTGATTCTGGAGCTGCTAATTCAGACAAGTGTTCTGATTCCTTCATCACCTGTCCTGGCACAGGCCTTTATTCTTTTTTTTTTTTTTTTTTTTCCTGTTACTTTTTCTTACACAGTGGAAAATCTATATCAGTTTTGAACTTCTGTGATTTCATTTTTATCTGACAGATTTTTTTGGCATTTGTTTGTTTTCTTTTTGTGGCTAATGCCTATATTTTATATATATGTGTATATATATATAAATAAAAATTTTGCTCAGTAAATTACTTAGGTCATAATCTGTAAGAACTCTATCTGCCTTTTCCTTCTCTGCTAAAAAAAAAAATCTTCAGTATTTTATATTTTGGCTCTTTTTTTTCTCATTCTTGGCTTTCATATTCTTACCATAATTCTGGTCTCACCTTCCCTATAGTTCTTTTTGTTTCCTTGAGATACCATTCATCCTTTTGTTTACATGATAGTGTTTCATGATGTAGTATACTTGTCCTCCTTGTCGTAATCTCTGTTTACACAGTCAGTTTACCTATCAATATCAGTGGCTTCATTTTTATTTGCCCGTTTGTTTTTTTATAAGATGGTATTTCTTGCTTAGATGTTTCAGCCCATCCTTTCATCTTTAGTTTGATTACTGCTCACATAGAGAAAAATGAGAAATGCCATTATTCACTGCAGAACTCAGAGCATCCAAACATTTTGCAGGGTTTCACTTAAATATACATGCAGCACATAAAGATTGGGTACACACTTAAGGCATGTTTCTTCTTTCTAAGCAGAAAATTATTTCTTGTGGAATTGTTTTCATCATGTAGTGTTAATAGTCAGGCATAGCATTCCTTTTATTTATTAGAAGTAGCATGCTTCATTTGTTACAATTTTTTTTTCATAATTATTCTGTAGCATTTATTGTCTGTCTTCAAATTCAAATGAACAACATTAGTGCCCTGCAAGTTCGCAGTCGTAGTTCTTTTTCTTTTTTTGAATACGAATTTCAGACTCACATTTCTTAAAAAATTACAGCTTTTTAGTAGACTTCTCCCCCACCCCCAGTCCAGAAATGCCACCCACACATCAGACCATGACCTCCACTCTGCTTCTGCATTCCACTCTTGGCGGGGGGTGGTTTCTCTGTTGTGTATTGCTTTTTTCCATTTCCTTTTTATTTTTTTATTTTTTTTTAATTTTTTGTTAAAGTTTCAAATAGACATGGATTTAGAAATCACCTTTCATAGAACTCTCATGAACTGTTTGGCTGTAAGGGAAGCAGCTCCATCTCAGTAGTTGCTTTCATTAATTACATATCTGGTCTGGATTTTTCATATGGTTTTGAAAAGATAAGGGATTGCTGTATTTTGCATGTTTATGCTATTAAGCAGCTGCTGCTTTTGAAACCATAGATTTTCTCGCTGACAGCCTACCCTTAACATTTAGCCTTCAAAACAGTTCAACATGAAGCGTCACTGGATCACCGCTTTAAATAAATGTTGAAAATGTGAATGAAACATGAACTAAAAATGTAATTTCTGAGATCTTACTATGTTTTTTTTTCTTTTTAATGCAGGTTTCTGTGACCAAAGCTGACAGATCCTTGGGTTTTGCCATTCAAACATGCTTTGTTTCCCCATTTTCAAATCCAGATAGAATGTCTGATTACACCATTATAGAAAATATTTGTCCTAAGGATGAATCTGTTAAATTCTACAGTACTGAGAAGGTGAACTTCCCAATAGCACATGCACAGAAGAACAAAAAAAGATTTAGCTTTGTGTTTAAACCAATATTCAACATCTCACTGCTCTTTCTTCATTGTGAGTTGACTTTGTGTACAAATAAAGACAAAGATACTGAAGGACTGCCTAAGGTCAGTAATTTTTTAAAGTCTAAACTTCTGATTTAAGAGATAATAAGATTTTTTTTTTTAAATCTGAAATGACTAAATGTTTTGCTGTTGGATTGATGTAATGAATATGATACATCTAGACTCAAGATTTTAATGGATAAGAGTCATGATGCTACGCATTTTGACTGCAACATTTACTGTTTCTATTTAAATCTCATTGTATGGGATAAATAGAAGTTGCTTTTCATTATGCACATAGTTCAGATTTATCTTTGCTCTCATTATCACATAATAGTATTACAAACAATGTTAGTTTTAACTTCCAAAGACATACATAATACTGGATAATATTGCAAGTGTGTTTGACCCTTCTTTTAGGAATTGAGATTAGCATGTCTCACTAGAACTTGGTTAGAAAATAAGTAAATGCTGGCATGTTTGCTACAGTTTGGTACCATATCATCTTACGTGTTTTTACAGCAAATAGTCCTGAACTGCTCTAATGTTTCTAAATAAAATTCATAATTTCTATCTGATTGTTACAAAAGACAATCACCAAATTTTCCTCTATGACTAATGAAAATGGCTTAAATCCATTGCTAGAGAATATATTGTAAGAATTTTGAATTTATTTTTACTTTTGGCAACTTCTGTAAGTGGCCCTCAAAGTTTTTTGTTTTTTTTTTTTTCTTTTTGTTTGTTTTTTTTTGAAGATGTCTTGTCATACTGATCAGCATGTACTTGTGACTACAATACTGGCCGCTGGGTTTTTAAAAACTAGTGCCTGTTTTTTATTCTGCAGTAAAGTAATTAGTACAATTTAAGTTCTATACTAACACTCTCATAAAGGTTAGAGGATCCTTAATGAAGGCAAAGGTTGCATCCTGAAGCACAGCTAAGAGTTACCTTTGCCACTACATTACATGTGTTGTTTGGAGGTACTCCTGTTTTGTTTTGTTTTGTTTTTTGTGGTAAGCAATTTTGATAAAACTGATAATGAGACAACTGTGCAGCTGGCAGAGCTATGCTGGCAGACACTGCAGATGTTTGATTTTGAGTAACTCCAGCCTCACTTGCTGTTCTTTCCACCTGCAGTGTATTCCTCCCGATGAAGCTTGCACCTCTCTTAATGTGGATATGATCTTGGCCATGATGCACAACAAAAAAACCTTCACCAAGCCCCTTGTTGTAGTAACTCATGAAGGAAAACCAGAAGGTATGAAAATGGGCTTGACTTGTTTAATAAAGCTATATACATGTATATTATATTGTGTACATATAGCAACTTAACATGGGGTAAAGCAAGAGTATTCCAAGTATGTGTCATTGTGTAAAATCATGGTAATACTGTGTTTGTAAGATGTTATTTGTTTAGATTTGTCCCTGGCAGCAGTCATTGTGGTAGTTTGTTGCCATCTTTTAATGGGCTTTATTGATCCCTGGAAATGTGGTTTTGCAAGGCATTAAAAAAGGAATACCATACTGTGCAACAAATATGGGTTTCATAAGCAAAATTATAGCACTGCTACTTCCAGCAGCTTCTTGTTGCCCAGAGATCAAAGGCAGTGCTCTGTTCCCAGCTATATCACTTCTATGTTGTGGTTGTAAATTTAGGAATGACAGCAATAGAATTACAAAATATTGGGAATGCTAAAGCCCAGTAAGTTTGTAAAGCAAAGCAATGGCCACCAGAAAGAAACTCATTAGATTGTTAGGCTACTAAGAGAAAAAGATGAGCTTTTATGCAACTCCTGTTTGCTACAGTGTAGGACATTTATCTTTGCGGAAGTTTTTAATAAACACCTTATTCACATCTTTTGCAGAGTAATTTTATTACTGTTTTTAGTTCAGTCAATGTAACAATGTGATATTGCTTATCTTTAATGCCTCATCCAGGTATAAGGAGATGGTGAAAGATAATTTTCCCATCTTAAACCTACATAGCCCCAAGCAGCATGGGTCTCTAGTATGATAGATATTTTTGTCATTAAAAACAAAGAGCATGTTTTTAGTACCTTAATAGTAAGATCTGCTTTCATTTGAAGGGTAGCAAATGTAAGTGAAATATGCTCAGTTCTGCACCCATGTCCAATAAAGTAGTTCTCTAATTCACATTAGTAGTAGCTAAATCCATTTAAAGGCAATTTTGAACCTCTGGGGTAGTCCTGCTAGTTGTGCTCCATTGAAGAAAATGGCATGATGAGAATATGCTCCAACTTAAGATATGCCATGTGTGTTTACTGAGTGATGGGAACTGAGAACTATTTCCACAGTTTCATGTAGTTTGAAAGTTCTTCTTGGTGAATGCCTCTGATAACAGCATCAGTCATGTTTTGATGCATCCATTAAAGGAGAAAGTGCATGTGCATTGTCTTTTCCTTTTGTATTAGCATGGCAGTTTAATTAAAAGCTTCAGTGGTTTCACGTGCACGTCATAATCTTAAATTTGTATACAAAGGCTGCTTGAAATTTTGGAATGCTTTTCAGGGAATATCAAAGGATGGGCATGAGAAATCCTTTAAACTCAGTTGTACAGTGCATGCTTTTTAGTCTTCAAGCAATTTATAGTACCATACAGCATTGCTAGGGGACATAAGCAACAACTGTTTCTGTTTTAACTCTGCAAAAGAGTGTATTATTTCCTTTACAAACTTCTTGTTAGTACAGATCAAATCCAATATGAATTAAAGTAAGTATTTGATCTGTCTGATACAACTAAAACTGTATTTGGGGCTTGATTCTGTGCTTTCTTTTTAACAGAACTCCCACTTTCTCATTTGCTATTCTATTGGGAATGAGTAAATCCTACAACTGAAGTTCATCTTTCAATAAACAGACTTATACTCTGAGCTCTCTTGCTCTTCTGATGTGTAGAGCATTGTGTGCAGCTCCCATCTAGGACTGCACTCAGAATGTTGTCTTTGTGAGAGGCACAAGGTCTTAGTGTGCAAAGATGAGCTAAATTTATAAAGATCAGTTACAAGACAACAGTGTGATAGAGTATTTTGTTGCATTGTGGGTGATTTGGTCTAATTGTGGGATGTTTGATGGAAATCTCCCCCAGCATATCACAGCTTTCAGACACAATATAAGGCAGCACATTAACAGCGTAGCTTTGTTGGTATGCAGTTATTCAGCAGTGAATCAAATGACCCCTTTCTAAAAGCCAAATGCCATTGTTGTCCGTGAACCTAAGATTTGAAGAAGAAATCATATTGCATTACTGAAGAGGAGAATTTATATTTCAGAGGTGGTGTTTATCATTTTATTTCATTGTTGTAAGTCATATTATTTGAGTTACTGCTATTGGAGCTGCTCTGTAAGCCAAATGAAGAAGTCATGTACTTGAAATTTAAAAAGTCTTAATATGATCATTGCAAAGGTGTCATCTTTTCTTCTGACACAAGCTTATGACTCGTCATCAACTCTAGAAGAAGTCCCAACTGTGATTATATGAGATTATATGAAGTATTAAATGAATTGCATGTGATTATATGAATCTATATGAGGCTAATTCTTATTCCCCTAATAATTTTTTTAGTTTTATATGAGTTCAGTTACTAACATTATTGCAATAGATCCCAATGAAAGTGTATAAAAGCTTCATGTCATGTACTTTTCCTATGCATTGTGGCATTTTAACACTCCAGCCCCAAGTCAGTGAAAGGCATATAGCTAGCTTTTTAAATACTAGGAAATATTTGCTCTTCTGTTGAAATAGTCTACTAATTTCATTTTTTTAATTTTTGGCAAGCATTGTTATTTCAGCAAAGGGAGACAAGCCATAGAAAGGAGGTCAAGTTGAACAGCTAATGGGTTCCTCTATCCTGAAAAAGCTTAAAGCATCATGATACTTTTTAAAGGCCAGCTGCTGCTGTTTTAAGTTAGATGCTTTCCCTGGACTTCAAGGATTCTTACTGTTCCTGTGTTGTTACCCATGTTAAAAGAAGAGTGGGGAGAATTTATAACGGGCTACAGAGCCTATCATTAATTAGCAGGCTTATATTCTCTGCATGGAGGCCAGTGACAGAATGAGCATGGAAAATTAATTTTCCCCTTATCTCAGAAGGGATGTTGCTGGCACTTGGGATATGCTAGTAGAGCATTTGGACAATCTGTTGGTGCCTTTACCCATGTTTGTACCGTTTAATGCTTCCTAGTTTCAGTCCAGCCTTCCTAACAACTCTTACCTTCAGTTATACTCTTGCTGTTACAAGTGCTTGATGCCTTTCCAGTGTATTGTGTGCACATGCGCACAAGTACACGCGAACACTCTGTTCTCACCTGTTTCCTACTGCTGTTCCACCTGTTTCCTACTATCCTGCCAAGAGTGATCTGGAGGAGATAATTAGGTGTTAGAGTAACTGACAGTAATGCAGTTTAAGAATAAAGCGCTTTTTTGTATATTGTAGGCACGTCTGAGAGAATAATGATCATACAGGATACTGATGGCAGTTTAGTGCTCCCACAAGAGTTTAGAAGTGAGAAGCAGTCTTGGTTTAAGAATACTCTAAATAACATACTTGTTTTCAGTACTTTTGCACCATTGTGTTAGCACTGCAGACAAACTTGTTTTTTCCAGTCCCTAAAGATACAAAAACAAGTATTGGGATACTGTCTTATCAAGTCCTTTTACAGCCAGCTATTGTAGTGAACATACTCAAATACACCAGAATTTAAACAAGATCCCTAGGTTACTGGGCAGCAGAGAAGCAAACTCCAGCTAACCAAACAGTGCCTTGGGTCTGAAGCCAGAATCTCTAGCTTTTCTGCTGGAGGTGGCATTCTTGGAGAAAGATAAGAGGAAAAGTTAATCAAAAGAAGGGAAAATTCTTCAATTCTTGACACGTATTTACTTTCTGCTACATGCTGATAGTGATGATGATAATGCCAAGAAAAATAGGTTTGGTCTAATAGATGGTCTTTGATTTCCTACATATATATTTTTAAAAAACAGAACAAAATAAAAACCCAACATCCAAAGCAGAATACCCATTAGGATGTAGGAAAATGCATGAATCAATATATACTCATGTAATTTGGACAAAGCAGCATGTATTGTGCCATAATTCTGATCTTTCTTTAGAGTTGATAGCCATATTTTTGAGTTTTTGTTTTGCTTTGTGTTTTTGTTTGTGTTTTAGCATGCTGGTATCATGGTTGTGATTGGTGAGTAAATCATATGAATGTGATAAATATAAATCATATGAATCACCTTAAAATAACCCTTGTTATCTGTGCTCTTAAAGAGCTCCTCATATGGATTACAAGAACAGTTGCAGGTCAGAACTGGTGATATCTGGGTGTGGAAGGTTGCAATGCACTTGCCAGCAAAATGCATGCTGCGTGAACTTATACTGTAGATATGTTCCTCTGAGGAATTATCAATATATGAATGGAATTTTTCTAAGCTGAGCAAGATTACTGAATTTGAACTGTTTTTCCCGAAGTTCCTGGTTGTCAAAGATTACAATTCATGTCTTTCTGCCAGATCAGATCCTGAAGGTTTCTTGCATAGTTTGTAGGTTCTTTGTGGAATTCTGTCTGATTAATTATTTTTTGTTTTAAAACAGATCCCTCCCTTCCAAAATCAAACGTGAGACAGTCACGTAAGTAACTTTTAAACCTTAACTTTAGTATTAAATAAGTGAAGAAAATTATCTTCAAGCCTTCTGAATTATAGTGAGTGTGTGTGTTAAATTCTGAAACAGAAGAAAGTTCTGATTAGCGCTGCTAGAGATGTTCCCATTGACCTTGAAAGAGAAGGGTTGTTATCATATGTGAATGTGAAAACTGAATTTGGGAAAATACCGCTGATAATCTCAGTGTGAGTACTGATGAATGAAAATTATTTCCTCTTCCTCTGCCAAGGCCACCACTTTCCAGTATAAGGTTTTCAGCAGCAATACCATCCTAAGGAGCTCCTGTATCCTATTCTAAGCCTTACACATATCCTGCACTGCAGCTAGTCACATCCTCAATTACTGTGGCACCAGCACGCTGGTCATGCTGCAAATGAGAGCACTGAATTGATGTAGATTAATTGTTTTGGTTTTTTTTTGGTGGTAGTAGTGGTTTTTTTCTTCTGTTGTCTTGACTAAGTTAACTTTATTTTTAACTGGGGTCATCAGTAACTGACCCTGGAGGGGGGAAAAGAAGAGAAGTAGCACTAGAAGGCAACAATAAACAGGAGGGTAATTTGTAGCTAACACCAAGAATAAACGGAGAAAAAGGAAAATTAGAAGAGGAAGTGCAAAGAAGGTTTTTCCCTCTGTTCCTGACCTTATGACTTTGGGATTCAGTTTGCTCAAAATAACAAAAGGAATGAAAAATTATGCTTCTGATGCTTTAGCCTCCAGTTGACTTTCTTCTCTTCACTAAGTCTTCTCGGAGGAAAGGATAGTAGGCTGGTACCTTGTGGGGAGAAAAAAAAAAAAAAAAGAGTTTAGAAGATTCTTTTCTGCTTTGCATTTAGAATGACCAAGCATGGCCAAAGGAACAAGAATTAGTCCCCACATAAGAAATGGGAGAAAAATCTCAAGTCCCAGTCCAACTGTTTTTGTACACGCAGACTTGGTCACAGGCACCCAGTCTGAGTCCTGAAGGCCCTTGCCAACAGGAACTGCTGGAGAGGATATTTTTAAAGGGGAAAGGCCCTGAGGAGCTCAGGAGCTGGTGGACTGAGAGATGTCTACAGGGATATCTGTTGAATGCAGGAACATGTGTAGTTATTTCTAAAGTGTTGATTGTGTTTCGAGAACTGGAATACTACTGAAGGATACTACTGAGAAGATCCAGTCATCTCATTTCCCAGCCAGTTTAGTCAGTAAAATGTTATTTGCTGGCCTAGGCCATTTTGTGTACTGGGAGATATTAAAAATACTGAAACTAGAATTCAATTTTCTTAGAAGAGTTTTCCCCCAGATGATTGATGAAAGGGTGATTTTTGAAATGCTTCTAATGAAGAAAAAGGAAAACAGAAAAGCTGGAAATTTCTCTCTTTGGATGGTTAACTTTTGGGGCAATGCATCCAGGAACCAGATGCTGTTACCCTTGAAATTGTAGTGCAGAAAGGCCTCTCCCCTAGAAAGTGATTTTGTGTGTGTGGTTCTATTTTTGTGTTCTGGAATTAATTTCAGTTATTGAAAGGATTGCCAAATGTGAAAAACAATTGTTTCTATTTATGTTTTTGCTGACTGTTTGCTGGCATCATTCTTCTCTTAACAACAGTTCCGTTTTCCACCTAGATTTCAGACTGAACATGCAGGAGATGTAGAGGAAAGTTTGCTTGAATGTTAAGGCATTTAAATGAAAAGCATCTTGTGACAAAAATCTCTGTCTTTTTAAAAACACATCTTTAAGATGAATGGATATCTAATTTAATGCACGTTATTAAGGGACAACTGAAAATGCTTAATTTTTGCAATGTTTTCCAGATTTGGTTGTGCAGAGTTCGAGTTTTGCTTTGTGATGTGGAACAGTTGGTTGAAACCAGTCTCTGAAAGCATTTTTATTTCCTTGATGAAAGTCTGTTATCTTTTCCTTAAAATGGTGCTTAATTAACTATTAACTTAAAACAAAACAAAACAATACTTTTCCATGAAAGTTTAATTGTTGTAGAACTCTGTTTGTCTCTGACAATTAAAAGCTCTTATTGTGTATGTTTACCTTTTAGCTGTGTTCTATGGTCTGGACACTCTGACTGTTGTGGGCATTGCCTTTGCAGCGTTTGTAATTGGAGCCCTGCTAACAGGAGCACTGTGGTTTATCTACTCTCACACAGGTAAGCATAAGGGCTCTTACAGACCCCAGTCTGTAGATTGTGCAGCAGGAAATGCAGTGTGGTCTGAGTCCTTGCAAAGAGGGAGGAAAGGGAAGGGGAGCCATCAGTAGCCATCCTGCCCTTGTTTCTTGTTCTCTGTTCTTAATAGTGTTTTCCAGCAATTCCTCACGTGAGCCTGTTGGTATTCATGAGTAGATTGATACCTGCCCTTCCCTAAAGGGAGGTATTATGCCTTACCTATGTGATTTAAAATTTGATAAAATAAGCTTAAACACGACTCTTCAAAACTCAACTGAGAGTAAAACTGAATTTTCCTGTCATGTTGCATCATCATTAATAGCATCTCTGTTTAAAATTCAGTTAACATGTCAGTTAATGGATCCATTCTGGTTCACATACTACTCTTTTTTAATTTTTCTTTTTTTCTTTAACTTACTAAATTAGACTTATGTGACTTGGGATATGATGTGATCAGTTCAAGCAGACCAAATGGCTAAGAGAATGCATTACTTGCACTGATGTTTTCTGAATATAACTAAATTTGAAAAAGTTTCTCTTGATTACATTGAAATTTTGCCTCTACTATTTATCTCTTCATTCTTCAACTATTGGACTAGATGGTAGAACTCTTGTAATCTCGTTTAAATGAGTCCATGTAAATAACCAGGAGTGTGTGTGAATTGGTCCAGTCTTTATGCATAGATAGTTTTTCAGTATCTCCTTCTCACACTTTTTTCCATATTAAAATAAGTTAGCAGACATACAACACTGTAGGAAGCAGAGTTTGTTTAGGGAGCTTTCTGCTGCATGTAATCTGCAGTTTGGAATGGACAAAGAGTGGACATTGATAAGGCCTTGATTTGAAGCATGTGACCTTGTCTGCTTGTGGATTACTGGGTATTTCAGGATCCCTGCAGCATGCTGTACTCCAGCTGCTTCCACTTTTGACCTTGCAAGACCCTGCCAAGATCTCTGGGAGGTGGGGAGAATGTGAAGCTAATTACTCCAAACCTATGCAGCTCTGGAGCCCTTGAATTTTCCCATAGCGCATTACAGGGTGGGTTTTTTGGTTTTGTTTTATAGCATCTAAAACCTCATGGAAGCCATGTAGGGGAGAGAATCTGGCTTGTCAGGTCAGAGCTACTTTAAATATTATAACCTAGGAGCTTATTTTAATTTGGAACAAAAATTGTTGTTTTTTTTTTCCAAGTGGCAATACAGCAGCTTCATATAAGCACTTTAATACTTAATGCATAGGCTGTGTATGAAGCTTGTGTAGAATTCAGAGCAAATATGGAAGCTTTAAATGTTGGAGTCCTATACATAAGCAGCATAATTCTGCTTCATATTACTAATAAAGCATTATGAAAGTAATGGAAGTGTAATTTCAATAGGTAAATAGGAGGTAATTTTCAAATAAGCAGCTTTTATTAACAAAAACATTAAAACAATTGTTAAATAATATTGTTGGTCCTGCATTTGTGAAAGTTGAAATTCAGTTCATATACACAACCATCTATAGCCACATGTTGTGTGTCAGTAATAAAGGAACACTTGGAAGCCAACATGATAAATCCTTCAGCCTCAGCAAGACTTGGACCAATCCCACTAAAAGAATTACATTAACAAAGTACATCAGTCGTAGTTACCATGTATGAGTAGTGAAGAGGACAGCTGCTCTGACTTTTTTCTCCATTTATTTTCATCTCTTAAAGACAAAGGCCAGACAAAAAGAACTTGGAAGAAAAGAAAGTAAGGGGACACTGTAACTCATCAGATCAGAGAATCACAGAAAAGATATAAGAAATATCTAGGAAGTTATCTGGGTCAGATTTTGAAAGTGGACCTATGTTTCTGCGCCCATAATTTTTCCATGCATAACAGCTTATATCTACAAAGCAGAACTTGCAGCAGAGTGCGATGAGGGCTCTGGCAGGGATGGCCTCTTAGAGGACAACTGCTGTGACAGACAAGATAATCCAGCTGCAGTGGAAACATTTTAGAGTCAGCTGCAGACTTCATTAAAGTAAGGAGGAAAAAAGGTAATCTAAATATCATCTACAGAGTGGCTGTCTTTTGCCATTAGAGAATTCATCCATTGTTGACTTGTGCTCTGAAATCTCAAATTTTGTTTTATGTAACACTGAGTTTATAGCCCATGATTTAGCCCAAAAGTTGGAAAATACAAATTAACTCTAAAACTGTGGTTTAGGGATACTCAGATCATGGACAAAAGCTACTGCTGGTGGAGACTGTCAGCTTGGGGTGTGTGAAGTAAGCTATTTTTTTAATGTGATGCTATATGCAACAGGGCAAAAAGACACCTTTTTGCCAGTAGTTAGAATGTTTGCTGATACAATTTTCATCAGTATAGCTCTATTGGCAGACTCATTCTAGTACAGAGAAAGCTTTACATGAGTGAGCTCCTTTGTTTAGTTTGACAGGCTGTTAACATTAAAATCTCTAATAATTGACAGAAGAGCTAAAAAAGAACTAAAGAACTAAGAACTAAAAAAAAAAAAAAAAAAAGTAGAGTTTAATCTTAAAATATTAAGCAGAGGTTCTTGTTTGGTTTTGTTTCATGTAGGGCTTTTGTTGTTTTTAGCGATGCAAAAATAAGGGATTTCTGCCAAAGCAACGAAATTGTGGTTTAAAGTACTCAAGATTCAATGAAACAATTCAACATGGAGTACAGACATTCTAAGATACACAGGTATTGGGGGAGGAGAAAAGGGAAGCTACAATTATGACTTTAGAGGAGGAATTTTAGCTGACCTTTCTGCACAGGGACTCCCTACTTTTGATCCTTTGTCCAGTTGGTTAAAAGACTTGAAAAGTGGCTGAAAGCTTTCCATGGCAGTGTTATTTCTGGAAGGGACTCAAGAGCAAACAGAAAGTAGCAGAGATTTAGTAAAATTAACCCAACTTACCTGGGTGTCTTAGGAAGGAGCAAAAATTTTGAAGTGTACATGGACGCAGAAACCCTTCAAAATTAACTGTCACTTCCATATCTGTCTTAACAGGAATAATTGACTATATTTAGGAAACGACGTGCACAAGTCTGATAAGTTATTAAGGCTGCTAAACCTATCTCTGACCATGTAAACTGAAAGCTGCTATCCAGAATATCAGTTGCTTCATTCTCTTAGGAAGTGTGCTTTTTTCTTCTTCAGACAGTGTTGCAAGTTAGCAGGATAAAATGTTCCAAAATCTGGGAATTTAAAAGCATCCCTCCTCCCCCATTTCTCCTTTCTTTATGGGATCTGATTTAAATAAACTGACATAGCAACCAATTATACTTGGCAAATGGAGATAGAAAAGCAAACATTCAGACTTCCTGGACAGGGAGTACAACTGGCAGCTTTCCTGAGTGTGAATAATAAAATGCATGTTGTTGTGTTCAGATGGGTAAAGGCTTGTTTACTGTCAATAGACATGTCCATTTTGAGTAGTTCTGATTCAGTAACATGGGTTACATGAAACTGTTTACGTGAAGAAGACAGATGGGGAATGACTCTAGCAATAATTTACATTTCTTGAAGTTCTTTTCATTAATATTCTTTAAAAATTATGTGCTCCAGATTTGTTGGGCATAAATAAGGTGTATAAAAAAATTAGCCGGTCTAAATACAATTGCTTGACTGTGTTCATAATATCACAGTGGTTTGGATTCTTTTATTGAAGACTTTGAAATTTTGTCCTTGTTCCACAGCTGACTGGGGAATATCAGAGCTGCTGATAGTGCTCTGGAAATGAGATACTGAAGAGGAAATTGAATCCAGGGGGGAGTTGCTACTGAGGGAAAGGGGCTGTCATCCCAAACTGAGGGGGAGATACCTCCTAGGACACTTTAGAGACAGCTGAGAGAAGCAGGCATTGGGCTTGCACAGAGAGCCTGTCGCTCTTCTGTAAATAAAACGCCACACATTTAGCTTTTAATTTGCTTATGAAGTACAAAATTAATTTGCTTATGAAATCTAGTTAAATACACCCAGATGGCACTGTGACATGCTGTGGTTGACGCAGAGCTGTGTGTAGCCGTGCGGTTCATAAAATGGATGACAGGGAGGAGAGCCGAGGGAGGCGCGGGCCGGCAGGGCCGTGCTGCCGCGTCTGCCGCTGGGGGCCCCTCCGGGGGAGCCGGCCTCAGGCCCGAGCAGCGCCTCCCGACGCTGCCATGCTGCCGGGGTGGGGCTGGCCGCTCCGCTCCCTTCTGGTGGTTTTGGTTCTCTTGTTTTGTTTTAGCGACAGGAATTTGTTTATCGCTGCCTCTGTAAATATAAAGCCTTCTGTACTAAGGAAGGAAGGTTTGTACACAAACAACCGGAGAAGGGAGCAAGTTAGGAGGGGAGAATGTCCAAACAAGGTTTATGAAAGCCTTTACACTATGGTAACACAAAGCGTTGATTTGAATGCAAGTTAGAGCTGAGACACAGTTTATGTGTGTATGACTGGGGTTAGGTTCTGACCTGTTTCTTGTAAGCAAAAATCTGCAGCTTATTGATGGCTACATGGTTATTTCTTACACTGTAAAAAACAGACTTAGAAAAATCTGGGCACAATCGTATAGGCTGGACTTAGTGCTGACTGCAAGAATGAGATTCTGGCCCTCTTTTTCAACATTTCATTGGCCTCCTGCGCAATCTGTTTCTCGTGGTTTGGTTGCCTTTTTTTTTCTTCCCCCTGTCTTTTCCCATTCCTTCTTCCCTCCCTATCCCAAGACCACTGTGGCGCAAGGCAGATGCTGAATGCTGTGGGGCTGTGCATCTGCTTACAGCTGTGGTTACAGTGCAAGCTCACAGTGACCCTGGCAGTTCCCACTACAAAGAACACTTGCAGCCTCTGTGTGAGAAACCCTCAATCCTCCCTTGTTTAGAGCAGACCTTTGCAGACTCCACAGCTGGCAGAAGTAAGTTTTCTTCATCTGGTGGGTCTGTTGGCTTTAACCTGAGATACAAAGCATTAAACACACACTTCCTCTGTGGGTCTGTTGCTGAGGAGCACAGGGTGCTGGCAGCTGGGCTGCAGCACCGGTGCATGGGGATGTGCCAGAGAGCTCCTGAAGGAGGAAACAGGCTTGTCCCTGCTTAGCAGCTCTCTGGAGGCAGGCTGTGCTTCCAGCCATCAGTCTGTCACTGCAGCAATCGCTCTGAGCAGGGAAGAAAAAATGGACTCTACCTTTCTTGAGCTACTGGTAGATGTGGCCCTTTGGGGTCAGACCAACTCAGGCAACACATGAAGCAGGAGAATCCATGGCCTCCTAAACTCATGAAGCAGGAGATCTACCAGCTTCTGATTCTTCCTTGTCATTCTTGCCCATGGTCAGGGAAAAGATTTCCTTCAGCTTTGCTGGGAGAGCAGCTGTGATGCTGCTGGCTGCCGTGGTTAGTTCTGTGGCCTCAAACAGCAGTGGTTTCTGTGTCACTATGCTGAAATCGCAGGTTCACATCCTGGTGATCTCAAGGCAGGGGGCAGCTGCAGTGCACATCATATAAAGTTCATTTTTCTATTTGTCCTGAAGAGGCTATTTTGTAGTAATACCAAGGTAGCAGATTTGAGCACCAAAACTTTAATTAGAAGGAAAAAAAATCCCAGTTATGATTTTCTATGTGGCCTCAGTGCGATCTTTTGGACATTCACATTGTGGCACTATTTTTACTTCCATCCTAGTAAGAGCTGGATTTTTTCCATAAGATTCCTGCCATGTGTGCAGAAGGGACGTGGAGAAAGATGACAAAATCTAGGTTTTATCAGGAGTCTTAAATCTGTCTTTAACTCCCGAATTGCTTGATTTGACAATCCAAACAACAAAGGGCGTTTAATTTAGTGTCAATAAATAACTTATAATAAAAGGTGACACGTTACAAGTGTTACACATTCTGTGGCAGCTGTAAGGAAGCTTCCTACTTGTTATCTTCAGAGTACATCAAGTCAGGCTTGCAGGGTAGCCTGCTGTCTTTCTTATGCTAAAAAACTGATCATGTCTTACGATATGTGGTATCCAGTTGACTGAAGAACATTGTCTTTAGATCCAGCTTCACACTTACGATAAATATGTTGCTTGATAAACTGGCATTGAAACAAACGTCTGCATTTCTATGGCCTTTTTCCATTAAAACAGTAAAAGCTATGAAGTGGTCTGAATCATGTAGCAAGACGTGCTTGAGTGACAGCTGACAACAGAAGATGGATGGTGTCCATCTTGGCAGTTTCTGTTTGGTGCTTTTACAGTGATTAAGAAAACAGCAATGTTATTTTTCCAATGTGCACAGCAATGCTAAGGTGACAAAGAATAGTAGCATTCTCAACAGTACTCTTTGAGGTCTATCACCCAAGACATTAACTATATGGAAATAAAACCCACCAGAAGAGGAAGACTGGGAATTAATAGTTTATTTTCTATGACAACTAACATTTTCTACTTCTCTTTTCCCTCAACCCCTTTTTACTCTCCCCTTTTCCTCAGGTGAAACAGCTGGAAGACAGCAGGTCCCTACATCCCCACCAGCCTCTGAAAACAGCAGTGCAGCACACAGCATTGGCAGCACACAGAGTACCCCCTGTTCCAGCAGCAGTGCGACATAACTCCAGGGAGAGAAAAGTTGAGGAGCAACATAGGAGGGCAGAGGTTCAAAGGATTGTGTGTTGACATCAGCTTTTTAAAGCTAAAAGAACTAGTCCAGTTCCTTTTGAAAAAGTGAGGAGAGATTATTCTACAGACAGACTTTTTCTGGGGAAGCCACTGTGTGTGTGAATGTGTGTATGTACACACAGTGCTTGGGTAAGCACAGCCTTTTGGATCTTCTGTAGTGTGTTATGCTCTACATGTGACAAAGCTACTAATTTTACAGTACTGCAACCTGTTTTAGGGGTCTGTGGGCCCTTGATGTGAAATCTATGCCAGTTTGGAAAAATGCTGCTTTGTCTACACGACTTTTTCTTTCCCTAAGCCTTCTTATTGACACAAGGTATTCATTAAGGGAGTTTAACAAGATAAGCAGAACAAAGATGATATTAGGTCAAAGGATTTCTATTTGTCTAAGCAAGAAAATCTCAAGGTCAGATCTCTGTGGTTAATAACATTTTATTACTTCAGCTATGTTAGCCACTTTTGAGTAACCTTTGTTTTTGTTAAGCTTACAGCTACGTTATCTCATGTGCTTTTATGTTGTGTTTGCAGCTTCAGGTTTGTTCCAGGTATTTCTGTTTTAATGCACATTGAGTTGGTAAGTGGAGAAGAGCACACTCTAACATTCCCTTTCCAGTTTTCCAGGCCAAAGCTCTTTCATAAGGGATTTTTTTTTTAATTTACTATAACAAATACAGGCACACACAAACATAAAGATAAATAATAATGTTCTTGTGCACTGGCATAAATATGTGTGTACATTTAATGGCAACGTTCTTATGCAAATAGATGTATACCTAAGTATATGGAGCCAAACGTTTTCCTTCAGCAACTGGGAAATGAGCTCAGTATTCCTTCCATACATAAAATATATAATGCAGATATATAAAACAACTGTCTCTTTGGTTTATAATTGGTAGATAGAAGAGAATACAAAGGTGACACAGTTCTACTATTTTAGTTCCCCCAAACTCCCTTTGAAATAAGAGATGGTTTTGAGGGTACAAACAATGTACAGTAAAGCCTATCATTTTTGTATAATACCACCTATAAAACAAAGCTATTCTCTTGAGATAACTGTGCAGTTGTTTATGCCAAACTGTTGTATGAACATTGCAATTGGATAGTTCCAAGTAGTGTTGGAATATGGAAAGGGCAAAAAGATACTAGTTTTCACAGTATTTTTTTGTGTGTCATTGCCATATCCTGACCTTTGACTAGATGCCAAATGAAAAGAAAAAATGTGTATTTTTGAATGTGTGATTCTTTGACTGTTATGTTGCCTCTTTGTAATTGTAATGTGTCCTACTGATCCTTCTCCTTTAAGGAAATATTAGTGTTGTTTTCCTCTAAAGAAAAAAAAAAAGAGAGAGTAACTTTCATTAATTTTAGTAGAGGTTACCTGCGTTCTGCAAGAGAAGGGAATTCATTACACTAGAGTGATAGCCTGCTCTGAAGTCTGAGGTGCAGATTTGCTGTTTCTACAGTTGTGCCTTGCTGATGCTAGGGTGGTCAAAGTGCAAGATATGCAATAGATGTAAGTGCCCAGAATCAGGTAGAAGAATATTGCTCAGCTTGAATCAAATTTGTTACTAATCCTGCAAACATTTATGCACGAGTAACTACGTGCATCATCTTACTAGTACAAGTACATGCTCAGTTCTACAGTTATAGGTATTCTCAGAATAAGTGGAGATATACAGTGTGCATAGTACACATGTGAAAAGCGTTTTATGTTACCAGGCCAATGAGTAGTCCTGATTAACATCGACAGGAATTGTCATGTAAGTGTAGTTATCCCCATGCATAAGAGTATGCAGGATTGGCTCTGTTATGAGGCGTCAGGAGGATGAATGTGCTACCTGTGTGGCTGAAAAGAAAGCGCTTTGCCTAACCTTCAGCAGAATGTATTGTATAAGCATATTCTATGTGTAAAGTCTTTAAAGATGTCTTCAAAGAAGACTAGAGTCTTTAAGTTCAATCATAGCTATATTTTACTACATTAAATTTGTGTATAAAGATATATTTAAATGTTTTAGATAAATGTAAGTTACTCTATATGAAATGTTTAATTTCAATTACTGTGAAATTTACATACTCTGTAAATTCTTTTCCCTGTTTTAACCCTTTCCTTCCTCAGATGTTTTATTAAGTAGTTTCTCATAGGAAGTTATTAGATTTGGTTGTTGGGATGAACAGGTTGAAAACTTTCATGTAAAATAGATAACTGTATATTTTTGAGAAAAACAAGCTGTATTATCAATGGTTTTATCAAAATTTTACTCTAATTTTAAAATAATTTAGAGATTTATATTTACTGTTGGATAAACCAAAAATATATAAAGATCAAAGATTCAATGTATTGGCTTCTATTTCAAATAGTTTAATTAACTGAACTTGGTGTACTCAGCTACCTAATTCAGAAATTGTAATCAATCTGAATTATTTGGAGGTTACCAAAAATACACGTGATTATTTAGCAGTTGGAAGAGTATTTCTGATGTGTGAGAGAGAGAACTAAAAAGGGCATTCCCAGTTAATAGCTTTATTACGAAAACATAGTACTTTCTAGCAGCTGTGAAGTTGCTGTGATTCAGAGTACTGATATACCTTTAAGCTCTACTTTCACATGTATAACAGCCATTCATATCTACTGCAAGTTTCTATATTTAGCGTGGAAAGCTATCTGAATGTGTAACTGCAAAGCCATTGGTTCCCAAATCTGTTAAACCTGGTCTTGCCACACGGAATTTCATGTGGCCAGTGTTTGCCTGGTGTGGAGGCCAACAGGACACCTCAGTACTGCTTGTGTCCCAGTGTAGGCCTTTTAAACAGGGCTTCTGAGGGGCCAGCCAAGTGCCCACTCTCATCACAGTGGAGAATTTCAGCATAACCTAATTGACTCCAAAGAAACTTATGTAAGAACGGGAGGACTGGGGTTAAAAGGGACATCTTCTGTCTCCAAAAAGCTATTAGTAACATACTTAAACTTTGAAGCAGACTGCTTGTTGTCATGCATTGCCTTATCACTAACCTTTTACAGCCTTTGGTGTTGGACATTGCTGTATTGATGTTACAAAAAGTCAGCTTTCTGTGTTAGACTGTTTTTGTAGCATTTTCCATATGGAAATGGAGTTTGCAAAAATGTCTGTAGATGTTGATGATTGTAAACTTCCCCCTGCCCTTTTCTAACCCTTTCTCTTTTGTATGTACAGTTCTTTCTGTTACGTATATCTACCTCATGCTTCACAAGAAGACTGTACTGTTGGTTGTGCTGACAGCCCTTCCTGTGAGGTGACTGTTCTGCCGTGTTCATCATTCATGGGGGTGTTCATAGAGTTAACAGTCTTTGCTGCCATGTTTCTACCAGTTCCAGACACAATATTCTCACCTTTAAATAAATAAGTAAGATTCTCTAAGATCCAAATTCTAGATATATTTTTTTTTAATTGAAGAACGGGAGAAATTTGCTTGCTAATACCTGTGGCCAGTCTTAACACCCCATTTATACTACATGTTATGTTCAGTATTTCAGAGACTTGTAGAATGTGCTTGGTTGTACAGTTTTGATACCCACAGAGTCATGTCATCTTAGTCTCTTGTGCATAATAAAGTATATATCAATATATTAATAATTGATGCAGTGGTTCATTTATTTGAAATAGTAAAGATACCAACAAACTGCTAAAAGCAGTAGATTGAAATATGCTTACCGTGTTCTCCTCTTCCATAAGCTTCAGTGAGAATTGTGTGTGTTAAGGCAGGATTTGATTTTTTTTCATATCTTTCATTTTTTCTTTTGTATATTCTTTTATCCAGTGACTGGCTAGCTTCTCAGGATCATGGCTGCTTGCAAAAGCCAGCAGACATACTTAGTTGAATGCTGACATTCTTCGCTCTAATTTAAAGTCCAAAGTTCAGATACTGCAGGTGTTCAGTTGTATGTCGACACAGCAACTTAAGTCCCATCCTGCACGAAGCCTGGCTGGAACACAGTTAAGACTTGAGGTAAGCTGATAGTCCTCCATCTTAAGCAGCAGAGCTCCCTTGGTCTGTTGTACTCTTGACTGCAAACCCACTGGAATGCATGAGCAAGACTGAGATGTATTTTCATTATGGAAGGGTCTTGCTCTCTCTAGCAGATAGCTTGGCCATATGCCAGCAGGGCAAGGATTTGTATGTTTACTATCCTAGTTACTGCTTTGTTTCCTGTGTTTCACGTGCAAAAATACTCTTTATGGGCAGTCTGGGGGAGCCAGCTTGAGCTGTATTTCCTTGGGTTAATCAAAGGTTGTGGTTATTAACTCAAAAAATAAAGTTCCCTAAGAAAGGAATCTGAAATGTCTCATAATCATTTAAAATATAAGGAATCCTTCAGTACAGAAAATACTATTAATTAGAAGCAATTGTAAGCTCACATGTTGCTTATGACATAACTCACAGAGGTTCAATTTATTGCTTTTTATTTTTTTGCTTCTTAGCAACCATATTTCAGTTTCTGCATTAAGACTTTTACCTTTAAGTTATTTAAAGCTGACTCAGCAAAAGATACTGGAGCTGTACATCATCTTTAAGATATATATTTTGAATGAAACATGATACAAAAGCATGACGACTGTCTTTTATGTGAGGAGTTAATTTTAAAATGTATTTAACAGTCAGGAATTAGTGATAGGATATTTGCATGAGTTTTTTTTACATTGGGTCTTACAATATTACAAAATGTTGATGCTGTAAGCATTTGTTTCTGCCAGGCCTTTGTGAGTGAAAGAAACATTAGGGAAAGTCAAAAAAAAAAAAAAAAAAAAAAAGTGCCAGTTTAATCAGTTTCATGAAAAACACAGTCCAGATCTGTTCTATTTTAAACAGAATTAAATTTATCACAACATTCCTTCCAAGACAATATAAAAGAAAAAGGAGCCAATATTTTGATAGATTTTCATAGTTGTCACTTTGTAATTGTAAAGCAGATATATTTATGAGGCTTGGAAGTCTGTTTGCAGCTTAGATTTCATATTGTATTCCCAGTTCTTCAGCCCAAGAGCAAGCCTTGTGAACCTACATGCATTTACAGTTTGAATTCTTTGTGTAAGAAAGATCAAATTTCAGTTCACCTACCCAAAGAAGGCAGCGGCTTAAAGTACATTTTTATAGATTTCCATTTGCTAGAAGCCTTAAGGGACTCACTGCAACATGTATGGAAGATGTTGCATACTGAGGTGACTTCAGGCCTGCTGTGCAGCAAGTCTCACTTGTCTGGTGTTTAGTACTGCACAGCACTGCAATTATACTTTGTTTAGAAACAGCATAAAGCAATGGTTTACAGATAGCTGAAAAAGAAAAGCAGAATGGAACTGTTACTCTTGCACTCTTTTAAAATGACAAATCTTTTTCCATCCAATTATTTTGGCATGGGTATCTGAAAAATTGGTTAAAAAATGTTTGGATGGAGTCTCCTTTTTGCTCAGCTGTTACTTATTGCTGCTTGTAAACTACATATGTCAGTTCTAGTAAAGAACATACTGTACTTGCAAAAAATTAAATTGGTATTTTAAAGATCATAACACCCAGTGTTAAGCAGAGAAAGCTGATGGTATTCCAAGACACTGTAAGTGTCTCAGCAAACTTGCTCTGCATTTTATCAGTCATGCAATTTCTTATGGTGTCCCAATCCCCAAGGAATTGCATCAAAGAGCAATTCTTGTAAGGGGCTGTTATGTTCCCAGTTCTTCAAGCGTTTAACTTCCATATCTTCTCAGTAAATGGAAAGAAAGGATCAAAAGGTTCATGCTCTGTCCTTTAGTGCAAATAGGCATATCCCAAGGAGTCGTAAGAATTATGATGTAGGAAAAGCTTTTGTTCTACACAGTATTTTTAGTAGTCTATGATCCTAAAAATGATTAGTAACATTATCTGTTAAGCATGGAAAATAACATAAACAGAAAGATTAAAAGGATCATACAGAGCATTTACATTGGACATATTTAGGATTTCACAAAATTTTTGAGTGCCATCCTGTGTCACAGAAAGTTTAAATCACTGACAGGAAACTATAAAACAACCTGAAGGAAGCAGTTGGAAGGGATGTGGAAACATGGCACCGAAGATGGGTGCTGTGCTGCAGCCTGAAGCAAGCTGCCAGCCCTCACAGCTGTTGCGTGGAGGATGCAGCTGTGAGCTGCACCACTGCAAGGTGAGAGCCCTGGTTTGCAGGTCACATTAGAGATCACCAGAAATTCACATCAACGAATTGCTTCGCATCGGCAAACCGAGCAGGATTTTCACTGGCAGGTAATACTAACTTTGGGGTACATATAGCTTTTCGATAAGCTCTTTATTAACAGATGTTTCCATTTTGAGACAAATCCAGGTTTCTGTGTAAGCCAAGCAGCTCTCTGTTACTTATGCTTCAGGGGAAAGGACAATAAAGTACAAATAACTCCCATTAGGAATCACCAACTCAAATGACCAACTGAAGTGCTAATGCTTAGGTTGGCCAGATGGCCTTAGTTCACATTGCAAAGAGAACAGATAAGGCACTAGTCCTACCTTCTAGGTAACTCCTTGACTGCTAAAAAAAACATGGTTAGGGGGCCAAAATAAGAATCTCTTTCATGAATGAGAACAAGCTCCTCCTTGTCTGTGTGTCTCTCTTGTTAAGGGGCAGGACGGGTGGCCGCTGGGGCAGTGCCAGGAGCAGGGTCCCTGCGGCTGCACCCTGGAGTCTGTCAGGCCAGCTCAAAAAGGCATCATGGGGCCCAGTCCTCCTCCCCTGGTGCTGGAACTCAGACAAGGCGAGAGGGAAGGTGTTTGCCAGCACGGGGAGCTGGAGGTGTATGGCAGTGCTCCAGGATGGTTTCTCTGAGGAAGGGAGAGATTTGTTAGAGGACAAACATGGCTGACAGGGTAAGTGAAGGGGGCGTGTGTAAGGTGCAAGGTGGAGCCGTTGTGAATGGTTTTTAACTAAATATTGCTGTTGCTGATGGACGTGTGTATGTTGAGGGACAGGGGGTATGGGGGACAACTCACATTTTTAGTTAATAGTTAAATTGCTATCTAACTAAACTTTTGTGTGGGGACTGGCCTCTGTTCCTTCTCTCTGTACATCTCCATGGTGCAGATGGCACCTCACCTGCATGCTCTGTGACTCTGGTCAAAAAACAGAATTTCCCTTGCTATTTTGTTTCAAAACTTCTCACTGCTAGGGGAAGACCCAACAATTGTTTTGGGTCCAGGTGCTCTGGTGAAATGCTTCAAGCTCTCTCTTAGTGCCACACAAGGGGGTCATTGGGCAGCTCTGAGAGGGACAGGAGCTGGTATAGGATGACATGAATGTGTACATGAGGAGAACGGTGAGGCTGTATTTTTATTTGATACGGGTTAAGATGGTGGTGCCCTCAGTGTGATGATGTGAGAAGAGGGTGTTGTTCATTGTGGATGGAAAAAGGAGGTGATCCTCAATGAGGTTATTGCCAAGTCGAGAGAGCAAGTTAGACCAATGCTATGATTGTGAGTATCATAGCATGAGAAGAGGAGAGTGCTGGTTTTGTCCAGGGAGGTTTGAGGGATGATTATATTGGAAAACATATACCCCGCTGACACCCTTTGTACCATTACAAAGCTAGTGTAAGTACACCCATGTTTTTGCTGGCACTGCTTACTTAATTTTTCTGTGATTTCCCTCAACTGTGTGTCCCCGAAGTGAGTCATGTTTTAGTAGATGCTAGCAAGGGTCTGTCATAAACCAAGAGGCTTTCACTGGCTGGCCTTTCCCCTGTCCCTGTGGGCTGTGTGCCAGCAGCAATTTTTCCAGCTCAGATGGTAAGCACCTGGGGGCAGCCTTCTGAGGAGGTGACAGTTAATCAGCAGTCTGGCTCTGGCACAGCACTGTGTGCAATTAATTTTGTTTCTGCTTTAATGGTAGAAGCGTTATGCCAAGCTAATTGCAGAAGATTGTTCCATTGCTTTCTTTTGTAAACTTTCATTTATGGCACTGCTATTTTATTCAAAGGGTAAAAACAAAACAAAAAAGCTTGAACATCATAGGATGAGAATACAAGATATTGAAAGTCAGACCTCATACTTCTAGAGTGCGTAATTCTTAGTCAGTATCTGTTTTATTTTCACAATAGCTGTGAAACAAGGACAAGTTTGCTATTTTCTCTGTTAGAAGCTGCAAGAAATCTTAATTATTGTAGTTTGTTTGTTTGTTTGTTTGTTTTGTATGTGTGTGTAATGACAAATAATATGGCTTTGTGGGCCTCAGCTACATTTTATAGTTTTTCTCTGCTTTTATTGAGCAAAGACAAAGCTTGTGACACCAAAAAGCTCAGACATTTACGTTTTCAAATTTAAATGCCTGTGGCTATACAAACATGCATTATTCCGTCAAGTAATAGAAGAACTCAAAAGGGAGAGCTACCAGTGCATATCTTACAGAATAAATGCATGTAGATATGAAGAGTCCAGAAAGCACCTAGAGTACGCAGGGCAGTGCTCCTGCTAACAAGTTTTCTACAGCTGGAAGATACGACTCTTCATTGTGCTCACTTCAAATTTCAAAGGTCTGCATTGTCTTTGCTTAGCTCAAGGAGGTAGGGCAGCCACCAGCCTACGTTTCGGATATGATCACTGGAGACAGGCACTCTTGGGGGCTAGCTCTGCATACCTTGCCTGTGTACTGTATGTGGCACAGGAGAGATCTTAGAGCAGCTCAGTTCCAAACTGAGCACCTGAGGTCAGCTGAGATGAATCTGGGTGCCCACGTGTTGTGTTTGTGGTGTCCTAACTGAAACCAGGACACCACATTATGTAGACAGCTTTGCTCAGCGTTGGGAGCAGTTCTTACAAAAATCCTATGGTTGAGCAGGAATGAACGGGTTGATTCTCAGAGCTGGTGTGTGCTGGTGGTGCCGGTGTAAAAAGATGACTGTAAATTTCCTGTGACACAGCCAATGGAGGTAATGGTTACATGGAAGGAGGTTAGTGATGGTCAGGGTCACTGCCACACAGGTATGCAGCTTCTATCTCTAGCTGGGATAATGGAAGCGTGGCATCTGGCTTACAAAGCTTTATGAAGATTTTTAACAGCATTGAAATAAACCATTGCGTGTAAAATTGGAGGCACCTGCCAGGACCCAGGCTCAGTGCCACATTTGAAGAAAAATAGAGTTTGTTGTTATTGAGGGTCACTATTTCATTTTTAGAGCAAATCAAGGGCCAGATTCTCGGCTGGTATAAACCAGCTCCTTTAACTTCAGTCAAACTGTGTCTGTTTACACCAGCAGAGAATCTCTCAAGTGCAAAAGCTGCTCAAAAGCACTGAATTGCAGCAATACAATCTGGCAAGCAGCCAGTTTGAACAGCTGCCAATGTACTTCAAATCCAAAGATGATTCCTTGAACCCCAGCTCTTCCCTCCCTCTTTAGTCTTTTATTGAAAACAGGACTTATTCCCTAGTCTCTCAAATCATACTTCTTACAGCCCAAGTTGAACACACTACCCACTTTCTCCAGGCATTTGAGTTTCACTCTGGAGCAGTAAAGCCTTTTTTCACAACTCTAATCAGCAACAAAAGCTCTTATTTCCAACTAGAGTTCTTACAACTGTAGTGCTGGTCCTGCTGCTTGCATTCAAGTCAAGAAGGCTCACACTTTGTGTTAGCCAATGAAAAATGCTGTGCAGTTTTTAAATGTATCTGCTCCAGGCAGGGTTTGCTAAGTATCAGTGCACTAGAGCTATTCTGGCTTCAGTGAATTGCATAGGTTTTACTATAAAGCCCCTAAAAGAAGGCTGAGGCAGCTGTTTTGAGCAGTGTACATGCAAGTGTATGAGTAATGTGTTAATTAGTCCTGGAGATATTACATGGCAAAGCCACAGGCTGCCTGGTGCTGCAGACTTGGGTAGTTCTCGACGTTGCTGCAGCACACAGGATGGCACTTGAGGTATCCTCATCCGCTGGGTGGTGGCAGGCTCCCCAGGCCAGCCGCATGGTGCCATGCTCCCCAGGTTGTCTTTCTTGGGCAAGCTGTGCGTGTGCCACCATCAGACAGGGAGGGGAGCACCAGTGACATGCAAGTGGCCAGGCTGCCCATGCCCCAGCACTGCCACTTGTGAGCTTGCCAGGCTGAGCAGTGCCCGGGCTGCGGGCAGTGCTGTTCCCCATGGGCAAAACGGTCCGTGGGCTATGCTGTGTGTGTGCCTCTTCTCAAAGCAGCCTTGTGGTTTGGCTTCTAAGGAAAACACCAGCGTTAGTCACACGTGATTCAGCTGTAACTATCCCACCCATTATGAGCCCTGCTTGCAGAACCTGCTTCCAGATGTTTTTAACTGCAATGATTTTAAAGCACATCCACACCAGCTGAGGCTGGGCTAGCCAGCACTGCAGGGGGTTAAGTCCTCTTACCAGTGAGGCTTAAAACCTGTTTCATTCAAGCCCTTTCTGCATCATGTGTGCATCTGTTCACACCTCTGAGCATGCTTTTTGGACAAGCAAGTATCTCTTTAGCTTGGTGCCTTTTTGCTTTGTCTTCTGGAAGTAAAGTGTGTTTATAAGTTAGGTAATCTCACAGGAAACAAAGAAGTAGCATGTGGTGAAGTCAAGCATTATGTGGCGCGAGCTCTTTAGTGTTAAAGAAATATTTCCAGAAAAAAAAGTCTGCAAATAACAGATAGGCTACAGCTTTGTTCAGGACTCATCAAGTGCCTTGGAATAGCAATCAAAACAGTAAAATCACATGGAGTTCTCAGACAAGAGGGAAATGGGCAGGAAAAAAATCAGTATGGGTTAAATACGTTAGTTGTGTTGAACTCTGGGTAAGATTTTAAATTTGTAGACAGAAAATACTGTCCAGTTCTATAAATACAGACATACGAAGCTATGAATACAGGCATATGAAGCTGTTGCACAGTGCTAAAAACATTTCTAAAGGAAATAAAATAGTTCTTTTATCAGTCATCGAATTTAAGGGAATCGTACGCTTCTCGTGTATCATGGGCTGCTCTTTCAACACACTCTGTGATTCATTGTGCAGGACTAGGTCACTGCAGGGACGTTCTGCGAACTTCTCATCTTCAGGGACCCCGTGCGTAAGCCAGGCAAAAGGTTCATGTGATCTGTGGGTCAAACAGGGACCTGGCCAAGTCTTTCATGAGAGATTTCTCATCTACCACAGAACTTTGCTTTATCTTCCTGAGGAATCCTAGTGATAAAATTAAGCCTGTTTTGAATAGCTTTAATGAATTGCATTGCACAGCTTTATGCCTCTGTCTGTGAATTCAGACACGTACTGTCATCTAGTTGTGGAAGAGTCACACCTTTGTTTTATTCTTCTAAAGGAGCCTTGTAACCATGTGGATGTCACTGTGATAGCAGAAGCACACCAATTGAAGGGTTGTCTGGTTTACAACAAAATAGGTCTTGCTCCTTTTTCTTGAGGAAGAGTGTTTGACCAAAGCTAGCATGTAAGTCTTGTAAAAACATTAGGATTTCCTCTCCATAACATAGTAATACAAACTTTTAACTGATGAGGATCAAGGAAAAAAAGATTCTCTGTGGCAGTGTTTTTTCTTTGACATTCCCCTCAGCCAAGTGTGAGTGGGCAAAAACCAGAGATCTGAAGTTGTGTTGCCTACTAGTGTGTCAGTACTGTCTGATATTGCAGGTTTGTTTCCCAAGCAATACTCATAGGTTTTTGCGTATAAATTGTCTGAGCTCCAGTGGGAATTTCCCATGTAAATCTCTCTCCTGTAGATCAGCCGAACTTTTTCCTCTTGATGTCTGTTTGTGTATCTTTCTCCTCACAGTTTGAGTTCATTTTGAAATAAAAGCCACTTATGCATATTTCCTTTCTCTTTGAATCCTCACACTGACAAATAAGTCTTAGTAGCTTGTCTCTTGTTAGCTTTTGCTATTTCTGTGTACTCCAGGTACTGCGATACAGTGGAAATACCTTTAGAATACAAGGTTCACACGTTGTAAATTGGGTGCAGAAAATTTGTGTTTAGGCCACCTTGCCTGCAGGTCTGAGACATCTGGAGGGCTCACAGTTGTGATAGCAGAGAATTAGTGCTGATTTGAGAGGTACAGCTCCTGAGTCTTACAGGAAACTTGGAGCAGATCCTGAGAAGTCTAAATCCAGGACCTTGGGGGCTTTTTATTATATTCCTTGAGATTCATACAATCTACCCTGAGGCGTTCTGGCACAACTCTGCTCTGTTTCATTTAGGCAACTGCTCTGAAGAATGAAGTCTCAGGAACAACATCCTTCTACTTCCTGTGGAGCACTACAACCACTCTGCAGGGCACAGGGCAGTGGTGAACCCAACCCTAGATGCCAAGCAAATCCAGCTGCGTTCCCTGCCCTGCCAGCAACCTCACTGAGCCATTTAGCTTTCTGTGCCTCACTTTTCTCTCACATGAGGCTTTCACATCCACTTCAGTACATTAAAGATAGTGCACATCTGACAGCCATGTTCTGAGAGCAGGGGTCTCTATTCCACTTAACTTCTTCAGTCATCTGCAGTAAATTGTTAAAGATTAAAAACACGTTGCTGTAGGTGTCTTCCTACTTTGCTTGCTAAAAGGCACATTTTGACATGCAAAAAATTGTAGTCCTTCAGTATATTTTTAAAGCATTACATCAAGAAAGTTTCCCTACATTTTTGAACTACAGAGTCCTTGTTCCTAAAGTGATTTTCTCTATGCTATCTGCAAAAGTAAAACAGTGAAATATTCCATATTGTTTCCTACTGCAAGTAACACCATAAATTAGAGCTAAATGAGGCAATTTTGTCACTAACAATAGGTACGTCGATGAGGAAGTGAAACTTGGGAGCTGTTATTTTACGAGCACGATCCCTTTATTGACATTACTTATTTTTTGTTTGTTTCTAAATACTGTCCACTTGTAAACACATAAGCTACATTGAAGGACAGTAGCTAGGATATGAGAGGCTCTTCCTTCTGTTATCTACTCCCAGGGAGCATCCGGTGTATTTACAACACAGAGCATCTGTCACAACACACATAACTTGTGGAAGAGCGAATCTACACAAGTACTGTATGTCAGGCTGTAAAGTAAGCACTCCCAGGAATGAGAGGCATCACGAAGGGGTTGATGTGGTAAGGAAACATTGCTGTCCAGGGCAAACCTAAAACAACCGTGTTATGTTGACTCCGTATTTCAAAACTAATTGCATGTTCTGAGATCCCTTTGACTAAGAGATGAATGTCATGCCCTGTATCATTTAACACCGCTTTTCGCTCTTGTGTAGAAGAATGTTCTGTAGATGATGGACATTGGAAATATTCCAGCATAATCAAGTGTGTTTGTTGGTCGAGGGACTTAGTCCAGTGGTCATTGTGGATGATTAAAGGATGTTGAAGTACACTGGAGCTAGTTTACTACACACCGAGGGTAGTTTGTTTCAAAATTACTCATGCTGAAAGGATGAATGCTGCGTGATGTCTGGATGAATCACACCACCCCATGAAACAATCAGGACAAAGTACCCTCCTATTTTCAGACTTCTGTGCCTGCAGCCAAGCCTCTCGGGTGGCTGAGGGTCAGAACTGTGCTTCCCAGCTCCCAGCCTGAGGTTGACCACTGGATTGGGATCTGGGATACCTCGGTCGGACCCTAATCTCTGTCTGCAGTGTAGTTTGGATAAATGGTTTCCCTTTTACACACCACTGTTTACTTTCCTCAACCTTTGTCTGCAGAAAGCCTGAACACTGGGCAGCAAAATCCCTTCCGTTTGTGGGGCTTGACACCATGGGGCCTTGTGAGGAACCAGGGGAACTGACCTTGGGGTTTGCAGCCCCTGGCCCTGCTGTGGCATGCTGGAGACATGTTCCTGTGTGGGACACCTGTGCTGGACACAACAGCTCTATGCTGAGGGTGCTTTTGGCATATGGGGCCAGGCAGGTGGAGAGGGGCTTCAGAAGGAAGGGTGAAGCTGTAGTGCTTCCCCTGCCACGCAGCCACGCGTGGCCCCACTCATAGGGCGCAGCCGTGGGGTGCGCAGCACAGCTCAGGGCGGGCAGGGTTGTCCCGGGTGCCTTTCTCCATCTGTGGTCAGACTTAGGGCACTCTCCATTTTGAATTGTTCCCACTGTGTACTCTACTCAGCCTAGAAAGCAAGCACATTCAAATAAATGAGTAATTAATAGTGAAAAAGCACTGGTCAGAAGTTTTATTTTGTGTGTGTGCTTCATCCATGATGACTTCTGTGAAACCAGGGTGAGAAACTGGGAGAAATGGCAAGGGGCAACTCAGTTTTGGATAGTTCTTGGACTACAATATTAAACACAGATTGCTTTTGGGGAAATTTGTTTTGTGTGATCTGATCATTGTGTGCTGGATGTTTTTTGGGGGTGACTCACCCGCTGCTTGGGCGCAGAGGGGTGAAAGAAACAAGAGATGTTGGCTGTATCATTGCAGAAGGCTTTGAGTTTTCTTTAGTAATCTCTCCAAGGGATTCCTGTTTTAACTTTTCAGAGAAATCTGCCCATCCTATTCTCAGCCTAACGATGACTTCACTTGTAAAGGAAGACATTTTCCCATCTGTGCAGCCAGATTGAAATAAGAATTACAAGGGAGATGAGTAAACACCAAAGGAAGGAGAGGTTGGAGGGCAATAGAAAGATGAATTAAAATCTGAGTGTCTAATATGTGGCAATTTATGGATGTTTGGAGTTGTATAAATACTTTCCTATAGCATAGTCATCCTGGTATGATCCTAACAGAAATCCATTAAGTCAGTTTAATCAAGGTACAGGTACAGTTTAATCAGGTACAGGACTATGTCTCGTGTTTGTTTTTTCCTCCAAAGTTAACCCTTTTGCACTGAGTACACACTAACATCCATGGTTTTGCTCGTGTATCTGCTTACACAGAACATTACATGTATATTCAGAAATCTTATTTTAACTTTTGTTCATGGATGTAAGAATTTATTTTGCACAAAAATCCACTGTGTGTGACAAGCTGCACCTGGAGACAGGACTCCCTCCAGGAGGGTGGCCACACCGCTTCATTGAGCAGTGCTTTTGGTGCAACAGGGTTACATACAGTTATTACAATGCTTCTCCTTCCTCACCGGGTCAGCACACTGAATTGTTTTGACCATTTCAGCACCAAAAAACGTGTTTTATTTTTAAATTACTTAATGCCAGTTTCTCCTAGGTGCCTGGCATTGCCCTTTCAGCTGGGAGAACTGAGCACAACTTATTTCACCAGCTGAGCTGCAGGATTCATCACATGAGCACCATGGGGCCAACTGCCTGTGCCCAGGAGCCGGCACATGCTGTGCAGGTGTGCCCTGGGCTGGGGGCTGGTGTGGTGCGAGCAGGAGGGAGCGACCTACCCTGGTGTTGGAGACTGCTCTGAGCTTGGCCAGCAAAGGTAAGGCGTCTTAAAACAGTTGATGTGCTGAATTTGTGTTTTTGAAACAAGGCCTTTGAACCTGAAGTTGCTGAGGTGTGTAGTGAATGTTAGCCCTGCGGGGATTTTGCTGTGCTGGGATGGTAGAAAAAAAGAGCCCTGGAACTGTGTTTATTCAACTCTTGTCAATTTAATGTATTAATGCTACTTTGAGAGACTGTATGGACAGATCTTCTAGTTGCTGAAGTGGAGGAATTGCTTTAGTTAACATATGGAAAATATTTACAGGCTTTATACGATGGTGATATATAAGAGTAAACAGAACATCAGATAAGCACTGCATTCCTTTATTTTCACTTAAGACTCAAGAAAAATATATGCCTCTTTACTCACAAACGAGACAGATGGCTTGATGGCTGAGGGTATGCTATCTGGGGAAAAACATGCGTATTAAGCAAAGAGAAATAGAAATGTAAAAATCTTCCATAAATTCACATCAGGATGATCTCCTCTGAAGTTTGCATAACTGTTTTTATGGAGTAGGTGCTTGGGTTATAGCTTAATTTTCTGTCTGCTTCCAGTTTCCTTGCATTAAAAATCAGTGCCACGCCAACTTCCATCTTGCTCATGCCATCTGTCCTTTGGGACCTGGGTACAACCCTGTGGACATCATGTGTGTGTCTGTGCAGGTCAGGGAGGGGGGAAGCCAGCCCTGGGAGCAAAGTAATGCTGCTCCTCCTTTCTTCAGCCATCAGGCAGGACTTGGATACTGAGTTTGTCTTCTCCAGGCTGAGCCCAGCTGCTCAGGCTTAGGGCTGGTTCCATTTTCCTGTGGTTTCACACTACTTCAGAGTTCATATTAATATGTAAATCTGTATTTTCCTGATCCCAAGCTCTGAGGAATTCCCCAGGAGCACTGCAAAGGAACAGCACTGTGCCCTGACACCCGAGCAGGCCGGGGTCATTGCTCAGGAGGAAAAATGCCGAAACACGCTGACAGGCGGGACAGGATGCAGCACAGCTGGTGCTGACTGCTCTCTGCTCTTCAGCAGCCAAAGCAATTCCTGGGGGCTTGCAAACACTGGCTGAGGTGACCAGAGCTTTGCTGCAGACTTGTCAGTGCTGAGCAGGGGCCTGTGCAAATGTTTTCTCATCCACTTCAACTGATGGAAGGCTGAACGTGTGATGATTTTATTTTAAAGCATGAAAGATTAAAAGATATCTGGCTTTCCTACAGAAGTCACGTTGCTAACATAGGAAATGAAATGCGTTGCCAACTCAGTGAGGAAAAAATGCAACTTCGAACAAGTGCATTACAAATGCTGAGATCTAAGAAATGTTGACTTGTTCAACATGTTGGTGGTTTGAAATGATGTTTTAAAAAATTGCTGACCTCAGGATTTTCTTTGACTCTTACTCTTGTTTCTTTTGGATATGCTTTGTTGTTTATCTAAGCAACTCTGGTCATTGAATGAGGTTTCAAGAGAAAAGGTAAACAGAAGAAAGAAATTAATGCAGGCAAGCATAAATAGGTTTTGCTATGACAACTTCGCTTCTTTTGTTTTGCAACTCTGAAAATACATGAAAATGTATTTACATGAAAAATGTATTTATATGAAACCATATGAAAATGTATTTACTTTTCCATGTTTCTAAAAAGCAGGCTGAATCCATACTGAAAGGCTTAGGAAGAAGCTAAGATTTGTTAGCTTTGGCACAGGCATGTGGAAGCAGTCTAATATCATCAAGTTTGAAAAAGGAGGACAATGACAAAGGGTGATTCAAATGCAGCATAAACTTGGTTAATTTACTACATGATCTTGGTTTTAATAAAAAGCAGAGGAGCTGGTACACAGTGCTGGCAGAAAGCCTGAGGTGAGATCTCATTTAGCTGTAGATATCAATAAGGAAGCACAGCCAAATAATGCCATTGCTGAATTTATTTATTGTTGCTTAAGCTTTTTAAGATGACTAAATCTGTGTTGGAATTTCCCCCCTCCCCCCTTTAAAAAAAAAAGGCCAAACTGTAACTGTGTCTGAGGCACTTTTTATATGGCTGTGGTGTCCTGGTTGGCTCTAGTTCCACTGACAGACATGCACCAGATCACTTGCTGCTCAGTGCTTGCTCGCATCAGTGCTGGGTCCAAAAAGAACCAGCTGCGGATGTATCTGAGCTGTGTCTGATACAGCTCCAAGTCTGGAAAAACTAATTCCTCCCTCTGTGCAGACAGTGTTGTGCAATGGCCTGACCTCACTAGATACTTCTGCCGTACAATGGAAAGTAACCTAGGCAGAACATCTGCTTTAATAACAGCTAGCTTGTTTAGTCAAAAAATGTGGGGTTTGCTACCTGTGCCCTATTGCTACCTGCTAATTTTTTGGTGTTGACAGAATTGCAGGTGAGTGGTACAACCAGGCCGTTTGGGCCAGTATTCCCATACCACTTTTCCTGCCTAGTACAGTCTTGTGGCCGACCTCCAGGAGTCAGATGAGTTGTGTCACCGCCATACATACAAAGTCAGTGTTTTGTAACTTCTGTTGTCTGTTCACAAAATTCTTTGAGGAAATGTTTTATATGACAGATTTCCTAAAGATGTTAAATGGTACCATGAACCAAGGTGGTTCATCATTAAACCATATGGAAAATTGAACGATAAGGCAAGAAAAACAACACAGGCGCTTTCGTGCGTGCTATTGTAATGTTTCCTGAAAGTGGTGGGATTGCCTAGTGAGATTTCTATCATCATCCCTTTCCTGTTCTACCCCCTGTATCCCTTGGCTCCATGTTACTCTTGCAGGTGTTGTTTGTTGCAAAATGCATCTAACCCCCAAGGAATCTTAACTGTTTCTTCCCAGTATGAAATATGCTATTTGTGCCAACTGATCTCTATTTCTGCTTCTGGAGTTACAAGTTTTATTTAGTTTTCTTCAAGAGATTTTCACCAGCTGCCTTAGTTATTTCAGTGTTTCCAGGTCTGCAACTGTTGACAGCATCACCAGTATCGTTTGTTCCCTTTTCTTGTGCAAGTAGTCTGGTGGTATACAGAAACACCATCTCACCCACTTTCCTTTCGTATTTTAGGACTGCAGCAAGCACTGTAGCATTCCAGGGCTATTTATTCTCTGGCGCCCTACTCCAGCATCAGTGACAAGGGTCCAGAATGAGGGGTGACAGTGGGAAGCAGTTAATGCATTCAAGCGGTACAGGGTTCATATTTGTGCTTTAACTTCATAATACTAATGCTAAGACAAGAAAATGACCATGAATATAGCTTACCACAGTGCTGGCAGACTGCAAGCCAGTCTATCTTTGTGAGCTCACAGATACTCTAGTTGCTCATCTCTTCTCCAGCTGGTGAAGACAGGGAAATGCAGCCTATCTTCAGGGATGAAATAATCAGCTCCCAGAGTGATACAATAAAAAAGAGCAGTAAAAATCAGGTTTTCAAAAAGCTCCAGTGAACTTAGAGGACCAAGCCTAAAGTTAGAAGCAAAAGATGCCGAGGGTTCCAGGTGGGGTAGTGGTGCAAAGCACCTGACGGATTCTTTTGGCTGCCCCTTTGTGGACAGTTTCAGAAGGTTGGGTACCTGTAATATTTCACTATTCTGATATTGTGCTCACTAACTCCATTTTACATATACCCTTTCATAAATGATTACTGACCTAAGCCATTCAGCTGGGGACAGGATCACTGTTGAGCACATGAAAACAGACTAATGAATGTAACGCTGACAAAATGTCTAGTACATCATACCACATCTTTCCGAACAACCACAGGGTAAAATACTCATTCTTTGGCAAGGGGAGATCTCGATTAGGAGGTGCTGAAGGAATTCACAAATCTTTGGAAAGTTCTATGTGTCCTTTCTTCTAGGGAGAACAGGGAACTCAAACATTACATCCTTGAATGTTTACAGCTGAAAATGAAAGCTGGAAACCCATCAGGGACACAAGAATTGCAACACAGCTTTATTGCAACAATTAGTGCTCTCTCTGGAATATTGGTTCTAAAGCCATTGAGCTTATTCTCAGGAGTCTGTTTTATAATTTATATTGGAGGCTTTGCATTTTGTAATCTAATAGGAATTTGTAGGATTCTTATGCATGTTGACTTATAAAAATCAAGGCTATGTCCTGAGCTTTTAGATCTCTCTTGTGCTAACGTGGATAAGATAAGCATGTATTCAGCAGTCCCGTCGCTGCTAACCCAAGGTCTAGCAATCACGCTACCTGGCCTTGGCCAAGGCAGCTCAGATCAATTAAGATATAGAAGGTCATTAACAACAACTCTCTGAGATAACTGCTAGAAGCAAATCCTGATGTAAAAGAGTACATTTTGTTCAGCAATTTTCTCCTAGTGGTGGGCTTAACATGCTATTGTTGTTACTGTTTGGGACCTTAAGAATCTTCTTCTGTATCTGAGTGTAAGGACAAGCGTGTTATGGAGTGGTGGTATCGGAAGAGCTGAGTACTCTTCAAACCATCCGTGCTGTCGATGAAGCTTACTCGGCCTTGGAAGATGAAGTAGGCTACAGATGGAGGATGCTTTTGTACGCTGTACAGTACAGTGCTCATCCCCTTTGCTGTGGGCACCTGTGCGTGTGAGGAGGTGCTGGGTCTGTGCACCTCCCAGCCTGCACCTCCTCTCCCCTCTGTCGTTGGGAGGAAGGCTGGAGGGAATTTATTTTAAGAAGGGATATTCTGAGGGCTTGAGGAGATGCAAAGTGTTTTCTCTGCAGCTCCAGAGAATGGTTGTCATGCTGTGGGCTAGTGAATTAGGGAAAGCCAGCACCAACAACACTGCATCCTGGTGGAAATGACTTAGCCCAGACAAGTGGGGAAGGAAAGTCCTTTTATCTGAATTTGCTGTGAGAGTCTGTCAATATATTAACAGGACAGCACCCATTCCCTCCATTTGTTTGTCCCTAGCTGCTTCCCAAAGCATGTGGTCAGCACTGCGTGCCAGGCCTTCGCATCGCCCCTCCTAAACCCCTCGTCATTCAGCCGGAGGTCAGGCACTTAGGGTCGCTGAAGCATTGTAGTGCAGGGCTCTGAAAGCGTACATCTGGGTAGTGCTGTTTTCAATAGATATGCCCAATGCGAAGCTCAGAGTGAGCAAACCACTTCAGGCAGCTTCTGCAGTAGGTCTGGAAGCCTGCGCCAAAGTGTTCTGGGAAGAGAAGTTATTCTTATCCATGCTGGTTGGCTTCAAGTTGGTGTAGATTTCTGGTCCTTTATCTGCATGGCAGGTACTGCAAAGCTAACCAGGGTTTCCTTGCAAGGACAGCTAGGAACTGCAGTTATTATTTTTTAATGAAAATGGAGGGGGCTTATGAAATACGTCTCCAGGACAAACTTTTAGAGTGGTGATAAAATCACAATAGTTGCCAACATAGGCTTGAAACAAACTCTGAATCACAGCTTTTTGCGCAGCAGAAAGGAAAGCCAGGTGCCATTTCTGCTCAGCAGCTTTTCAGCCCGTCAGAAAGCTTTCTGAGGAGGTCTTCCCTGCTTCTCTGTCAGAACTTGGGGATGTGGAAACAGTCCGTGATCCACTGTTTCCAAAGTCGCACCTCCAGGGCAGCGCAGGGCTAGATTGGTAAACTTTGTCCGTGGTGGTTACTCACTTGCTCCTCTGCCCCTACTAAGTGAGTAATGCCTTGTGCAAAACCTAGTGGGCGGGCTCATGGCCGTGCTTGACCTCTCACATCGCCAAGGATGCTGAACCGCATGGGGAGGTGACACGGTACAAGGCAGGCAGGAGCTGGGGCTTTGTCACGTTAATGTGCTGGTATGAGCTTGCTGACAGTGCCTGTGATGATGGATCTAGACAGTTAGCCTTGCAGAAAGTCTTGCCCGTTTAAGGGCTAACATAACGAGAGGGAAGATAGCTGTCACGCCTCCAGAGACCATTTTTGTGCAAGAGAAACAGCATGCTGGGCTGCTTTGCTAGCTAGAGCAGAAAATGTTTTTGGTTTATGTCTCATATAAATAATAAAAGTAATAAAGAAACACAAATACCTCACCAAGGCAGTCACGAACAAATTGAAGAGAAAACAAATAGCTGACCGGAGCACATTAACCACTCAGACTGAAATCTGACTTCAGCTTGCAATAAAAAAGCCTGCGTTTGCCTCCGAGCTCGATGTGCTTAGCTGATTAAGCACACAGCCTGTTCTCTTCTGCCAAAGCAAGAACTGATGAGGATAACCGTGTTTGCCAACGCTGCTAGCTGGGGAGGAGGCAAAGGAGCCAGGAGTCCCGCATACTCCCTCTTGTTGGAGCCCAGCAGGCCGGTCAGTGCTTGCTCTGGTAGGAGCCGCTGGAAGGAGCATGTGTTCCCTTGGCAGGGATTCAGCTCGCTCTATTCCCCCCCCATCCCCCTTCCAAAAAAAAATGTACACAATGTCCTTTTTCCTCAAATGCTGGAAATGAGCACAAGGCCGTTTCCTCGCTCAGCTGCCCAAGCCTGCCTCGTGCTGTCTGCTGGCACCCGGCAGCACTGGCTCCTTCCCTGCTGGGGCTCACGCAGCTGCCCAGTGCCCCGGCCACCTGCCCACACTCTCTCCCAGCGGGCAGCTGAAGCCAAACCCTTCAGATTCCAGTAGCCCAAGACTTGCCACGTACCAGCCTGTGTCCTGGGCAGTGGCTGCGGCTGTCTGCTTCTGCTAAATGCCTCTCCTCGTGTACTCTTTCATGAAAGATTTTCATTAGTAGTGATCAGTTCTGTGTGTGTTTGTTCGTGTTTAGGTAGTGTGGTGGTGGTGGTGTTGTTTATTTGTTTTTAAGATGTGCTCAGTCTTGAAATGTTTTTTCCTGTCTGTATGTAGTTCACAAAGGTCTGCTTTGTTTGATGCTGAGGAAAATGCTGTAGACACCTCCTGCTCCAACCTGGCCCCTACATCAACTCTAATCTGCAGCATCTGGTGCTGGAAAGTACTGTTCTGGAGGAAGGGTGATTTCCTTCTTGACTTAAGGTCTCTGCTTACACAAGCTGCCATTAGCAGAAGCCTATCAAACTACATGAGCAGAAAATATGGGTTCCTATGTGCCTAGAAAAGATTACAATGGTTATTGTACATATTTTAGCCATTACTACATTTCTGTCCTTTATTTGATGATTACTTCATGCGAACGAAACCGCAGACCAGAGCTGCACCAGCGTGACAGGTAGAGACCATTTTGAATGCTGTCATCCTGCTCGGAGGGGCAGGAAGAGGGCAGGTGTACTTCTCCAGAGAGGAGTACACTGGAGCTGTCTGTTTGCTCTAAGATGAAACTTTTTGAAATTAAAATCCTGTCACTTATAAGCATTTGCTTGTGAAAAAACTTCCTGGGTTATTCATGGGAAGGAGCAAATTTTTATCCACAAAAAGGAGCAAACAGTTTTCAAAACCCTTGGCCTGATGCTTTGCGTGCCAGCTGCGTGATGCTGCAGGGTGCCCTGCTGGCTGCAGATGCTCACAGAGAGAAAGCTGAGACTGAGCAGACAACCAGGGGTTTGTCTGAAGACGTTTTTTCCAGATACCAGGAACTAAAATCTTTCCTGGCTTCCTTGAAATGCTGAGTGCTAAAATAAGTGCCATAGATGGAAAAACTGAAGGAGAATACACAAACAGCAGACCAAATAGAGTGAAGGCACAAACTTCTGTGTTTCTGGATTGCCTCAGAAATACACAATTAGAGTAAGAAAGATATAGATAATGGTATGATAGGAAAAACAAGATACAAAAATTCTGTATCGTATATGTCACCTCAAAAGGGATGTGTGCTTTGTTGGACTCACAATAGCAAAGCCAGCTTTTCTGAATAGGGTAAGTCAGGACTTCATAACAGAAGGGATGATTTTCAGTCTGAGGAAGACAAATGCTGTGATTTGGGAGACTTTGGTTTTATTCCCATGTGTGCCCTATGACATTTTAGGTAACCTAGAACAGGTTATTTAACACTTCTGTGGTTTTTACTATGAAAAATAATAACCAGCAACCTGTTTGAATGCTGTTAGGCAGCAGTCCTGGTTCTTAAATGGTCTGAGGTGTGCATGCACATAGGGCAATGTCACTGGCAAAAGGAAGAGAACAAGACCTCTTTATATCCAGAAATAACACAGAAATTTATTCTGCATAAGGACAAAACATAGTTAAGGGGCAAGGGAAGGAAAATCTAATTAACTTGGTAAGATTAGAGGGGCCTGCTGTTTGCTCAGTCGGGTCAAGAGTAACTTCCAATAAACGTGCATCCTTTCCTGGAATCAAAAGACTTGAGAACTCAGGGAGGCAGAAGCCAATTATAAATGTACGGACCCTGCTGAAATTAACAAATAACATGTTTATAGCTGTCAATATTTTGCTTTCTAGTGAAGCTCCCCAGGCCGTGCACATCACCACCAGTCCAATGGCGCGGCTGGCAGGGAGCAGCGTGGCACAGGTGAGGGCAGCAGGGCTATCGCACTGCCACAGCTCGCCAGCTAGCGCTGCCAGGCTGGCGGAGCCACACACAGTGGTAGTGCCGGGGTGAGTTGCTGAAGGTCTCTGGTCTTCCACTTCTACCACTTTGGCCTTTGGTAAGAGGAGGCTGTCACTGTTCCTTAGTGCTGAAGGATAATTAAAGCTTATGAAACAGCTGAGATCTTCTGGGGCTGCTGAATGAAGCAGGTGGGTGGGAGTGGAAGGGTCGGTAGAGTTTGCTGGTGCCTTGGCGTGAGCAGTGCTGCTGCTGCAAAGCACATGTTACAGTGTGAGCCTGTGTGCCAAAGTAGTGTTCTGAGGTCTTCTGAGCTTTCTCTGCCCCCAAATAAGAGGTGCTAGTGAAAATGAGCAGGGCCTTTCCTCTCTGGTGTGAACCTGGCTCTTCCAGCCCTGTCTCTGCCCTGCTGGGATGGGGTTGCTGAACTGCCTGCAGCCTGCTTGAGGGACAGAGCCTCCCAGTGCCCGCACCTCCACCTGCAGCTCAGTTAGCTGTTGCAGTCTTCCCAGGAAATTCTAAGTAGAATTTTTATGATATATACTTTTAGCAGTTTACACTACAGTTGAATGCATAATCATAATAACCTACTAAAATAAATATAACAGGATTATAAGTTGTTATATTTGCAATATAAAATCTTAAGCAGCTTGGGACAAAGTACTGCCTCCCTGGAGACCAGCAGAGGTGTCTGAGCTGGACTTCCCCCAAATGAAGGGGAGGGCCACCGGTGGGGTGGTCTGGTTCTCCGTGCGAGAGGCTCTCTTTGGGAACACGCTGCTCTGAGAGCCTGCCAGGTGCTGGACGTGTCAGCTCTCGGGGCATCCTGCAAAGGCCATCTTCTCCCCTCTCATGCAGCCTACTGGAGGGCGTGGACTGAGGTGGATATGTTCAGGCTGTAATTCTGAATGCTGTGGGATGCATGCCCAGAGCATTGCACAGGCACCTCCAGTTGTATCCTAGAATTTTGAAAAAAAATAATAAAAAAGAGAAAAATATGAATAGTGAACAGTTTAAACTCTCAAATGTCTTAGAGGAATCTGTTTAAGAACAAATATTCTAACTGAAAGTGAGGCCTGGGAATACATGAACTATTGAGTCGCCTTCCACCCTGACATTCCTTTTCTTTTGCTTTTACCACAGCATGTTTCCTTCATGTGCAGAGGCACTCTGTCAGCAGTTTATTGTAATTAGCTTCCTTGTGCAAGGAATGCCTCTTTATGAGCCAATTTGATGCTGCCTGCGTCTCAAGAGTACAACTGACAGCAAGGAGTTGTGCTTAATAGACACAAAGATGTGGAATTTGCAGGAAAGTACGAATTTTGTGTAAATAATCATGTGGATCTGAGGCATATGTTCTGGACAATGATTCATGCTGGAAGTTTAATTTGACATGAACAGGAAAAGAGAGAATTGTTGATGGCTTGAAGCTGATAGTTGCTGAATGCCCTCAGTTCCCTATGGAAGTTGCTTAGAGTTTAAAAATGAGGTTCCTGTTGCACGTTACTATTCCCTTCATTATTCAGCATTATCTGGTGAAGCTTTATTGCATCTTTATTTATAGGCCTGTTTTTTGTCTGAGATGTTAATTTAAACTGTATTTATAAACAAGACATGCCTGCATGTTAAGTACAAAGGCTGTGCAATCTCAGGGCTGGCTGCAGTGACTTTTAAGCACGGCAGACAAGGTTGCCACCACCACCACCCCAGCTGCAAAGCTCCATGGAACATGGGCTGGCTTTCTGTTGTGCATGCAAGGCAGCTCTCTTGGGGAATTTTACATTGGTTTCTTGAGAAAGATAGTGTGCAGCAGACTGTACCTGGAAAAAGTTAAAAAGTTATACATAAAAACATACGCATTAAAAAGTTTAAAAGTTTTATATAAAGAGACACCTTCTCCCTGCATTTTAAGGTATGCAAATTTAGCTTCCAAAGGAAGATCCATCTCTGAGCCCCACAGGACTGCATATTATCTGCTCCCATTCAGCTGTACTGAGATCCCCAAGATGTTAACAGGTTCGTAGTTTGGAGTTGTTAATGCTAATGAGAACTGACAGTGTGCAGCATTTTTCTTCATTGGAAGCCTCTTTTAACGGTCTTGTGCAAAGCTCTGTAAAGTTGGTGGAGATGTTCCAGCTGAAATCAGTGAGCACTGAATCAGGTAATGCATCATATCTGTCCTATTGACCTGTGGAGGTACATAAATATCATCCTGTAGAAGAAGGTGCTAAAACTGCAGTGCAGTTCATGAGTTTTGTAGAATCTATAAAGTCTTCCTTATAAGTATCAGAACAACAACAAGAAAAAAGCAGACACAAAAAATAAAGCCAAACAAACAAAAACAATGAAAAACACAGGATTGAACCAGTAAGGGCAAATCCCACTCTGAGGAACACTCATAATAAAGCTTACTCAAAGTGCCTGTGGATGACCATATTTTGAAAGAACAGGTACATTAGCAAATGCTAATTGCTTTATAGAACTGATCTCTTTAGTGTTCTGAAGCTGAAGTAATCTCTCTGGTAACAAAACCTCTCAGTACAGATATCTAACCCTCTGTTAGAGAGTGAATCTTACTATGTGTTGGCATAGGATGTATCTTCAACTGTTCCCAACTAGTTCTCATGTTTGAGTATTTTGTCAGGAAACTTAAGAAATTTTTTGTTAAGAAATTTTTGCTTCTCCAGCAGTGGTGCAAAGTACCGCAAAATGCAGAAGCTGTGCTTCAGTGCTTTCATCCACAGGTTTAGTTATATATATCCATACATCTCCATATGTATATGCATTTATTTAAAATCTGAATCCATTTTGAAATCTGGGATGAGTATCAAGAAAACACTTCTGTCCAGGTTGTTTGAATGTAGTTTATGATTAATCTGAAGAATCAGAAGCATTTGAAGTGGATGCTACTTTTAGTGCAGTGCAAAATGGTGTATTTTTTTTATTTTGTGGCCAGGAAAGGTAGAAAGGGACTGGTCTGGTGTTTGTTTCCTTTTGTTTTTAAATGAAGCATCTTCAAAATTATTTTGGACCTGTGGTGCAGAGATCAATTTTCATAAGATGCCTATAACTAGCAGCTCTTGAAATCCCATTAGAATGATCTCATCAGCCATCTGTAGAGAGATCTGTCTTTTGAACCTTGTGAGGTTGTTCTGATGATTCTGGCAGATAAGGAGATGAAGAGAACAGAGGAACAGCAGCAACCCCATTCTTCCAGCAGGACCTGAGCTGCTTTCCTGCTTATTAGCTGTGAAGTCCGCTTGCTTCAGATTCCTGTTTTCCTTTCACATGGTGCTGATCTTTTAAGACATTTCTCCCCAGTGCTGGAGATGCCAACTGACAACTTGGTTTCTTTAAAATAAAACCTCTTTGCATGCTTTCTCTGTGCTAGAGAAAAAAGTTTCACTAAATTTATGACAAGTTCATTTTCAGAAACATTTTCCTTTCAAGTCTGTGCTTGAGGAGGGTGGGAGTTCATATTTTCTTCAACTCTTATGCTTGAATTTGAGTCTTTTTATAAAAATGGCTTGATTTATTTTGGTCGTAAGAAATTTGCACATTCAGAGCTCTGGGAATATGCCCAAATATTTACAGATGGCAACAGCTATGTGAGAGTAATGTCCTGATAGTCATCTTCACAGCAATTAGCTGTGTATCCAGAGAGAACTGAACCTACAAAAGGACATGAGCTAGACATGAGCAACAAAGACAAATAGTCTATTTCAGTGGAGACAGTTAATCTCCATTATGATGGTAAATTTGCATTCTCCATCTTGCTAGCAAAAATCTGTGTTACTGGAGAGAAACATCACCTAAAACAACTTCTTTCTCTTCTGGAAGGGCTGTTTCGAGAGCAGTTGCTTATACCTCTGGGTTATACCAGTTCAGGGGTTGAAGAGAACTTCACTTTTTATGTCTCACCATGTCTGTCAGAGACTTTCCATATGATAAAATGGACATTTGTACATACTTAGTGAGGCTGTTTCTCTCAGCAAGTAAAGAAGTATGTGCTTCTATACGTTGCAGCTTCTATAGAAGAAACAAACAAGATTACTCTAAAGAGAGTAGCTCTTATTCTGTCAGGAAGAATAGCATTGGCAAGATTTCATAATCTAAAGCAGATCTCTTTCCTCACTTCTTAGAAGTCATTAGTTGTAGAAACCAGCACAGCCTCTGGATCGTTCCCTGGGCAACTTGGGTCATGGTGACACTGATGCTTTGGTCAGATGGAAGACTCATCTTCTGCGAATGGGACAAACCTGCTTTGTACCTGTCCTTGCTGTACTGGGTCTGGCTGCAATGTTAGCTTTCCCTGCAGCAGCCCATGCAGTGCTGTACTCTGCACTTGTAGCTGGAACAGCAGTGTTACCACACCAGTGTCGTGTCTACTGCTGAGCAGTGCTGGCACAGTACCAGGACTCTCTAACCCTCCTAGGGGGTGGGCAAAAAGTGAGAAGACAAACATCACCAGGGCAGCTGACCTAAACCAACCAAAGGGATATTCCATACCATGTGATGTCCCACTCAGCAATAAAAGGTGGAAACAGGAGGAAGAGGGGAGGGGTGGGCTCTTGTTGTAAAAAAGTCAGTCCTCCTCCCAAACACCGGCTACGTGTGTTGAGGCCCTGCTTCAATGACGTGGTCATTCAGGTTACAGCATTGTTAGCATACATTCATAATTTGATCTCCAGGGAGGTAAAGGGACAAGCCATAGAAAGCTGCACTCAGGAACCCGTCCCAGGTGCAGGACCCGGCACTTGCCTTTGTTAAACTTCATGTGGTTGGTGATCGCCCAGCTCTCCAATCCGTCCAGATCTCTCTGCAAGGCCTTTCCACCCTCATCCGAGTCCACAACTCCTCCAAGTGTGGTGTCGTTGGCAAATTTGCTCAGAACACTTTCTAGTCCTACATCCAAATCATTTATAAAGACATTGAAGAGGACTGGCCCAAAAATGGAGCCTTGAGGGACCCCACTGGTGACCATCTGCCAGCCAGATGTGGCCCCATTAACCACAACCCTTTAAGCCCTGCCCGTCAGCCAATTGCTCACTCATCGTATGATGTTTTTGTTAAGTTGTACACTGGACCTTTTGTCCAGTAGGATCCTATGGGAAACCGTGTCAAAAGCCTTGCTGAAGTCCAAAAAGGTCACATCAGCTGGTTTCACTTGATCAACTAGACGGGTGATCTTGTCATAAAAGGAAATCAAATTTGTTAGGCAGGACCTATCCCTCATGATCCCGTGTTGGCTAGGACCAATGACTGCCTTGTCCCCCAGGTGTGCTTCAATAGCTTCGAGGATCCTCTTCTCCAGAATTTTGCCAGGCACTGACATGAGACTGACAGGCCTGTAATTGCTAGGGTCTTCTTTCTTACCCTTATGGAAAATTGACACAACATTTGCCAGCTTCCAGTCTACTGGGACCTCTCCAGATTCCCAAGATCGTTGAAAAATAATTGAGAGAGGTCCCGCAATGACGTCAGCCAGCTCTTTCAGCACCCGGGGATGGATCCCATCCGGACCCATGGACTTGTATGGATCCAGGTGGAGCAGCAAATCCCGCACATGTTCAGGGTCGGTTGGGAGTTTCTCATTCCCACCGTCATGGTCCTCCCACTCTGGGCACCCAGGGTCCCGAAGCCCATCATCAGTGTTGAAGACAGAGGCAAAGAAGGCATTAAATGTCTCTGCTTTGCCTATGTCCTTGTCTGTGAGGAGACCTTCCCCATCAAGTAGAATCATAGAATCATAGAATATCCTGAGTTGGAAGGGACCCTTAAGGATCATCAAGTCCAACTCTTGACACCGCACAGGTCTACCCAAGTTCAGACCATGTGACTAAGTGCACAGTCCAATCTCTTCTTAAATTCAGTCAGGCTCGGTGCAGTGACCACTTCCCTGGGGAGCCTGTTCCAGTGTGCAACCACTCTCTCTGTGAAGAACCCCTTCCTGATGTCCAGCCTAAACTTCCCCTGCCTATGTTGTCCTTGGTCCTCCTTTTTCTGTTCACATATCTAAAAAAAATACCTTATTTATTGTCTCCCACAGACATGGCCAGCTTCAACTCTAGTTGGGCTCTGGCCTCTTGAATTTTCTGCCTACAAACATGAACAGCATCCCTGTATTCCTTCCTCATCGTCTGACCCTCTTTCCAGCAGCCGTACACATTCTTTTTTCGCCCAAGCCCCAGTAGAAGATCCCTAGTCAGCCAGGCCGGCCTTCTGACCCGTCTGCCTGCCTTCCGATATTTTGGAATTGCCTGATCTTGTGCTTTTAGGAGGCAGTGCTTAAAGACTGACCGTCACTGATGGACGCCAATGCATTTAAAAGCAGTTTCCCAGGGGACCTTGCTGACTAGTTCCCTGAGCAGCCTGAAATCTGCTTTCCCCATATCTAGGGCTAAAGTTTTAGTGGCAGTTTTCCTTCTGTCACCATAAATTCTAAACTCAACCACTTCATGGTCACTGTGACCAAGACAGCCGCCAGTTGCCATGTCTCCCACAACACCCTCTCTGTCCTCCAGCAACAGATCTAGGAGGGCACCTTTCCTAGTTGGCTCCCTTAGCACCTGCACCAAGAAGTTATCATCTAGGTGCTTTATGAACCTCCTGGACTTGCTCGTGTCAGCCATGTGGTGATCCCAGTTGACGTTTTCAAGTTGAAATCGCCCATAAGGACAAGGGGAGTTGATCTCAAGGCATCTCTTAGTTCTGCAAAGAATAATTCGTTGGCGTTGTCATCCTGGCAAGGTGGTCTGTAATAGATTCCCACAACGACATCCCCTTTATTTGTTCGTCCCTTAATCCTTACCCAGAGGCTCTCAACTTTGCCATTGCCAACTTGAAGTTCCACACAGTCCAACTCCTGCTTCACGTATATTGCCACCTCACCTACCCTGCCTGTCCCTCCTGAAGAGCCTGTAACCATCTATTGCAGCACACCAGCCACAGGACTCATCCCACCAGGTTTCACTTATGCAGATGATGTCGTAGCTATGGGATGGGGCCCATTTTATTCCTCATACTGCGTATATTTGTGTAGAAGCACTTCAAATGCGCCTCCCTACACGCAGCACCTTGTGGAGCCAACCGAGTACATGCATTTGTTTCTTTTTCCTTTGAGAAAGTCCATTTCAAGTTACTCTAATCCTTTTGACCTCCCATGTGTGTGGACCATCATCTGTGATCGTCTCTTATCAGCTCTCCAGTGTTCACAGAGAAGACCATACCATACCCTCCCTTTGTCTGTTTGTACACTAAACATCCCAGTAACTATGTAAACATTGAGTATTCATAAATGATTGCAGAGCAACTACAATCCATCACAACAGGATCTTGATAAGGCTAAAGCTTGTCTGCTTGAACAGTGTTGTAGGAGTTTCTTGACTATACTGTATTTGTAGTGCGAATCACCCATTACCTTAGCATTATGAAATGATTTTGTAATATGGTTGCCACCGTATACTCTGGAAAAAGCAACATTAATATATTGTGAGGCTGAAATATAATGAAACACATTTCATCTGGATGGACTGGCTTAGGCTCTTGTAAGACTGCAATGTTCTCTGACCGATCTTTTGGATGTTCCCTATGTGGAGGTTTTAATATTTACTATAATTTTACTTACTTGAGGTTATCTAACATTATGTGGAATTTTGGTTTAGCTATGTCCTACCACAATATACCTACGCTGTGCTTGGACTGTGACTTAGCAGAGTTGAACTGCATTACAAATGTAACTGTAACCACACCCACTGTCACATCGGGCATTACAAGTCATCAGAAGGGAATGCGTGGGTTGAAACGGGCTAACACAGGTTGCTCTCTTCAAAGTTCATCGTATTCATTGGTTCATGTACTCCACGTTGGGCTGGCCACTTCATAGCCACCTCAGACCCCACAGGCCTTGGTGACTTAGGAAGATATTTGCACTCCTCTCCAATTTGGGGACAGGTGGCCCATCCACTCACGTGATACAGCCATTTGTCTAAGACGAAGGGCACACTCCAGTCCCCTCTTGGTTGAGTTCAGCTTTCTTTGCAGCAGCTGTGGTCAGTCACTCCACGTATTCTTCCCAAAGCTGCAGGAGCACAGCCTGTGCCTGTCTCCTCAGAGGGGTCCACTGATCGGTTACAGCTCTTGTACAGTCAGTGTCAAAAATGAGTTTATACTCTCCAAAAGCTTGGCTGGAAAAATCTGTCCATCTCAAAAATCAATTCTAAAGCTAACCCTGCATTTTTTGTACATACAGTATTTCCACTGAAACCAGTGTCTTTGTATGTGCAAGGAATGAGTAATTGAGTTTCCATTCTTATCAAAGAGAAGTTCGCTATAGAAATCAGTAAGAATTCCTCCAGAAAAGTCAAGTGTGTTGCAGTCAGACATAATATTAGAGAGCAAAATGGTGCTGTGGGATAGGAGCCAGGGCTGATCTATAAACACTGTGCACAGCTGCTGGAGCACGAAGTGCCCGGTTACTGCTAGCTGGTAAATTCCAAAAGGCAACAGCACACAGGTGACCGCAGGATGCCTGATGGTGCTTCATTGCCTCATACGTCTGCAGCACTAGTGCCAAGCTCTCTGACTTCGATAAGTGCAAGTGACGTCGATAAGTCACTTTGTGACACTACGTTAGGTAGTATGCCATGGGGGCCAGGCACGTCTCAGTTTCTGGGCAGAGTGGAAATCACAGCTTTTAGAACTCTTCCAAATATCAAAAAATGTCTCTCTATAGAAGAGAAGTCTCTAAAATAAAGTATGGTGTGGGAATGTATCTAGTGATGGAACAAAAAGTGACCGCACTCTTCTCCATGTAGCACATATCACTAAATTGCTGGGAGCGATTTCAGCTTTAAGATGTCTAATTAAAGGTTTTTCCAAAGATACCTGGTCACTTATCTCACTAATTCCTCTCTTAACCAAGCTATCAAAAAGTATTACTTAACCTAAAGGTATCAAAAAATACTTGTGTAGTTAAACTGAAATGATAGAAGATTAAGTTATGGCAAATAACTATGTTAAATGAGGGCCAGGTTGCTCTCTTAATCAAATAACTTTGCCAAATATTTACTAAAATAGGACAGACTCTTGTAAAAGTATAAATAGTTTGTTACTTATTTAAATAAAAGGTCCTTACTAACCTTATTTGGTATGATTCTTTGATAGTGTTTATGAGGGAGTTTAATAGCAGGATTTCCATTGTGATTTTCACTTGTAAAAAAGAACTTTCTTTTTCTGGCAAAGTAGATTTTCCCTATAAAAAATTGATAGAAAGCACACTACTTAGTAAATTATGAGATATGTTATAGACACACTGTACATGAGCCTGACCACTAAATAAATATTTACTTAGGAAGGTGAGTCTGTTTGTGGGATTTGACTAGATATTCTGATTCTGGGTAGCATTGTAAATGGCAAGGTCTGACTCCCTGATAAGAAAGTACATGGAAACCCAGGGAGGGGCAGGAAGAGAAGGCTTGTGGCCTTTTATCCAAGCATGTTCTCTGTGTGTGCAGAACAAAAAACATATTATCTAAAAACACCATATTGGAGAATATGCATAAGATAAAGCAACGTGATTAGTAAGAATAAACTGTCAAGCAAACGTGTTCACTTTCTCTCTGATCTGGCAGAGGTGGGAGTACCTATATTTATGGCTTTCTCTGTCACGTTGTATACAACATCTCCAAAACTTTGTCCTGCTAACAACATGTTACCAGTAACTGATACTATATATTAAATTTTGAGTTCCAGCAGAATTTGGGAATGGAATCAAGTCAGCCAACCTGGTCATAAGAAAACAAGGATTCTCATTGCAGTTAAAAAAGGCAGAAGAGGACTGGTAAATGTATTTTGCCATTCACTTTTAAAAAGCACTGAGGAGATCCTGGACATGGGTACCAGGTCAGTACTATCAGTACTTCTACAGTACCAGGAAAACTTATTCAAATGTTAAAAATACTGAGTTCTTGAAAACAAGGTGACGGTGACTTGATAAAACCAAGTCCAATGTGTCTTTTTTGACCTAGCAGATTATAAAGGTGTGATTCTTTACAGTTCTCTTTAATAAATAAATAAATAACACGCTAAAAAGGAGTTATAAAATGAAATTACTTACTCTCTCATAGACAAAAAAATCTTACATAAGGCCTTTCTACATAAGCCATTCTATATAGACATGAATTGAAAAGTAAAGTATGGTTTCAGCTTGGAAACTTTGTAACGTGGGAAAGAGCAAAATTACTTGATTAGGTCTCAGTGCAGTAGATGTTAATGCTCTACATTCAGCTGAATTAGAAATGAGATGGGAATGGAGAAGTGGTAAACATTTCTAAATATTAGCTGATGGGTTTCAGAAAGCATCCCTGATCAACAGGTTAGGCAATGATTGCTCACAAGATGGGTGACCTGAATCTTCTGCTTGGTGGTCTTTTGTCTAATATATCTCAAAATTTAGCAACTGTAAGACCAGAGTGCTTTTTAGCCGAATGGAGGATTAGTTTTGATAGAAAATTTCCCATAAAAAAAGGTTGGGTTGTGTTAGAGAGAGATTAAAACAGAGACTCAGCAGTATTTTCAGACAGTCTGTGTATGAAAAGCAGTTTGGCCTGAAAACTTGAAGGCTGAACTGTCTGGCTACAGACTTGAAAATAGTACTGTCTGTGTAAGTTTTGCTCCTATTTTTAGGATTCTGATTGTGTAATCTGCAATTGTGATGGTGAGCACTTATGTGGGTCATTTATTTGGCTCTAGTGGGAGCGCTTATGGGAATAAGAATATACCAACGCTAGTAACTTCTACTGTGTAGTTCTCCTATTTTTGCCCAACCTTGCTCAAAGCTTCAATAGGAAGTAGGGGCATATTGTACTGAGGTGTTGATCACAAGTGCACATCCATTCCTTTTTCTCTTGATGGGAAAATGGCCAGCTCTGATAGAATTTGGGCCCAGGACTCTATAGTGAGCACTGAAACTAGCAGAAGTGACTGAACCTAAGAAAGGCTCCAGCTTTGAGTTCTCCAGGCAAGGTCAGAAAACCAACTTGTGTGGCAGCTACCAGGCCAGAAGCTAGAACCATGAACTAAAATGCTGGGCGCTCATTTTATTTTATTTGATTCTAAAAAATTCTTACTCCATTCCTAAAATTCTGCCTATCTGCACATCGTAGTGATAGGATATAAAAATACTTTCAGTTGAAGACCAAAAACGTAATCGATACAGCCAGAGGAGTATGCTGCGTTCCTAAAAATTCTTGCAGTCACCCATTAGGAAAATGAGTTTAGCTAGGAGTTACACTGCCATCTAACTGAGTGTAATCTCTCATAATACTGTTCTAAAGCTCTGGAAGTATTCCAGATATGTGATCAAATTACTTGAATCCAAAAGATACCTAAGTAAGTGATGCAATGAAGAGATTAACCGGAGATGAAGCAACTGAAAACATGTCAAGCGACTGAAATAAGACCAGTACAAATGGAAACAAACGTAAGGGGTACAAAAACATAGCAACAGTCACTGTTGCTGGCTACAATAAGCTTGCATTAAATGGAAATAGAACAAAGTAATGTAAGGGGTTGGAGAATAAAAGATAAAGGCAGTTTCAGAATTTTCTGTAGTAAACCTTGCCTTTTATGGAGGAATGCTGCAGAAGTGCAGTTCAAAAGAACAACACACAAAGATGGGAGTATACATGTATAACTAGGTGAATGAAATACACGCCATGCTTAAAATAGAAGACTCTACCTGGACTCTTCTTTGAAAAAAAAAAAAATCAAACCATTAGAAGTTTGTGCTTAACAGAAAATACTGTTGCTGCAAGCGGTTTGTACAGCAGAGATCCTGCCTAATGCCCATAGAACAGTGAATAATGGTTAAATGGCTGTCCCTAACCAGTGCTGCTGTTTACACAAGAGGCAATTCCAGTGCTAAGGCAGTGTGAAATACAACAGCAAAATTAAGTGTTGTTTTAGTAGGAGAAAGGGGAGACAAGCAATAGCAGCAAGCTTAAAGGGTTTGAAAAATTAGGAGAAAAAACTGAAAACAGACAACAGGAAAGAAAGTGAACAGCCAGATTGTGCAACTCAGTTAATGTGTGTCAAGGCCTTGGGAGTTTTCCAGTAGTGTGTTCTACATGGCTTAGTGTCAGCAGATTTTAAAGCACGGATGTGTTTTATACCTGTCAGTACTCTCAGAGTTCAGGTTGGGCATGTGGGAATCCAGCTGGGCATGAGTGTTATACTTGATGCTTCAGAGTTTCTGCTCACAGGTTTTCTCAGATGCTCTTGGGTGGGTTCCCTGCTGTTCTGTATTGCAGCTGTATACGTGCTGCAGATGGTGTTCTCATGGGCAGTGAATGTAGGTGGCTTTGCTGCCTGTGAGCCAGCTATCAACAAATCTTGGAGATTTCTGCCCCTTAGCAGATACAGTAGAAAAGGTCAAAAGACATTTTATATAGAGGTAAACAAATGGCAGATGTACAAACAGTGCAAACTAAAAGAAAACTAAAAGCCTCCTTATGGTAGGAGACCAGAACAAAAAGCGAGGCCTTCTAACTAATGTGGAGAGAAATGTGTCATTGCTGAGCTGAAGGGTGTGTTGAGTTGAGTGAAAGAACATGTTGGACAGGGGAACAAATGGCTGGGATTCATTTAATGGTAACACTCAAAATGCCAGACTGTAGCGTCAGAATTTGTGCAAAGCTGAGAGTTTCTCAAGAGAACATCGTCATCTGCTGACTTGAACTAATAGTGGGAAAAACAGCATCAGCCAAATGACTTTAATCTAGATATGCTCCAGCAAATTATATTTGATGAGGAAATTCCAGAATATTCACTATAAATATACTATTTGGATGACATCAATTCCTGTCTTCTATTAGTTCTCTGTACCCCAAGTTCTACACAATGTGAAAGCAAATATTTGATAGGCATGCAGTATATTTTGACAAAACAAACAAACAAACAAAAAAAAACAAAATGTGGAAACACACCAAGGTAGCATGACAAAAACCTGCATTGTATATTTGGAATTGAGAAAACACAAACTTCTTTAAAAAATGGTGGAAATCATAGCTACAGCAGAAATGCAGAGATGGGAAAGCCTGAAGCAAACCAAAGTAGAGCAAAGTAGGCATGCCAGTGCCCTACAATGGAGGAGATACTCCTTGCATATTTACTTCTATGTGGAAATCCTTACTTTATAATCTGGGTAAAACTGCTTTGCTGTCTTTCTGAAGGCAAGAATGGATGGGAAAGTGAGCTGCTTATAAACTACCTTGGCAATGTTATATCCTCCAAAAGCTAAACATTTAATCTGATGTTTCTGGTTTGACCTTCAGAATCAACACCATTGCAGTTGTAGTACCCAATTTCCAGTAAAATTTGACTTGAGTGAGCATAGAGCCACACAGAAGAGAGAATCTGTATTTAAAAAATGATAAGCAGGACTCTAGATAGACATTCTTGAGAACAGACTGGGATTTTGTTGTGCCCTTTCCAATGGCTGTGCATTGCCTTTTATTTTGCATTAAATGAACTTGACAATATAGCTTGATACTTCTGATTTTCTAGCAAAGGTGATTAGAAAAAATATCCTGGCTCTCCCACACTCTAGTCCCTTCATCCCATTTGTGCTCTCCTTACAGTTCACTGTCCCCTTTAAAAAAAAAAAAAATAATAATAATTAAGCGACCTTCCAACAGATTTCAGGAATATTGCTAAAAGCTGTGTGCTGTATTCTGGCCTAAAGGGTCTATGACATTTCTCCCTAGGACAGAGAGATTATCCTTCAATTCCTACTTTATTTAAATTTTAACTTGAATCTGAAACTGAATTGCAGTCAGGGAACACAAAAAGCTCAGTCAAGATGCTTCTGTGAAGAGTCTCGGAGCAAGGAAATTAGCAATTAGTTACACCAGTTTGCCAGGAGGCTGTTGGCATGTCTGTAATACATTGATTGCAATGGGAACTTCTGAGTTATGAAACTGCACGGTTGTAGAGATGCATTAATAGCAGCAGGAGGCACAAGTGAGTCAATCTGGGAGTCAGTGTTGCCCGAGTCAGAAACCGATAGCTGACAGACCGCATTGGTGTTTGGTTGCTTTGTGCTGGTTGGAGTGCTACATGCTCCAAGATGTAGAAACCCTGGACGTCTTGTTCAAAGGAATATTTTTATTCAGAAAATCTGCATTGTTTATGACTCCTCTTTATCATCTAAGAGGATGGGGAAATGGCTTCCATGTGGGATGTACTGTACCTAGCCCAGGAAACCTGGCAAGAATTACAGACTCAGTGAGCTGAGCTTGGAGATGTGACGATGCAGTGTGGGGTTTGGAAAATGGTCCTCACTTTGTACACCTTCGTAGTCTTTCTGGTTGCCTGTGACACCTTCAGAGAGATGGCAGTACTGTGATGAAGGTGCATGCGTTCTGCATGTCACCTGGGTGGGCTGAAGCAGCATAGTCACTGGGGAAGTGGGGAAATTGAGACCTGTTCCCATGGTGGCTGCTACTGTGGGCAAAGCATGTGCCCTACTGTATGCTGGTGGTTTCTTTGTTTATGTTGTCATTTTATTTAATGTAGATCAAAATAAGTTTAATTCCAGTCGGTGCAGGAGATGGTTAATCTGTGGAGCTTCTGTTCTGGTCAGAATATTTCTGCATGGTTCTTCTATGGCCTAGGGTTTTTTATTTTTATTGAGGCATGGTCAGATATACTAAACTTTAGAAAATTAAATGATTGATAAAATTAAACTTAGAAGAAAAGTTCATTGTGTGGTTGCCTCAGCTCCCAGTGAAGTAAAAATACTGAAAAGCTTGTAAACCCAGATCCTAGTTTTTAATAATCTAAGTTAGCAGTAGTGTCAGGAACAAAAATCAGTATGGCCAAGTACTTCCCACTGCTTTCACTCAGTCTGCAGGTTGTTGGATAAATTTGATTTCTCCTGCATACAGATAGAAGAGCAATACTGAGGAAGTTTTATTTTTCTCTCCTTTTTATTGGTATATCAAAGAAATAAATTGATTTGGTGAACCCAGAAAATCTATTCCAGATCCAGAAGCACAAGACAATGTCTAGAGAAGTTAAAATCTTCCGCCCTGATTTTCTCCATGAGACTGTAGATATAAATTTGTTACTTTCTTTTTTTTTGAATGCTGATGATCAGAAAAAATAATGAAATTCTGTCAATAAAAGTATATATTTTGATCTTTTAAATATGATAATAAAAAATTCAGAGAGTATATATAACATTGGACCAAACTATACTTTCAAAATTTGAAATGTCAAAATTGGGCATGTCTAAGTTGGTTTTGTTTTTGAGGGGAGAGGGAGCTTTTTTGTGGTCACTGTTTTTTTGATCAAGACATTTTTAAAAAATAGCTTTTCTCTATGAGGAATTCTTGATAAATCTGGTTGGTTGGTTGGTTGATTTTTCTCAAATGAAAATTTCCTGCTGAAACCATTAGGCAAATCTTAACATTTTCAGGTTTTGGACTAGACACTTGAGTTATCCCTAATCTTAGCAAATATCTATTTCACAGAATGCATCCTCAAAGGACTGCTATAAAATTAAAATAATTTAACTGGAGTAGTCCACAGTGGGGAAAAAAATCCTTAATTAAGAGCTGAATAATCAATACTGAGGAAGATCAGCCTTGAGGTTTTGCAGTTATTCAGGCAGCTATTCACTGGGAATCTTAGTATGGTACAAACAGATCTGGGTTTAAAGCCAGACATAAAACAGCTGTGTTCCTGGAAAATGGGGAGATCTTATTCTAAATATTTTAAGCCAAAAAAAAATCTGCTATGCTTCAAAATGGTCTCATATGAGTAATCCCATTATCTTCAGGAGAATGAGGACTATTTAACTGTTGCTAGATCTTGTCCCTAACTAGTGATGTATTTATATACCTAATTGTCTGGGAAAGGGGAAAGAAGAAAATCCTGAATTCTGGAGAATGAAGTTGAAATTACTCGTGTCCCTTACAACATCAATTTATTAAAATACAGAGAAAAGCTGATCTAACAGAAATCTCTGAGGATTTAATTTCTAACTGTAGCATAATCAACGGAACTATTGGTTTCTTAGGATTTTTTAAATGAATACAGTGTGGTGGGTGGAGGAGCTTCCCACCCACTTAGCGCCTGAAGTCAGTAGGAGCCCTCAGGTGGCGACTCCTGCCCCAGGAGGGTAGCAGCAGGGGGGCAGCTGTGAGCCAGGGGGTCTGTGCACTGCCTTTCGCTTCCAGCCACCGGGCAGCTCCTTTCAGAAACAGAGAAGTTTGTGGCCCTTAATTGGTAATCACTGGCTTGCTGCCAGAGCGGAGCAGAAAAGCTGTGTGCCAGCAGCCTGCTGGGTTCTGCAGAGAGGTGAAACCCTCAGACCGTGAAGAAATGATGGCACTTTGATCCTGCTACAGACTTTTCTGTCATGAAGAGGTATTGTGGCTTTTAGTTCTTAGGGAAAGCAATCTCTGCTTGGAGAGGCAGAAATGAGCACTAATGCTTACTTAGTAAGAAACAGGAGGCACTGGTGGTAACCTGAGCACTCCCTCAGGCATGAAATAGGATGAAATGCAATGGGCAGTAGAATTCAGGAAGTCTGGTTTGCTGGGGGTGGCAGGTGTGTGGCTTCTCCAGTGCCACCACTACAACAGGAACCCCCTTGCAGGGGTGTTTGAATGAGACACTTCTGTTCGGCCACCTGTACTAGCTAAACGTAGAATAACATGCTGTTGTTGCAACTTCGCTTGGAAAATCTGTTCAAAATCTATTTTGCTTGTAAAATCTATTCAATTAGCCTCCCTGTTCCAGAGTCCCCAGTGGGACACTGCCTTAGCGGACACTGCCTGAAACTCGCAATCCCTGTTATACTTGGGCTTTCATGGGGGAAAAAAAATTAAAAATGAACCAAGGGACTTGGTGTAGGGGAGAGGACATTTCCTCTGAGAATCTCGAGTGGTTCACGGCTGGATGCAGCAGGTCCACACAATTCTTTCAGGGGCAAAGAATTTGCAAGTATTTGTCATGTTGAATTTAGTGTGTTGAATCCTCTTCTGGCATCTTTCTCTGGTTGATATGCTAAGTTTCCACACTGCTACTACGTGTTGGGAGAAAACAGGCATCATGCCTGGGTCCTAACCTGGGACTCTGGAGCCAAGCAGTGACTGTCCTGCTGTCCTGCAGTGACTTCTGCTTGTTGGAAACCTCTCAGGTGTTTGGTGCCAGGACCTGAGCACCAGACACTTCTGTGTAGCTTCAGCCCTCCCAAAAGAAAACTCCCTCTCCTTTCCTTGCTCACAGCAGTAGCCTGGTTAGAAATGAAGCAGTGTTAAAGTATTTGGGGCACGCAGAAGCTGGGACAGGAGTTAGGAAAAGAGGAGGAGCCAGGCGGGTTGGATGGAAGCTCATTAGAAAGGGAGATGATGCTGAACTTGGAGCAGTGAACATGCCTCTGCATGAAGCTTCAAGGCTCAAACGTTTATGCGTGCATAACGCATAAACATTTCTGCACCGTGTTGGTTCGGAGCCCTTCTTTCGGGCCTTCTGCTGCAGCCCAGTGACCCATAGATGGTTTGACCCCAGTGGCCACTTGCTCGTATCGGCAGCACGGTGTGCTGCCCTCCTTCACAATGCTCGGCTTCAGCAGAGTCCTGCTCTGCAGACCCAGCAGTAGTCTTGCTTCGATGCCTGTCTTATTTCCCTTTCCCAAATGAACTCTTCAATGCAGTAACTGCTGTACAAACTCCAGAGCCCAGAGAGCTGCTCCACATTCCACTTTCACAGGAAGCAAAATCTGAGCTTGCCAAGTGCAGCTGCTCAGCAGCCCAAATTTCTGCACCGGGTAGCAGGTTACGTAGCAGGAAGACATGGGGCTTGTGACATCTGTTGTGCAGAAAACCAGAAGTGACTTGAGTGAGATGTGGCAGGAAGTGGCTTGTGTGACAGGGACAAATAGCGGTTGAAAGGTGGCAGTGACATGTGTTCATTACTAAACTAAAGCAATGGAATACTCTCTTGAACAGCAACTCCGAAGTCCGTGAAGCTGGTTTTAGAAAGTATAAATGAAGTAAACCTCAAAAATCTCATGGTCAATTTATTTGACAGCATGAACTTAAATTACCTGAACAGCTGTTTTAGAAACTGTTCTCTTCTAAGAGAGACAGAAATCTTAGGGCATGTGTCTTTCTTTTTGGAGACATGATGATAAAAGCAATAGGACTGTGATAGTTTTAAAACCCTGCAAGGAGACGGGGCAGTGGGGGCTGGAAGCGAGGGGACGGTGTGTACTGTGGTCAGCTCAGCTCCTGCTTGCAACCCCTGCCATTGCTCTCCCTGACTACTCCTTTCCTTGCCTGCAGTGGGTATTTCCTTGCTAGTGACTGCTAAATCATGCCTGGGGCTGAGGCTGAGTGATGCAGGACAGCTGGCATGGCTGGAACACTGTGGTGCTTGCAGCCCATTGACCTCTCCTGCACTGCGTCAGGCTGCAGCACGAACTGGTGGGAGTCGGCCTCGCGCTATTGCTATGTTGCAGATATCTTAGATGTGTAAAAACAGGTTTCTTGCCAAGATGCCTCAGTCTTGGTTTTGTAAATAAATAAATCAGAGGAGACAATACAAGGAGGAAACTTCTTTTGCCTCTATACCCGGTGTGAAAGCTGGGGGATGCTTGCCCTCTGCCATATGAGGTTGGGACAGTTGTGGATTTGGGTTGGGACAATTTGGATTTTGCAGTTTTGCATTCCACTGGAATGCAAAAAAACCAAACCAAAACAAAACAAAACAGTGCCTGCCTGCTTGCTTCAGGCATGAACAACCTTAAAAAAAGGCAGATGAGGAAGTGTGGCAGCCCAGGACCCCCATGCTGCCACAGATGGAGGTGAGGCCGGGCTGGGAGCGAGTGGCAGGCTGGGCTGGACTAACAGCCGGTGTTGTGTGCATATTCCCTGCCCAGTGCTGGGCGGCCAGAGCCTCTGTGTGCTGGCAGGTGACACCTCTCCTGGCACAGCTCTCCCAAGCTCCCTAACACTGTGCTTACACCAGGGTCCTGCCGCTGTGTTGCAGACAGGCTGGCCTGGCCTGCAGCAGGGCTTGCAGCCCCAGTGGTATGGCTGGGCTTCATCTGGTGGGCAATGAGTAAATGCTGTCTGGGCTTTGAACAGAGCACGTGGTAAAACATGGCTCCTGCAGACACTTGGTATTGCAGTGAATCCTCAAGCACAAGGTGGGCCTTTTTGAAGGTTAGCTGGAAATAGCAGGGGGAGCGAACAGCCAGCCTACTCCATAGCAGTGGTCAAGATACAAAAAGGTGGGGGAAAGTGGGCCGTAATTAATTTACCAGGATGCTATAGCTCTCGTTTCACTTTGCTACAGTAATAGCTAAATGGAAATCCAGATCCCGTCTGAGCACATGAAGAAATAAACAGTTCCTGTGGATTTAAGAGAAGAATGAGCTTCGTGGAGCTGTGGTTCCCAGTTGTTCCTCGGTTTACTTGGAGATAGTTATTATCAGAATAGTACATTCTTTGAGGATGAACTAATCTTGTTTGTGTTTTGAAACAGCATACTTCTATCATCATCAACACCCTAAGCAGGATGCTTTGTAAGCTTTTCTTGTGTCACAATTTTATAACAACAAAAACAGGCTAAAATACATTTCTGGAATTGAGAAAGTCAGGAGGTACTGCCCGTGTCTTTTGAGGTAAACTCTGCAGTTCCTGTGAAAGGATTGTTTACCAGATGCTGGAGAACTCTGGTGCTTCAGGTGCTGTCTCATCTGAGGGATCACTTAAAAACTGTGGCTCTCCAGGGATGAGAAGAGGTATCATACATGCTTCTAGCACTGTTTGTTATTATGAAAGCTAATGGAAAAATCAGGTTTGGAAAAGATATTATTCAGATTCTGTGCTACTAGAGGGGCATTCAGCAATTTCATAAAGAATTTTAATCATTTTGCTACAGATCCATCTCTTCCCTTGTATTTTGCTGCAGGTTCTCTTTGTATAAAAGCTGTACAATTTGTATGAGCTGTCAAGCTGCGCATTGATCTTTCACCCTGACCTGACCGGATAGGTACAGCCAACACATACATAGGCTGCTGGATCACTTTTAGATCTCATTTTAAAATTTGGTCTAGAGTATTTAATACAAGGAATTTTACAGAAACAGCTGAGTGTTTCTTGTTTAGTCTGCATTTTTAAAACTATAAATGAAAAAGTCCATCAGTGACGGTCAGTCTTTAAGCGTTGCCTCCTAAAAGCACAAGATCAGGCGATTCCAAAATATCGGAAGGCAGGCAGACGGGTCAGAAGGCCGGCTTGGCTGATTAGGGATCTTCTACTGGGGCTTAGGCGAAAAAAGAATGTGTACGGCTGCTGGAAAGAGGGTCAGACGATGAGGAAGGAATACAGGGATGCTGTTTGTGTTTGTAGGCAGAAAATTCGAGAGGCCAGAGCCCAACTAGAGTTGAAGCTGGCCATGTCTGTGGGAGACAATAAATAAGGTATTTTTTTTAGATATGTGAACAGAAAAAGGAGGACCAAGGAAAACATAGGTCTACTACTTGATGGGGAAGGTCTCCTCACAGCCAAGGACATAGGCAAAGCAGAGACATTTAATGCCTTCTTTGCCTCTGTCTTCAACACTGATGATGGGCTTTGGGACCCTGGGTGCCCAGAGTGGGAGGACCACGACGGTGGGAATGAGAAACTCCTAACCGACCCTGAACATGTGCGGGATTTGCTGCTCCACCTGGATCCATATAAGTCCATGGGTCCGGATGGGATCCATCCCAGGGTGCTTAAAGAGTTGGCTGACATCATCGCGAGACCTCTCTCAATTATTTTTCAACGATCTTGGGAACCTGGAGAGGTCCCGGTAGACTGGAAGCTGGCAAATGTTGTGTCAATTTTCCATAAGGGTAAGAAAGAAGACCCTAGCAATTACAGGCCTGTCCGTCTCACGTCAGTGCCTGGCAAAATTCTGGAGAAGAGGATCCTCGAAGTTATTGAAGCACACCTGGGGGACAAGGCAGTCATTGGTCCTAGCCAACACGGGATCATGAGGGATAGGTCCTGCCTAACAAATTTGATTTCCTTTTATGACAAGATCACCCGTCTAGTTGATCAAGTGAAACCAGCTGATGTGACCTTTTTGGACTTCAGCAAGGCTTTTGACACGGTTTCCCCTAGGATCCTACTGGACAAAAGGTCCAGTGTACAACTTAACAAAAACATCATATGATGGGTGAGCAATTGGCTGACGGGCAGGGCTTAAAGGGTTGTGGTTAATGGGGCCACATCTGGCTGGCAGATGGTCACCAGTGGGGTCCCTCAAGGCTCCATTTTTGGGCCAGTCCTCTTCAATGTCTTTATAAATGATTTGGATGTAGGACTAGAAAGTGTTCTGAGCAAATTTGCCAACGACACCACACTTGGAGGAGTTGTGGACTCGGATGAGGGTGGAAAGGCCTTGCAGAGAGATCTGGACGGATTGGAGAGCTGGGCGATCACCAACCGCATGAAGTTTAACAAAGGCAAGTGCCGGGTCCTGCACCTGGGACGGGGCAACCCTGGCTATATGTACAGACTGGATGATGAGATGCTGGAGAGCGGCCCCACAGAGAGGGATCTGGGGGTTGTGGCTGACAGCAAGTTGAATATGAGCCAGCAGTGTGCCCTGGCAGCCAGGAGGGCCAACCGTGTCCTGGGGTGCATCAAGCATGGCGTCACTAGTCAGTTGAGGGAGGTGATTGTCCTGCACTGCTCCACGCTGTGTGGCCTCACCTCGAGTACTATGTGCAGTTCTGGGCACCACAGTACAAGAAGGACATGAAACTGTTGGAGAGTGTCCAGAGGAGGGTGACAAAGATGGTGAAGGGCCTAGAGGGGAAGACGTACGAGGAACGGCTGAGGGCACTGGGCCTGTTCAGCCTGGAGAAGAGGAGGCTGAGGGGGGACCTCATTGCGGTCTACAACTTCCTTGCGAGGGGGAGTGGAAGGCAGGTGATCTATTCTCTGTAAACACCAGTGATAGGACCCACGGGAATGGTATTAAGCTGAGGCAGGGGAAGTTTAGGCTGGGCATCAGGAAGAGGTTCTTCTCTGAGAGGGTGGCTACACGCTGGAACAGGCTCCCCAGGGACATAGTCACTGCACCGAGCCTGTCTGAATTTAAGAAGAGATTGGACTGTGCGCTTAGTCACATGGTCTAAACTTTTGGGTAGACCTGTGCGGTGCAGGGAGTTGCACTTGATGATCCTTATGGGTCCCTTCCAACTCGGGATATTCTATGATTCTGTATGTTTCCCAGTACAGTTCAGTGCTCCATATTGCGTTTGCTTCTACCTGGGGTGTGTTCCCGACTCTTAAAATGTGTGAAAATGCGTGCTCTTCAGCCTGATTTGCACTGTGGAGTTACAAACACAAGTGCTGCTGTACATTAGGCTGTCAAGGTCCCTTCCCCTGCTGCACCATGGCACCTCAGCCCCAGCTCATCCTCCTGCCCCTGCAGTCCCGCTCCTGTAGCTCCCTGGCATGCAGCAGGCTGGCAGAGCTACCTGTCAGCTGGAACATTTGTTGCTCTTTGCCATTTTGCAATTTTATGAGAAATGCTCGTTTTCTTTGTTATTGTTCTCTGCAATCACTGTTGCATGGAGTTTCATGGGAAACTTCCCTGGTGTTGGGAAAGGAGAGGGGAGAAAATGCTACTTAATGGAGGAAAACCAGCGGGATTAAAGTTCATGCTCTGAGAACTGTCCAGGTTGCTTACACTTGTGTGTGTCCATTTAGCTGTCTGATAGATGATCTTATTTGGTGCAGCCAGAGTTTTTGGGGGACCAGTCTGTTTCAGCAATCTCAACTGGGTAGGAAAGGAAGGGACTGCACATTGCATTGCAGCCCTCACTTGTCAAAGAGGTAAATTCATGTAACCTTTTAAGATAAAGGCTTAGGCTTTCTTCCACAGATACCTCTTAAGTGGATCATTTTATTTGCTTCTTCATCCTATGCTTGAGAAACTAGTAAGGAATAAAAAATACTTTTTTAAAGTGTGGCAAGGTTGAGCGTCTTGTGATCCTCTTGCTGCTTCCTCCCAATGGATATGTGCATCTGCAACTTTTTGGAAAACTGTAAGAAAGAGGTATTTTCAGTGTAACTTGATTAGCAAGTCAGTTGCTGTGCATATGGAGCACCAGCTAAGGATCTCTGTGCCAGTGTGTCTTCTCAGTCACCTTTTGCAGGGATATGTTTATTTAGTCACAGAATGTTTATGTACCTCTGACATGGACTTTTTTTTTTAAACAAAAAACAGCAGATCTTGCAATCTATTTCACAACCACCCTTGCCTCCTATATGCGTTGCTTGCCAACTGTAATTAATGGGTTGAGTTTTACAGACAATGCATGAGCACATTATCTATATATGTCCTGATTCTGGCAAAAGTTGCAGTACCCAGGCCTCACTCTGAACTGTATTTCTGTAAGAAATTTGTGCGTGTATTGAGCAGGCTGCTGAGATGGCTGTTGGAAACTTATCTTTAAGGCTTTATTGCAAGCCAGAATATTTTGAAACTTGGCATGCTGCTTTTGGAGTAGGTGCAGTTCATATAGTTAAATCTAGGTCTGTCTCCTGCTCTCTTTTTATAGTTCAGGTTCCCTAGGGTAGAGGGAAGTACCTAATTGCAAGGCTGTTTTGCCAAGTACTTGGCAACTAGAGCTTCCCCCCTGCAATGGAGTTTGTCTCTAAAGCAGATAAAATCCATTTGGAATAACCTGGCGCTTTGGGCTAGCAAAGGGCAAAGTTTTCAAGAAAAGTTTAGAAATTAAAAGTCTAGTATTTGTAACACATGTATTCATTTTTAGATGCTGTAGATACAATGCTTTCTTAACATGTCAGTAGTTTAAAAGTATCTTGTAACAAACTACGTTTTTTCACCTCCTCCTGTGTTTTCTTCCTTGCCCACTGTTGGTTTCATGTGGCATTTTAGTTTTATTGGGTCAGTAACCAGGTCATGAAAACATTTTGTACTTCTGTAGCACACAAATATATATATATTTCATTATCAAGAAATGCAGATGCTTTATGTGAGTCAAATATACTGCTAGAGATTGCAAAGTACTTTTATGGCTTTGTGTATGTTACAGAAATCTGGCATCTGAGTCAGTGTTTGCAGTATGTGCATACCAAGGAGCACATATCAGTAGAGCAGAGGTACCAGCAGTGTTACAGGATGGCGCTGCTGCTGGCCAGTCCTGTAAATCTGCAGTAGTGCCGAGTCAGCACAGGCCCCACTTGAGCTAAAACCTAAACATCTGTTTAACTCGAGGCATGTGCTTAAGCTTCTTTGACATGAGCTTCTAAGTCAGGGGGGTGTTTTGTTTTTAATTGCTATTCAGAGTGCTTTACTTCACAAGGTTATGCTTAGGAAGCACTTTTCAACCAGGATGGATGTTTTTTGTTTGTTTTTTTTTTTTTTTTCCCCTAGCTTCAGCTTGCCGTCACATAAAGGGTGAGATGCAGGCACGTAGTCCCAAAACCTGATTTCCATTTCTGTCTCCCCATATGCCAAGTTTTTAGAGGAGGGAACCTAGGGTGGTGCAGCCTAAAAGCTGTAGCTTGTCCACATAAGTCTCCAATCTGGACAGTCAAGGACTGGGACTGCAGGGCTGCCGGGTGCAGGTCTGCCCCTGGTAGGCAAATAGCCAACAACGTGAGAGTAGTGCCTCGCACTTTCAGATGGTGTAGTGTGTTCAGTAGCACTTTGGTGCTTAGGCGCGTCAGTATTTCTTCAATTTTCTGAGAGACTCTGGCTGTGAAAACTTGGAGTGGGCTTGCTCCTTCTTACTGCTCTAAACTATCAAAACAAATCGCTCTTCCTTTTGCACTGAACTCCGTCTCAGTTTCATTTTATTGCTGCTCTCATCTGTTTTCTGCTTGTTGTCTGTTCAGGTTTGTCCTGCACTCACACTGATTATTAACTGGAATAGTTTGTATACGTGTATTTTTATATTATTCTACAATAAACTTCTGAATTAAAATCTCTCTTGTCCTAGCTCTCATGATAGCAGGGTCAAAGAGAACTGAGAGGTTCTCTTTGCAGAACTGTGGCTGAAAATGTGTGGAGGAAATCACATTCTTGCCTTGACACTGATGGGAAAACAGAAGAGCTTCTGGCAAAACATGGCTAGTCTGAAGGCTTTTTGCTGGACTCTGCTCTCCCTGGCACTGGGAATTGTTCTTTTGTTCCACCCGGATCAAGGAGCTCAGCTTGGAGGCCTCCTCCAACTCTGTGGTTACCAGCAAGTTTGGGAAAAGCTGTTAAAGATCTCTTCATTGCCTAGGTCTGGTATATTGTATCGTGTATTATAAATTCGATAAACATGTTCTTGGGAAGGAGAATGTAGAAGTCAAGGCAGTGGGAGGGAAGAGAGGGGGGAACAACCCTTTTGCTTATTGCTGCTGTAAAGACTTCCTTCTGAACCAAGGGGAATAAGGCTTAAATCAAATAATTTTTCCTGACATTTAGCAGCAGGAGTTTTGTTCTGCTGACTGTGTGGTGCAGTTCAAGGAAAAAGTCACACTAGTATAGGAGCACAGACCAACAGGAAGATCTCCCTCCCTCCGAGTCGGGGATGTTAATGGCTCGTTACAGCCTGTTTGATGGAAATTGGAATTTATTGTGGTATCTGGTAACATCCATCTTTCAGTTCTTCGCCTGCTTCGATAAGGAAAAAATCCTGCGCTGTTGTGTCCAGCTCTGCTCCTCCTGACAAATAAGCTGCATATCTTAAAAAGCTATCTATTACTCCATTTGTCAGTTTTATAAACTGAAATGGATCAGTGAGAAGAGAGAGGGAGGGCTGCTGCCCACACTGTGTGGGGAGCCAGAGGCCTCTGCACCAGGCGGGGCGGATTGGGGCCCTGGGCATCTCCTGGCTGCAGCCGGGCAGAGCCGGGCCTGAGGAACACCCGCGCCTGGCAGCAGGGCATTCCCCAGGCCTGGGCAGCTGTGGGAGGCAATCATTGGGGCCACTCAGACCTGCACCAGCTGCAGTGCTCTCGGGACCATGAGTTGCCCCACACCCTGAAACTGGCACAGATAGCGTGAGGCTATGCCCTTCCTGTCCTTCAGCCTTCCAGACAAATCGGAGAGTTGTGGGCATTGGTTGTATTTCAGTCTGGGCACATTAAACTACAAAAAAGAGTAGAGAAATCTAAAGCTGACTTAACCCAGCCTCAATTTACAAGCTACAGCTTAAGAGTGCAGTACGTGTCAGCCTTTCACGACCATGGAGTGTGAATATTTTAGTTAAAAACAGTGAGTTGTAAGCACTGCGGTATGGCTCCTTCTTTTGAATAAGTAATACATGATAGTTTGTGAAATGGTATTGTTTTGTTCTATGACTACGGACAGTCAACTCTTGAAAAGTAATTGATTTGGCAGAGTAGTAGTTTTTTTCCCTAAATTTTATAGGCAGGCTGTAAGGAGAGTAAAACATGTCCAGAACCAGTCAGGAGTCCTAAAGGCAGCATGACTGCAGAAGCAGCAATTAGCTGAAGTGGCACAGTAATGTCATTCCAAATTCATTAGGATCTAAAATGTCTAGAAACCATGAGTTTTATGTGTTCTATGAAATTCACAGATGATGAATCTTCATGGGAATGTTCCAAGGAAAAGCCCTGTCTTAGGTCTTGTTTTATATGCTCTGAAAGAAGGCCAGGGACTGCAGTTCTAGAGCAGTGTTGGTGCAGTATATCCTCATCCATGTCCAAAATATTTTACCGAGGATTCTGCAGACCTCATTTTGCTAGCTGTTAGGACATTTACCATATCTAAGTTATAACGCATCAAATTAATGAAATCATTGATTTTAACAAAAGAAAAGCTTAGCAATCAGGAGATAAGTTGAGCCTCTCCCCTCTCAGCATGGGCTGTGCTCACTTATGTATTCCAGAATACTGTGATTTTTTTACAAGAACAACTGGGGACAATACCTATAAATTCGAACTATGCTGATTTTTTCATGAAGCAACCATAGTGTATGTGACTTGAGTTACAGAGCCAGCTGCAAGCAGAGCAGCAATGGAAAACGTAGGCCCCCATGAAAGATCCCCTTAGATGATAACTGCATACAGGACAAATCTACAGCGATGAATTTTCCATGGTAAACTACCCTAGTGAAATGAAATAAAACGAAAAGTACTAAAGGAACAAGAAGACCCCTGGTCTGGACTGCAGTCCCCTCATTCTTGAAGAGTGGAAGGAGCCCCATGAGAAGCTGTGGGAGTGGGCTGGGAATCAGAGAGCAGAATTTGATACGACTTTTATAGCTAAATAGGAGTGTGGTGAAGGAAAAAGAAGCTGCTGATTTTTTTTATAGAAACAAGAAAAAGGCATTGTGTTCTGTGTTCTTTGAATTCAGTGTTACTATCTCATTTTACCACTTTGTTCCAGTGTAAGACAGACAGGTGTGTAGACATCTGGTAGACTTTTCAGGAGAAGATAGATTTCCTCCTTTGTTTAAAACTGGTATTCCAAGATCAGATAAGATGAGAGTACAGACATAAGAAAAATGAAACAGTAGAACTCTAGAATTTCTTACCTACACTGCCAAGCCCGAGTCAGGGGTTTTGATAAGAAGGGCTGAAATCTAAACAAGCAAACAGACAGCAGCACAGGAACAGGACTTGAGAGAAGACCCATAGGACAACTGGAAATGAAAATTGGGGGACTTGCACATAATGCACAGTAACATTCAAGGCAACAAAAGAATCATCAAAGACCAATGCCTCACTGCAACACTGTGTGGGGAACGTGATATGGTAGGACTTTTTGAGGGAGTTGGTGAGGAAACACAGGAACTGAAAGTACCTGAGATTTTACCAATAAGCTGCCTCCTGCTAGACATTGGTTAAACCAGCTTGTATAACCTTTCATCACAAAAAGGTAATTCTCTTCAAATACTTCAATTGCTAGGCCACATCCCTATCTCTTTGCATTAAGAAGTAAAACTGCTTATGCCTTAGTTGTTATACATAGTTTAATTATGCCATATAAAGGAAAACCGTAGAATGGATACCTTAAGTAAAACACTTCTTAGCGCTAGTATTTTTTGAAACAAACACATAATTAAGGCTTAGATTAAAATCTGCCTTCTCTGAAAACAGTGGAAGAACTTTATGCAAGAAAGCAAATGATATGTAACAAAAACACCATCTTTCCTCCCATATCCCCACAGGATAATGTAAGTCTTTCCAGAAATGGAATAAACAATTCTCTGGGGATAGTCAGGAATGGTCATGGTGGTTCGTTTTTAACATGACACAATAAAGCATTGTATAGGGACAACATTCTTGCAGAGTCAAAAGGACATGAAAATGAAAAGGGCTTAGTCATGGAGAGGCAAAATTAAGTACCTAACCAAAGTTCTCTAAATATCCCTGTTACCTCAGTTGTGCTATACCCTCTGTTGCAAAATACCCAATTTACTGGGCCCTCACCTCATTAGTACCAGAAATTTTCAGAGTGATTAAGTTCTATATGCTAGCCTTTGCAGGCATGTGATCAAAGGGACTATCTGATTTCCACCCACTGTGTGCAGGCTGCCAGTTTAAATATTTACTACCCTTTGAACTGGCCGACCAGGAGCACAGCAGTAGAAAGGAGCGTGAACCACATATGTACTGCCATTGACCTGGTATATGTACTATTTTCTGGAAAAGGGACATAATGAAGCTGAAGTTACATTAGTAGAAAAAGTAACTGTAGGCTATATACTTTAAAAAGCAAAAAAGAAAGACATATTGCAATGTATCGCATAAAGATCATTGCTTTAGTATTGTCTCAGAAAGCTGTCCTTGCTATAAGCCTACTGATCGAGATACAATATTGTGCGGTTATAGAAACAGGATTTGTGTAGCCATACATGGTATTAATTTAAAATGCTGTTGTTCTCCTAGGTGCCTTCAGTGTTTAGGGACATTCTCTTCCCAGCAAGTGTCTGTTAAATGAGATGCTAAATCAAATAAATGGGAGAAAGCTGTTTGGTTTTTTTTGTTTGTTTGTTTTTTAATTATTATTATTATTTCCATAGTATTGTACATTCTGTTTCCAGCACTTAAGAAAATTTCAGGTGTACCCTGCTAAATGCAAACATTCTTTTACATGTCATCGGTTCAGAAGAACATGCTGCTGCTTCATCATCAAATAGTTCTGAGGCAAACTCTATAGGTGTTGGTTTTTTTTGTATTTATATTTGTTTCTTTGTATTTTACCAATTAGTAGGACTAGTTAGAGAGATGCTAAGAAAATACATCATCTTTGTAAAAAAGATGTTTTTGGTTGTTTGTTTGTTTGGTGGTCATAACCAAAATAAGATGTTGCACAGTAGCCAGAATAGAATACAAAGTCCAGCATGAGTTTGATGTAATTTTTTTTTTTTTTTTTTTTTTTTTACTTCTTGCGAAATCACAATGCCTTGATTACTAGAGAACCCATGCCAGAGGTGCTATGGTATGAAAATTTCTTTAATTTTCTACCTTAAGATCCAATCCAGTAATTGACCTTCGGAACTTGGCTAGATATTGGACATCTATGGAAATATTTTAGGATCTCATCAGACCTGGTGGTGTCAAGAGGCCACTAAAAAGGTTCTGGGGATCCTTTTGCACCTGCATTGGAAGCCTTGGCTGCATATTGTTTCTGCATTGCTTTTACCTTTTGGAGGGCAAAGAACATGTAAACTCTAGGTATGGCAAATGCATAAAATAAGAAGGATCCTGAATATTCTCAGAATATTGATGCACTATTTATTTTCTTATCCCCGTAATATTTTGCTTTTAAATAAACCCTTTAACACTTTGAGTCCAATTTCAAAAGCCATTGAATCTGATCTCAAAAGAGAGGACTACAATCTCAGTAGGATTTAGAAATTCATGTATACCTTATTGTCAGTATTATATAGAAAATCTTGTTGCTGTTCTGCAGATGCTTCTTTAAATACTTCTAATTATATGCCCTCCTCTTTCCTAATTATCATTTACAACTAGGAAAAATACTGTATGATTAAAATGTGCCACCATTTCTTCACTTAGCCTTGCTTAGTACCAAGAATAACCTTGTCTTTGCTGTACTAGATACACAGATGCATTTAGATTTGCTCCCAGCATTTTCTCAGGATTCTTCCTATCAGTTTCTCTTCATCTTTCCAAGTCCATGCTCATTTTTGCTGTCTTTCTTGGTTTCTTTCCAATTCATTAATATCCTTGTCATAGCACAGTGTCTAGAACTTAACCGAAGTCCAGCTGTGGCCTCACGACAAGTTGAACATGTGTTGTAGCACTCTTGTTTCTGCTTTGAGTTTCTTCCAGACACAAACTATCATGGTAGCAGATTCACATTCAGGTTATAAATGGGTCAAATCATGTTATTAAACTTTAAAGAAATCTGCGTACTCAGTTCTTACCTGAAGCTTTGAGAAAGGAGGCTGTAGCGAGGTGGGGTTGGTCTATTCTCCCATGTGCCTGGTGACAGGTCAAGGGGGAATGGGCTTCAGTTGCACCAGGGGAGGTTTAGGTTGGATGTTAGGAAGAACTTCTTTACTGAGAGGGTTGTGAGGTATTGGAACGGGCCACCCAGGGAAGTGGTGGAGTCACCATCCCTGGAGGTCTTTAAAAGACGTTTAGATGTAGAGTTTCAAGATATGGTTTAGTGGAGGACTTGTTAGTGTTAGGTCAGAGGTTGGACTCCGTGATCTTGGAGGTCTCTTCCAACCTAGATGATTCTGTGATTCTGTAATCTTAGAACCAATGAAGAGATAAGGAGAAAGCTCAGTGGCAGCTATGGCTCACCTCTAGTGTTTCCCTGCTGTTTTCCAACCAGCCTACCTTTACCCTCTTCCTCCTCCTTCCTCCCCCCCCCTCACCTTTTTATTCGTTTCCTTCCCCACTGATATCCCATTGCATTTAATATTTTACTTGAGGTTTTCATCCTTATGTAGAATACTGCAAAAAAGCACGTTGTAGGCATGTGCTTTTTCAAACATTTTTCTTTTCACTTTATTACCCGCCTCATACCCCAACCACTGATGTTTTAAGTATCTGAGAGAAGAATAACAATACATTCTTCTAGCTTGTTATTGAATATACTGAGCTTAGAATTGTTTCTTACAGAAGTTTATTTACTCTTAGTAATGGTAAAAACACCATCAGCAATGATGTTCCTGCTGTATTAAACTTAGGCAGTGGTTAATTATTCTAGTGCCTGCTGCAAGGAGCTGCTCAGTGCAGTGACTAGCAGGAAAGCTTAAAAAGCTGAAGTGGTTTAGAAAGTTCATAATGGATAGTTGACATATTTTTGCTTGTTGTCAGCTAGTGCTCTCATAAGACCATAGACAGCATGAGTGAACGTAGGAGGAAACAATACATCTGCAGACACTGGCAGACAGTGTTGCTTGCCAAATTTGGCCACAGTTCCTTTAGATAAATAATTTCTCAGTGATGTGCTTGTTGAAATTATATAAACAGCAAAAGTTACTAAGACTGAGGCCCCAGGGTTTTGTGGGTTTCAAGATTTTCTGCAATCAATATTCTGACATCTGCAAATATTTTTCTCTAACAGCTGATGCCAGGAACAGAGCAATATTACCATCACTTTGTATGTATTAAAGATTTTGAATATATTGAACGAATTGCTCTTCAGCCACAGCACTGGTCATGACCTTTGCACTAACATTACAAACACTTTCTATGAGAAGGCTTGCATAAAAGTTATCAAAGCAGTAATCTTTTCACAGAATGGCTTGTAACCTTTTATAGCAACAGCTCCACTAGCATTTCAAGAAATGTAAGTGGGAAAACCTTGTATTAAATTTCAGTCTCCGTAAGTATCATGCATTTTTAAAGCACCTCTGCTGAGCATAATGGAACTTACTTTGTACAATGAATACTTGGGGTTAGAGGTTAGTTTTTCCTCCTTAAGACTAGACAAAAGCTAGTTCTAACTTTGTGTAAGACTTCCTTGATAATTAAGATACCTCCACTATGACAGCTATATACACTAGTGCTATCTGAAAAGTGTTTTACATTACTGAGGAATTTATACAGGAAACAAATCTGCATAATTCTTCCTGAGCAGGAATGTCCCACAGGAAAACTTTACTTGACTAATCTTATTTTTATAGAAGCATCTCTAGACACTGTTCTGAAGTTATAAAAACAAATCCTTTATTTAAGATATTCTGTGAAGATCAGTTTCCATAACAGAAATCACTTTTACATGTCACACAAGACATTCTGTAGGCCATAGTTGTTGCATATTGACAGCTACCCATGGCACAGAGGAAATACGTGCTGTGCAAAATGAGTAACTGCATTTTTCACTAATACCTAAGTAGGAATGAACAGATGGGGGGGAGAAAATGTACTTTTAAAACAGTTATGCATTTATTTTGATGATAAAACCTCCAGTACCTGGCCCTTCCTCTAGCAACACTCCCAAAGTAAAACTGTTGTCTGAAAATAGTCTGAACAAAATTAATGGAGTTTGTTCCATCTTCAGTCTCCCATGTAGTACTCAGGAACAAAGCAGAGATATGAAATTAGGGAAAAAAAAAACCTCTCAAGCACTTTTCCTCTCAGTCCTGCCTTAACACAAATTTGTATATTTTGAGGGAGAATCTCGAGAATTAAGCTTGGAGCACAAGAAACTCTTCTTTTTAGTCAAAGAAAATTTTCTTAGAGAACAGGTACACACAGTAATAACACGTCAAAAGTGTCATAGGATAAGACCATGCTAGTGATGTTTATGTAACATTTACATCTGCAAGTATTTCTTAATGTAAACTTACATTTGCAGTCCAGCTGCACAAGACGATTTCAGTAGTGCTGTGCACAATGTCATGGTATTTCACTGAGTGTAAACATTAAGGGCAACAGGATAAAACTGCTTCAGAATCTCATGTTCACATAAAATGTATCAAAGCAATACCAGGGTATGTTCTCATAGACTTATGCCTTTAAAAAAGGGATGCAGCAAAGCCTCTTTTGCAGTTATTCTTGTTGCAGGGTTTAAGTCTAGTAGCTTATCAAGTAAGTCATATGCTTCATCAGGAACCTGATCCCATCCTTTCATGTCTGTTGCCTTAATTTCAGAAGCACCATCACCTTCCTGACAACCCTTTAAGTATTGAATTTCTTTTCCAAGTGTCTCAGGGGCACACTGTTTGTCTATTTCAACTGGCAAAGCTGAGTCATTTACAGACTTGATGGGTACATCAGGCTGGGATCTGCTACAGCTGCTGTTTGTTCCTCTCAGCTTCTCACAAAGGGCTCTTAAGTTTTGTGCTGGGACAACTTGGGTACACAGAATGGATTTACCTAGGGAAAAAAAAAAAATTTGTTCAGAAAATGACATTTTATTATACTTGCTCTGCAACTATAGCTTCTAAGTTTGTTTCAGAGAATATTTCAAAACTTGAAGTAACAGACATTAGTTCAAAAACAAACAAAAAAAACACACAAAAGATCCACCCAACCAACCAACCACCTATGTTTTACAGTGATGGCCCCAGCAAGACAGAAGTACAGTCTCAGTTCTGCTCAGAACAAACCTATTTGTTTGTTCATGAAGTTACGAACTGACAAATTGTCACCCAGTCCACACAACATATTTTTCCATTTCACTGTCAACTAACTTTACAGAACTGAAAATTAAAAACCCAATTCAGTTTATTACTTACATTACTGATTTAAACACCCGTGTCTGGAGAATGAAAATTGATGCTGTCACTTACACTTCCAGGTATCAAGTGCTTTAACATGTGGCTTGCAGACAATTAGGGGAATGGTTATTTCACGTTTTGTGCTTTTTTCCCCCTCCAAACAGGCCCTCTCTTTTTTTTTTTTTAATTGTTGTTCTTTTTTTTTTTTTTTTACTGGTCCTTTTTGAGGAGATAATAAAGCAAGTTTTACAACATCTAAATATTAAATCCTATTGACTTAAGGCTGTAAGGCAGATTTTGCAGGAGTAGAAACATTGCCTCAAAAATTCTAACCAAATCCTGGTAGAAAGCATTTAATTGGCATAATTTTACCTCGAGTGGCCTTGACTTACTGAAAAGTTGTGGACAGGTAGGGAAATCTATGGCATGAGGTAACCGACAAACAAAGTACAAAAGATAGAAAAATACAAAATTTTCTTAAAACCGCGCATGTACAGATTAGTAGTGTTATAGCATTTTACATGCAAAAAGTGTGATTTACTACTAAAGTGACTCCCAGAACTTAAAAATATATTTATAATTTAAAACTCACAACTTGACTGTAAGTCACTGTATGAAATAGCAGACCAAGCATACATTTTCCCCTTTTCCCCATAATTAAGATTTGCATACCGAAAGTTTTAGCAGCCTGAATGGTTTCCCTGGATCCACGAACTGTCATGATTTGTGCCAAAGCAGTTAAATCATCACTTGCTTTGTAAAATGGATACCGTCCACTGAGCAGAGAAAGGAATACAATTCCTGCAGACCACATGTCGATTGCTGCAATTAAAAGGAAACTCAGTAACAAGTAAACTTACAATTTCATCACAAACAAACTCCCAACATTCTTCAAAAAGAAATTATGACCAGAAATGTTATCAGAAAAAGTAATGTTCTGAATTACTGACATAAATCACATAGATAACATGTCAGCAGACAGTGTAAATTGCAATAATTATATACAAAAATTTCCTGCTTTCATATAGAGGAGTGTTTTCGTTTTTCCATAGAATTTCTCACATGAGTAATTTTATTACTTTGCAAAACTTAAAGTACCAAAACAACATTCAAGTTATTTTACTCAGGGAGCTGAAAAGGGGAAAAATGGCTAGTTTCAACACTTATTTAAGTTTGCTTCAGATTAAGAAAGCATTATATAAAGACCATGAATAAAAAGCAATTCAGAAATGAACACGAATCTTAATTTTCAGGGACTCAAGGTGCCAATTAGGCAGTACTAAAAAATTCATCCTACTACAGTTTGCTGCTCTCTAATATGAAATCACTTGACATGATAGCCAGTTTAAGAACTCTAATAGTTAGAAATTATTCATCACTTTCATTGTGTTATAAAGAGTACACAGAGTACTCTGAAGAAAGACGCCAAAGCATGATGGAAACTTTAATACTGAAAGTTATGAGAATACCTGTCTGCCATAATTTTTTGGCTCGATAAATTGAAAATTTTGAGAGATGGCAAGGAAAGTGAAGGAGAGAGAGTTTGAAGAATTCTCAAACTCTAGAGAGAAAAATTAACAGTCGGGAAATAAAGCCATAGTTATTGTACTTATCTTCCAGAAATTGGTCATAAATTTTCTGTAATTAATTTTGACATTTTAGCTAGAAACACCATCAGCACAGGATTCTGAAACTACTAAGTTGACTTCAGTTGCAAAACCAGGTTTTAAGTCTTTTTAAAAATAAAAACCCAAATTAATTATGGGTACAATTTAGAGTGCAAAAATTTTCATCTTATCTTGTGAATAAGTTTTAGTACTACTGTATCAATGTTGACCACACTATCTGCTTGAGGTGTTTCCCTGTATAGGAAAGACAATTATTAAGGTCAAGGCCTTTAAAGATGTCTTCCCAACTCTAGCTGAAATTAACTGACATTATATACTTGAACAACTAGTAAATCCAAGCCCTACAATCCTGGTAGGGCTGGGATGACCAGCAGACTGTAAGATCTTGTGCACCTCAACATCATGAGTCCTTCCTGTGCATTTGTCTAGTGGTTAGTATCTAACTACTGAGGCACATGGACTTGAAGGGGAGCAGAGGGACAAACCAAGTTAAAATGTAACTGGACATGTTTAGGACCAAATTGGGAGTTTGGGCTGTATTCCCTGTGCTGTAAACCTAGGTCAGTTACTTAAGGTAGCTCTGGACAGAGTCAGCTGGATCCAGCTGGTAACTTGGTCACAGCGCAGAGACCAAAACTAGTAGCAAGACTGGCAGGAATACAAGGAGCTGACTACAGCAGTCCAAGATGGAAAGAGCAGTCTGAGAAGGAAATTTGTTACTTCAAGTATACCATTATCTCATAAATATTAGTATAAGTCTACCCAGTTCTAATTAAGCACTTTGTTGACATATTACAACAGCTCTGCGCCACTGACTCAGTACCTTTAGGGCTGTGTCACAACCCAGGGTTTCCAGATTTACCATATTTTCTGTAATCCTGCTCTCCATTACCCTAGAGAACAGAAAACTGTCTGAAAGCTTATTTAAGACTATCCTGTGTCCAAAATTTCCTAGGTATGTCTTCCTTCTGCCTAAATTCTGTCTAGACAGATTTAGGGATTGTCTAAACTTGTCCTGGATTTCTGGATGTTTTCTAGTCCATGAAGCTGGCTGTTACAGCACAGACACAGTAACTCCAAACAGACTGCCATTTTTGAATACAGGTTCTGAGAACAATTGTATTTATCCCCTTTTTTTGTTAGTCAAAACTCCTGGTTGTACACCAGATATTTATAATAGGTAACTTTGCTTTTATTGGTCCTCCATTCTGCAGGCATGCATAACCTCTCCCATCCTACTTTCACCACCCGATGTATTAACCATCCTGCTGTTCTGCTCCAATGTTTACCAGGTTACTGAAAGTTTTGAATTTGGTAAGTTTCAACCCTGCGTAGTTAAAAATCTTAGTAAGAAAAAAATCACAAAACTTCAAAACTTACAGATCAGCTATTTAAAGCACTGGCAAAGAGGAAAAATCTGGTTAAAAGTACTGATTAACCAATACTTTCTAGAATACATTTGCAATCATACTATTCCTTTTGTCTGCTATGACAGCAAATGTGACAACCTGTCTAGAAAAGTCTAAAGTTATCCTGCCAAGATTTATTCAAGATTTTTCTTGAATAAATAAGCCAATAAACCAAGAAACTTGATAAAACTTATGCTTTGTTTTCTTTTAAAATGTGTGCTATCGACCTCCTGCATATGGCAGTACTCCTCAAGTGAATGAAGACATATTCAAGTTTCAAACACAATGAAAATACTCCTAACTTGTTCTTACTCTGAGTAATAAACTTTTAATTAAAATAAGGAAATGCTTGCTAAGTATTAGAACAGATGATAAACTGAATTTCCTATGTAAAAAGAAAGCCTCACATTAAAAAAGACAACGTAATGTGCATAAGTAAGAAAGATTGAAAGGTGAAAATAGGCATTAGTTTCTGTCTGTTGTGTATTACCTGTTGTCTGAGTGGGGCACTTTGTTAATACTTCTGGTGCTCTGAATCCAGGTGTTCCTGCTCTGGGAGCAACTTGCTGACACCTTGTAATAAGAGACAAATACATTTAGAATATAAAAGTTGAGAAATTAGTTCTAACTGTAATAACTTTAGAATATACTTCTGTGAGATGTTTAACCCTGACTTCTTGATTCAATTTTTAGAGCTTTGATGCATCTTATAGTTATCTAGCATATGATTATTACTCCATATAATAGCTTAATTATAATTACTTGTTATGTTTTTATTATATTATCTAGCATAAGGTAGCATCACAGAAATACTGCACAGTCCCGTCACAATGACTATTTTTAGTTTCATTCAGTGGTAACATAATTTCTGCTAAAGGTTTGTTTTCACAGGGAACTTTAAAGCTAAGACTAATTAAGGGTTAAAAATGCATTGGAGTTTTGGGTGTGGACATTCTGGCTCTGTATTAATCCACAGCAAACTAAGGTTCACTATTTCTGAGTGTTGTCAATAATTTACTTTTTGTTAGGTTAACTAAAAGCTGTGTGATTATTACTAAGATCTTTCCAGAGCTTTCTTGCATGTCATATGAAGTGCCTTCCTTTTATGGGCCACTTTTCTTTTTAGTTTGACAAATTCCTCATGTTTAATTTCTGAAATGAATGCTATCGCCATATTTTGACAGTCTGAGAAAAGCAGAACCACAGTTTCATGACTATGCCTAACAAGCAAAATTTGCTGCATGAAGCCACGTTCCCCAGTGTTGGGATAAAAAGTAATGATCGATAATAACCGAAATCAGTTGCAGAGGAATGGATTTGAATGCAGTTATTCAGATTCTCTAACCTGTCTACTATTAAAATGTAAACATATTTTAAATTAAATACAGAACAATCATCTTTCCTTTTTATTCTACATTTTGTGATTTCCAGAATGCAAACAGCTTGAGAAATATTTTTAACATAAAGTCCTCAAAAGGCAGGATCACTGAATTTTAATGCAGTTGGCATAATTTAGGCCTATAAGGTAACTACTAAATGATGGATTGATGTATCGTCTACTCTAAACCTTGTAATTAATTAAAGTGATGTTCTACAACACATGTAGGCAGATAATTAAATACAACAGCAACAGAAAATCATTAACAATGAACCTCTCTTGTGGTGCAGGTCGCAGTGAAACAATTACTCCATGAATTCCAGAAACTATTCTTTTTTTAAAAGAGCATGTTTAGTGTTTTAAGGGTTGCACAGATCAAATGCTATCTTTCACCTACTAAATCAGCTGTCTAGTAAATCTAAGTTTCTGACCTTGTTTGACAGCGCAGTAAGCAATTTTAAAACATTATTGAAGCAAATTACCTTGAAAGGCAAACACTGCAAACTCTATCCGTTGCATAACAGTCACAGGTCAGGTTTGATGGACAACCACTGGCAGCTTTTCTGCCTACCCCATTGCTCACTGTCCTGGTAGAAATAATCTTCTTCTTTGTTACTAACTTCCTAGATGAAACATCGATCACCTTTGATTGTTTCACGAGCTGCAATACAGATATTTTTGTGACAGTGAAGTATTTAACAAGTTTCCCTTTTCACATAGATACATCAGTCCCTGAACAACTGAAGAGGCTCTCATCAGCAAAGAGCTACAGAAGAGCAGAAGATAGCAACTCTTTCTACCAATACTATAACATCTATAAAACAGATCCTAGAGCTTTTTAAGTATCCTAATCTCTCCTTCTTCCCTTTTGGAACACATTTTTCAATGGTTACAAAAATCAGTATCCATTAGATATTCTAAAGATACAAGTTTTTTTCAAGTTAGTACTTTTCAAGCATTCTTTTAATTCAATACAAGAATAAAAATGCATGAAATAATGCCACAGCAACACAGTGGCACTAACTCTAATTCTACAGTAAAATGATCACTGTTAGACCAACCCTCTAATTTACTTGGGGTTTTTCCCCATGTCACATTAAATCCTAATTATAAAAAATACATAAAAATATTTATTACTTCAATTGCAAAATAAAAAAGGAAGGCTAAGTATATCTTAGTTGCACAGATACACATACAGAAAAGATATTAATTAGCATTACAGAGACAGCTACGTAACTAGCTCTTTAAGAGTTTCAAAAAGGACTGAAACAAATGAAAATTCTTCAAGCCTTCCAGTAAAGACACGCTTAATATTCTGTTCAAAACTTTTAGTTCCACAGGGTCCTGTAGTAGTGTCCAGTCTTACAGAACAACCAGTTCTATAATTTCTCAAATACGTAACAGATTGCTCTTACTGATGAGTCATATTCTTACTTTTGTATTTGAGTTCTCCTGGTATGTGGAACTATAGACATTGAAATTCCTCTCTCCAAAGACAGAGCGCTGGACAGAATGGTGCACATATTCCTCCTACAATACCAACAAAAAGGGCAATAAGGATCCTATCTAATACACAGTCAGCTGGATACTGACAGTTCAAAAAAAAAGTGTGAAGTGACATATAACAAGAACAGCTGCATGGCAAGTCATTTTCAGGCATCACTTTACTGTGGATGAAGAAAACATCGTCTAGACAGACCAGCAAACATGCTTACAAAATGAATCACACCTTAAGTGCCCCAAGACAATTTGAAACGTCATCTGTATTGCATTTGTTATGCAACTAGGCATACATGAATAATTATTGTTTTGGGGAGGAGTTCCATGGTACATGGGATTTAAAAAAAAAAAAAAAAAGATTTAGGGCTTTCTAGAGCAACCCATGCTAGAGTTTTATGCAGCCTTCAACATGCATTATATCTACCAGCTACAGAATGTTGCCAGTGGTTATATAAAACTCACTACTTCAATATAAAATCTGTGATTCTGTGCATCAGATTATGACCCTACAAGATAAGTATGCACAGCTTTTGTTCAAGTATAACATCTCCCCCTGTTGGACAAAGCAATATATTAAACATGCAACAATATTAATGAAAAGGACTGAGAACCTTTCCTCCTCTTCCTTGTTTTATCTGTATTTTTGACAGTGAGCTGGACCGTTTATCAGACGCTTTTGAGGCTGACTGTTGAGCTATCTGTTTAGGTGCTGTGACGCCGACAGAAACCCCATTTCCCAGAGCTGTGTTGGGATTACTTTGTGAGCAACTTCCCTGCTGGTCTTCAGACTGTGCAGTTTTGAGAAGTTCAATTTTTGTATCAGGGGTTCCTTGTGCCAAGCCAAAATCTACCAAGGCATACCTAAAAGACAAAAATTTAGAATTATAAGTCAAAAAGTATCAACCAGTTCTATCTACTATTCATTACTTGTTTATCTGTGTTTTCCTCAATATGTTGCTTATCTGTCATGTTGCCAGCATCACAATGCTATTCTCCTCCTTTTGTCCTATCTGTCCTGCCGTATTTGTCTCCCACTGTTTTACCCCATACCTATCTGTCTGTCTATATTTTTTTTTGTGTTCTGTAAGCTTTTCAAGTGTATAAATTTCTCCACTGGTGTTTTAAAAACGATTCCCAGCATCTCCTTTCTGGGTTCTTCTGGTTCTATGGCTCTGAACTACCTCAGAAACAGTCAAGTAAAAATGAATCAATACTTGCAGGACTCCCCTGGACGGAGGCACAAATGCAGCAGTGAAGACAGATGAGACAATAACAATGCTGAGAGTTTTGCCAAGCACTGCTACTGGAATTTACTTCACTCTTCAATCGGGTAGGACTACATTAGGACTACATTTCAGATTTGTCATTAGAATAATCATTTTTGGTAAAACCATTACTGAAACAGTCCAGCTGTCCCTGGGTCTCAGACAAACTCAATTCCACAGCCTCCACATCTTAAGTAGAGATTAAGGTTCAAAGTTGGAAAAACAAAATGGTGTAGGAATACATTTTGAGAGACAAAAATAAGTATTTTTCAAATTTCAAAGTTTGGGACTTGGCAAAATATAATCACGTTTCTCCAACAAACTTTAATTGCACATACTCACCAGTGCAGCCATAGGACTGCTAGCACTGACACAGGACTTTAATCTAGCTATTCCAGTTCTTCACAAAAAAAGCATTATCTTGCTTTTAACAGTTGTTAGATATTGTAACTTGCAGAGGATAAAAAAAAAAAAAGCAATTGTGCTAGTTATAAAAATTAATTCAATTTAAGATAAAAACCCAAATCCAACAGTCTCATCTGTATCAGATTTACACTGTCCATGAGAAAAAATTACAAACATTAGCTTTATTCAGACAACTAATGATTTATTCTCTTAATTCTTATTCAAAAAATGCAGCACTTCTACTCAATAGTAAAATTTTTATTTTTTCAGGTACTTGTCACTCTATAAGGCAGATACTACATTAAATATTAAAAAAAATCTTTCCATACTCAAATCCCTGAGCACAGAAATGAGTTTTACGAATGAAAAAAATAGCTTTTTTAGCTTTATTACTTAAGCACATGTTATGCATCTGAAAGGAAAAAAAAAAAGCCTGATTTACTCTGTTCTGCCAAGGCACACATCCCCAAATGGTATCACGATATGGTCATCTGGACACACTTACTCTTTTAGCCGCCTGTTGTAGAGGAAGTTACTGGGTTTGACATCACGATGAACAATACCAAAGTGATGAATGCGCCTCAATGCTTTAAACAGATTAAACATGTATTCTCTCACTTCTTCAAAGGAAAGAGTATTCAAAATGTCCTGAAAGATTATTTGGATACTGTAATTATGCAACTACTTTCAACTAAGAGGTTCTACTATAAATAAAAAGTCTGGGACTCACCAAGAAGGATTCGTGTTCCAGATAGGGCATAACAATAACCACATGATCATTTTTCCTAAAGCAATATTTAACTCCCATAACGTTATCTTGTCCCCTAAAAGAGAAGTAATGTCACTGAATAAAGACCAGAAGACTAATGTTGATATTTGTTTCTTATAAAATTCAGTCAGGCTTTATTTTAATATATAGCTTATACTTTGACAGCAGTCTTACCAGCAGCGAGTAACTACGCTGTTCTCATGTCATTGTTATGTTCCATGTAAGTTTTGCATTTGCAAATGAGGGCTCCACAGGTTTTGGGGCCATGGTTTGTAGTTACTGCTGTGTTTAAAGTTAACCTAACCTTCATGATACCAGCTTCCTTCTGAAGGTGTGCTATTATTCAGCACTCTGGCAACCAGCATTCATTCCTAAAAATGTATTTTCTGATTACGAGGTTATTTTTTCCAAGCATTTCAGAACTGGAATATTTGTTATCACATAGATACATTATAGAATCAGATGGAAAATATAGCACCACCTGCAAACTGAGACTAGCAAGAAAGGACATTCATTATAGATAAGACTCCATTTCTTATTTGCTCTTGCTATAAAAATCATACATTTCTGTGGTTAAAAACAAAAACAAACAAACAAAAAAAAAAACCACAGAAGAAATGAAGTGCCAAAACTTTAAATAAATAAATGCAGAACAGCAAGACAATATTTAGTACTTTAATCATGACAATCACACATTTTTTTTTGTTTATGTACCCTGCTACTGTGAGGCACTGAAGTTCAGCAGCAATTCGCAGAGGGTGACTGGTTGGAATCAAGTGCTTCAGAGCCATTTTTTCTTCACATCCCGCTTGTAATTTTGCTGTGGCCAAGTAAACAGAACTAAAAGTACCTGTAAAGAAGGGAGAAAAACATTGTCTTCAGCATCTTTAATTAGGTCAATTCACTTTTCACAGAAATAATCCAACTGTTCACAGTCTTACAGTGCACTTGACACTACGTCAAAAGCAGATTCTATAATAGAAAATATGCAGTTCTTTTTTCTATTACTGAATTCAGTGATCTTGTATACAAGTTTTTTATGTCAGTAGAAATGCAAATGTAACACTGTCTAACTTGCCTGGGACATAGAGCTCTCTGAATGTAAATTTCCTATCTTTGATTTGATTTCTTGTTTAGGTAGCTCACTTTCATCTGACATCCAGCTCTTCTCTCCCTGCAGTGTAAGTGGGCTATCTAATGCTAATCTGGAAAGCACTGCTTTTGCTTTTTCAAAGCATTTCTGAAATCACTTACACTGCCTTCATTCTGTTAACTTATTTATAAAGTAAGGCAGATTCTCACTTGATGTCTACTTTACTATTTGTTTGCCCCCAGCATGACCACATAGACAGAACAAGATAGATTCATTTGAGAAAGGGACTATTCAGACTGTACAATAAACTTTCCCACATTATAAAGATATCCTAATATACCTCTGAGAAGGTTAATTTATCTTAATGATATGAGATATCTGAAAATATAAGTTGAAACATTCTTCCATATAAATAACCAGTTCAATTTACTTTTGATTATATTTTAAGTATTGTGCTTGCATCGTGTTAAATTTAACAGTCTGTAAGTGTATACATACATCAAATGCCAGCAAAAATTCTAAATACTTCTTTCAGTCATAAAAAAGCTAGAGTCCCATAAATTCAGTAGAATTGCTCATAGCAACATGGGTTACCAAGTTGACCTAAGACCTTAGTTTTGGTAGTGAGAACTGCTAAAAACAAAACAGACTCCTGAACAGAATCTTAAGTCGAAGCTTGTCTTCTCCTAATCCTGCAGATCTGCTGGTGGTATTTTTGGCTCTCAAGAGCATTGTTTGCTTCCAAGAGCAACATTGGAATATTATTCATAACTAGAGATTTTGCTTAATTATACTATCTTATTTATGATAGCCAGAACTTCACATTTTCTTTAAATTTTGGATCAGTGTACTGAATGGAGGCTTCTTTTTTGGAGAGAGAAACTTTTATCCACATAGTTTGCCATCACATGTATTCCATCACAAAACAACTATAATGCAATCCTGTTTTCTCAAAAACATCTTAATTTAAAAGTGTGGAGTGTCATTACACATTTCAGAGATCAAAAAGATAAAGTTTTAAAATGTGCTTAAGTTGGAAACCACTAAGAATCTGTTTATAGTAATACCTAACTTCTATTAAAGAATTATCTGTTGAGTATCAGGAGTACACAAGTGCTCCAAAATTCCACGCTGAATGTCTTAAAACAAAACCAAAAAAAGAAAAATTAAAAACCACACTAAAGTAGTTATAATATTCCAGCCTCCTCCTCCCCTTCTGCCCAAAGGATTTCAGTGGAAACAAAACCAGTAGTTAAATATGTCAAAACAATACATATAGATTTCTCATATTGAAAAGGGAAAGGAAAGAGAATGGATGTTAGGACTTACTTGCTTGAATCTATCCCCCCAAATTTTAGTTGTCAAAATGAGAATGTTGGCTTTCTGAAAAGCTTTAGCACACTGGATATTCACGAAGATCTCTTGAAAATGTTCCTAACTAAAACACCTATATATTCAGTAACTTATTAAAATTACTGCATACACCAAAAAGTAAATCAAAAATGTGTCTGGCTTAGATTATATATATATTGGCATGTTAGATTTATACCTCTTAAGTTATAAAAACAAAAAATTAAGTTCAAGAAAGTTAAAATAAAACATTTACCTTCTCCAATTTTTTCCTTAATTTTGAACACATTTACAAGCTGTGGCACTGCTTCATAAAGTTTTTCAATATCTTTTTTTATTCCTTCTTCGGAAAGAATAAGAAAAATTAGTTAGGACTATTATTGCTTGATTCAATATCCGATCTGTATTTCAGATCACAAATCACAATTCAATTCCTAGTATTGTGAATCAACAAACAGAGGAAAAAATAGCAGAGGGGTACTTATCCTTGCTGACATTAATATCCGCATACTTGATCATCTCCTTCTTCACATTCCCTTATATGCTGCAGCATTTTTTAAAAAATTACTTACTTGCCACCTAGCAATTCCTGAGACAGGAAAAGCCTTTTTAATAAGAATTCACATTCCAACTCATTGATAAATGTTTTCATGAGATGTGCAATGTTGATTTCACAAAAGACAAAACTATAATAGTAATTTACATAAACACAGGAGCACATCGATGGGATGCAAATCAAGGATCAAAAACGTAGGAAAATTATCAAGATTACTAACACATTCTCATAGATTGTTACTCAAAATAGGAACTACCAAAAAACATTTGCTCTGCATTTGAATTTTTGCACTTCGTGCTGCAGTCACTAGATGGCATGACAAGGATATTGTACTGTATTCTTCCAAAAAATTATGTAATTTTCTATTCAAGTCATGAATCCTTGTATTTTAAGTGTTCTCTATAGCCTGGTTAAGAATTCACTTCTTTTGAAGCCAAGTATGAAGTATGTAGAGGCTGTGACTAACTTCTGTAAAGCAGGCATAAAGAATATTTTATTATAAAGAAGTATGCAAAAACTGGCATTTGGAAAGTCAATCAAATGGAGAAAAAAAGAACGTGTATACATTTTGCATCCTAAAAACTAATCATAAATTCAATTTAACAAACACATATATTGTTCTGTGTACATAAAAGTATACTGTAATTTACCAGGGCAATAATTCACAAGCAAGGAGAATTATTTTCAAACTATCATTATTACACTTGTAACAAAGCATGGATTAGTAAAACATAGGTGTTTCCTCTCAGGAAGATATTAACCTTAATTAGTTCTGAAACATCCTATACAAACTTCATTCTGAGGCCAGTAGCCATCGGACAGAGTTAGAAAATGGTTCTTGACAGTGATGTATTTCTAACAGCTCTGTCAGAACAACCCTTGTTTAGAACTAGATTGCTATGCAAACTGCTTCAAATAAAGCAACTTAACAATTTGTTTTCAATGCTTGTACCTGAGTTTGACTGACACGAACTTATTGATGCTGAAACTTCCTGAAGTGATGAAGAAACACATCAGCAATAAAACATAACATTACTAGTCTCTGTTTTAGCACATACCTGAAAGCTTGCTGTTCTGCTCATGCTTCCTGCTTATGTCTTCAGCCTGATGAGGGTGCTGTTCATCACAATGAGACTTCAATGCTGTCTCCATCACAAAACTAACCTTAAGAAAAAAAAGAAAACACAAGACTTTGAGGACTGCTTCTGGACACCTCAGGGAGCAAACATATCTGATACTTCCTTGCCCTGCATTCAGTTTCTGAGATGAGATCTGCGGAGTCCGAGGAGTTCCTCTGTGCTACTTTAAAAAAAAGCAAAGACTCATCCAGAGAGAAACTAAACCAGTAAACCCACTCTATCCCCAGTAAAAGGAGAAAAGGGAGAATGGAAGGAAGACAGCACGGTAAGCTTAGACACAAATGATTTTCTTTTATCTCATGTGTTTGCTCATTCACATTAAAGCATTATCTTTTCCCTGCAGTTTGCTTTGAAAAGCAAGGAGCTGATCCACACAGAACTAGCTGCATTGCATACTGCAGCACCAACACAGAAACAAAAAACTTGAAACCATTTTTAAGAGGAAAATATCTGCTCAGTATGTGAGATTTCTCCCTCTCTCTTCTAGGGAAGATAAACAAAAAGCCTAAGTATTTGTTCCCCTCCCTCAATAATAGGACGTGCTTATTTGAAATGCTTCTTGCCAAATCTTGTAAACAAAACTGTAAATTACTACAATGTACTAATACTGTGTGTACTAATATTGTACAAGTAAAAGAAAGAAAAAGATAACCCTCTTTCATGAAGAAAAGAGAGCACATCAGGGAAAGATAACCAGCAGTCAGTGAGATTAGAACCACTGCCTCACACAGTTGCACTACAGTTTCTGAAGATGTTCCTTGCTTGTAACTCTGCCAAACCTACAAAGTTCTGGCTGAAGGCAGAAAAGTATTTTGCAAAGCTTCAGATGAAAGGATTTATCGGCTCCAGCTATGGAGCTGTAAATACATTTTGTCCCCAAAGAATTCTGGCTGCCTTCAGTTTGTTATCCACGTGCAGCAGAGCGGAGGCAGGCAACAGCTGCTTTCTCTGAGGTAACTTTGCTGGAGAGCACGGCTTGGAAACTGAAGGAAGGAAAGCAGAGCTGGTTCTGCAGTCTCTTTCACAGGTAGACACTCCCTCTGCTAGTGCTGTGTAGGCAGATGAGCCTGTTCCAAACCTGGAGTGGCACGGCCTCCTTGGCAGGAGCGCAAACAGGCCTGGTGGCCTCTCCTGCAGCCCACTCGCTGCGACCCAGCACCGCACCGGCCTCAAGCTGGGCCTCGCGGCTGGCCACGGGCAGCTGCTGCGGCAGGCAGGGGACGGGAGCAGGCAGGGGACGGGAGCTCCTCGCTGCGTGCGCAACTCCACGGGGACACGAGAGTAAAGGCTCCGTCCCGCAGGCTGCCATTTCCGTCAGTTCATGTTAAACACAAGCTACTACCTGCAGAACTAAACATCCAGGACGGTAACATAGATAGATAGAGAGAGAGATAGAGATATCTATTCGGTTATTTAAGGAAAGCAAGTTTTGCGGCTGGATTAAGCCCCGCAGTGCGCTGACGCCGCAGAGCCGTATCGAGCCCGCACAGCCCGAATTTCGGTTTGGGCCGGACAAGGCCGGCAGCCCGGGACAACAGGAGATAGCCCGAAGGAGATGAGCACGGCTCTGGGGGCAGCTCCTGGTGGCACGGCTCGGCCGCAAGCCCGCAGCCGGGCCACGCAGAGCGCCTTCGGGGCGCAGCCTGACCGGCCGGCACCCCAGGCTACCGGGCGAACCCGGGGCCGGCCGGGCCGCCAGGGGTTGCCGAGGGGCCCCCAGCGCCGCTGCCCGCCGGGGATGGCCGCGGGGGAGGGGGGAGGCACGGAGCGACCGCCCCGTACCGGGCTGGGGGGGGAGGGGGGGGGTTGGGGGGGTAGAGGGGAGCCGCGCGCGGGACCTCACTCACGCGGCTGCCGCCGGGGTTTTGCCCGCTGCCGCCTTTTGCCGAGCGCCCCTCCGCAGCCAATCCCGGCCCGCAGCGGAAACCGCGGCCTCGGCGAATGGGGCGGCCGCGCGGAGGGAGTCGCGCTGCTATTGGGCGGCCGGCGGGAAGAGGCCCGCCCCGGAGGGGAGAGCGGCGCCGCGCGCGCGGGGCGGCCGTGAGGGGCCGTGAGGGGACCCGAGGGCCCCCCTCAGCCCGGCCGCGGGGCGGGCATGAATTGGCCTGCTCCGTCGTTGAATTGTGTAACAGAAGGGATTGCGCAGCGTACAAAATGAAATGTGCGTTTTGGTTTCAGTCCATGCGGTAGCCACTGGCCGTAGAACGAGCAATGAAAAAGACACAGTGTGTCTGGAAAACACGAAGCAGTGAAGGAAAAGATTCTGTATGCCTTTGTTTCTCTGACAGAGATCACAGGCTTTGAATTCTTGTGACTTGTGCCATCCTAAAAGCTTTCCCGTGGAGATACTTTTGTAGAATGGATTTAAGCCTACTCACAGCAGGTGTGTGCTTCTAATCTACACTGCAAGAAAACCGTAACTTTAGTGGCTGTAAGTTTAAAATCAACAGTTCTTGTGACTACTGAAGGACCAAAAGCAAACAGGAGCATTATGGGTCGTGACTCTGTGGTCTGCAGGAGAGGCCCAGCAAGGGCAAAGCAGGATGGTGGGTTAGCCAGTCAGCTGCAGCCCTGCATGCCCTGCATGTGGCTAGCACACACACGGCGGGGCAGAGGTGTTTTAAATCTTCTGGGTTTTACTGTCCACTGCCTATCAGTTGCTGGACTTCCGGGCATCAAATTCTATTGAGTGATGCAAGGAAAAGAGATAGTTCATTGGAATTATGCTTTGCTGTTGCTTAAAGTGGTGGAACATTAGGGAAATCAATGCAGTTGCATGTTTCTAAATAGAATAATTTAGCACTTTCTGTCTTTTATTCATATTTTTTTTGGTCATTATTTCTTTTTATTTTAAGGTGAAAAGCATTTTTTTGTTGTTGTTGTTAAAGAATAGCTTCTCTTCTGCATTTGAATATGCCTAACTTCAGCCCTAGGTAAATAACAACAAAGCCTGAAGTTGCCAAAGTTCCCAAGGCACCATTGCAACTTGGCCATTACCTTATAATAAGCTGTAGCTAGGTTAGCAAAAACTTTAAAACCAGAAACAGGTTTTACCACTTTTATCAAGTTGTGTAGTCTCCCATTACACCATTTAGAAATAGGGTGATGAAACACGTTGCTGAGCTACTTTGGTGGTTCTGTTGTTTTATTTATTTTTTTCCAGTGGTTATTCTAATTTGCACTTTCTGTTAAGAGCTTTTAACAAAGCAGTTCAGCAGCTGGAGATTTAGCTAAGTTAAGATTGGGACAATCTTTATTCATTTCTGAATACTTCATTGCACTGTGTTGCATTACTTTTCAAGCTAATATTTGCAGAAAGGTTGGTGATTATGAGTTGCATGTTTAGCTCTGCTGCCTCCTGGCCAGGTCAGAACTCCAGCCTGCCTCCTTGGCCTGCCTGCCTTTGAGTTGTGAGAATGTGAACTACTGAATCATCACCCTTTCTGTAGAGTTTCCATTCTTGGCATTTCTCCATGAATTATGTCAATACTGGCTTTCTCTCCAAGAAATTCCTTTAATTTTCTCTTCTAAATTAGACTCTGCTTAGCTGTGGTTTTCTTCCCTGCAATATCTCAATTTCTCTTCATTACAGTGCCTAAAATCCTTTTCATTTATACCTTTTTCACCTATCTACCTTAATCACTTGTTCTTCTCTATTTCTTCCTTTCCTATTGATCTAAATGCATTGTGGTCTCTCATGCTGTCTTTCCAGTGGTTCTGGTTCTCCATCATGTCAAATTTACATTTATTTGTTCTCACAAGTATAACTGCACTTGCAGTATAATCTAATATTGTCTCTTATTTTACTGTCCTACTCTTTTTAGTCTGCCAGAAATGCCAGCCTTGATGTTCACCTTCATTTATCTCTCTAAAAAGGCTTTTTACATTCTTGTTTCTCATCTGTTTACGGAGGAAGATCATTCAAGTTGGCTGTGACTCTCCTCATAAGAGTATCTTCTCAAAATTCACCTTTTTAGCAATGTCTTTCTTCAGGTACATCTTCACAAAGGAGTAATAGATTATTTATACCATTTCCACTATATTTCCTTAATGCTTAATTATCTCTAGCTTATTTTTGTTTTATTCAGAATGAATGTAGAATAGCTTAAGGCGTAGCTTCTGCCTTTGCTAAAGCATGAAAAACATTCCTTTTATGTTGGCTTTGGTAAGTATAAAATCCCTTTCCTTCTTTGCTGTTGGGACACAGAAGGCTCCATCTTCTTATTCAACATTGAGCTTCTAGTTCCAAGAATGTACCAAGTTAGAACTTCTCAGAAGGAAAGAGAAGAAATTACATCAACCAAATACAACAAACAAAAAGCAGCATATCTAACGCTCTGCAAGTCAAACTGCTGAACTGTTTTCTCTTTGTGGCGTTATCTCTAGGTTGAATCTAAAGGACGAGAAGCCAAATGACAAGCCAGGCCTAAGCTGAGCGTTGCTTAAGGCTGACAAGCAATTTGCAAAGCCAACCTCTGGGAGCTCTCCAAGAAAGGATCAAAACATTGCAGTGTGATTGCATCCACTGCTGCCAGAATCTGCAGGTGAATCAAAATTTTTGTGTCTTTTGACAGATCTAATATAGTCTGTGTTGACATTAGAACATAGCTATTAACCTCTTCCTAGGCTTGTTAAACCAGCATAAGTCTCCTTGTGTTTATACTGTGCTCCAGCCTTAAAACAAAGACAGGAGAGATCCAGGAGGTATCCAGAAGGATAATTGATGGATGTTTCCAGCACAGATAGAGGTAGGAGATCCTTACATTCCCTGCTACCGAGACCATTTGGTTGTAAATTAGAAACTTAGAATGAGAAACTAGAAACTACTTAGAAATGAAAAAGTACAAGTGATTACTGTCCTGGCAATATGTGTATATATATATTTATATAAAATTCTATTTTAATGTTAGTATAGACTGTTAAATGTGTTATTCAGTCTTCATTAGCTTAAATGTCACATGCTTCCCAATTTTTAATTCCTCTTATTGTCAAGAAATATGATTCTATGGCAAATTTTTCTCTCTTTAGCACCAGGTTGAGACAAATCTCTTCATGCTGTTGTGCCCTTTAGGAATACTGTCAAATTCAATCATTCAGGACTCATGAGTCTTGCACTAACATGAAGAGATTGATTTGAAAACCATGGGACTAAAGGTTGTTTGTTGTTTTTTTTTTTCCTGTTTTTCATTTTCCATTTCCATACCTTAACCATTTTACATGAAAGCTGAGATCACCAGCTTTGCTCTCACATGCAAATGAGTACTTCACAATGCTATGAAGCCCTAGAATAGTGCACTAGGATGTGACAGTGACTGTCTGTGCCAGTATTTTCTGATCAGTTAGATCTATCTGAAATGTCAAGAATTATTGTGGTGTCAGAAAATATACTGGAATATAGCAGCCTCTGCAGCCCATTTAGAGTGAGTTAAAAATAGACATAAAAAGTACCTCAGGCAAAGATGCAGAGGAATTCTTGACCTTTCATAAACTGGGCCCCATTAAAACAAAGTATGCTTTCATAAAGTCAACAGAAGACATACACCTAAGAATAAATGAATGCAGGTTGTCCTAAGCAATGAAGAAGTTTGAAAAGGACTAGTAAGTCAAATGGCAAGTAAATGAACACCGGTTCCAAGTGTGATGTTGTAGCACAAAGGGTCCATGCAGACCTTGACGTGCGGACAGAGTGCAGATATTAATGGTGGTAATTTTTACATCTATGTATAAATTGCAGAGAGTGATTCAGGCATGGCTTTTATAGTTCTGGTGCTCATGTTGCAAGATGGATACAAAAAAAAAAAAAAGAAATGAGTACAGAAAAAAGCTATAGGATGTTCTGTCAGAGAAAATGACATATAACAGAAGAACTAAAAATATACTGAATCAAAAATACTGAAAGGTGAGTTTATAACAGTGTATACATAACACGCACAGAAAGAATTATTGAGTATAAGGACCTTTGAATTTACCACAGAGTGATGTAAGAAGGAATAATGCATGGTAGCTGGAATCAAGCAAGTTCAAACAGCGTTGGGCTTCAGTACCCAGTTCAGTACCACTGACAATAATGTGGTTGATTTCTGGGCTCTTGGTGTTTTCAGATCAGGACTCAGTGCCTTCCTGGAACACGCAGTTAGCTAAACACAAGCTATACTGTGTTTGAGGACAGCACAGTCCAGGGCTAATTGGGTTAAATACAATTGCCTGTAATTTACAGGACAGCAGACTATATACTCCAATAGTCCCTCTTTCATAGACTTTATAAATAAATTTCTGTATTTATAACCTCTCCAAGAACTCAATAAATAATTCTTTTCTTACTTCCACCCCACATCTAGCCTTCCGTTCTGTGTATGCCTTTCCCGTCTTTGACTATCCTGTCCCAGTTGCAGAGCACTGTGGCATAGAAAAATACCACTTACAGATAATGGGGAGATGATTGCACCCACTTCTTGTCCCAGCTGCTCAGATTACTAAATATCTCAGCAGTTTCTCAAGTAGCATCCGTGGCCCTTGCCTTTATTTACCACCTAGAGGAATGCATTTCATCCATACTTTACTACTGCAGTCTTTTATTGGGTCAGTTCATCAAATGTGCCTCAGCAAATGATTGAGACTGCAGCCAAAAGCAAAGCAACATAGCTGGTCTGGGGTTATGCTTCAGAGACTTTTCCAGCCTTTAGACAAAATTAAAATAGACATAATTAAGGCTTTTTCCAGCAGCAACCATCCATTTAAAGTAATTTGAATGTTATTCTGTTTTCTGCAACTTCTGAGGTTGCTTACAGCTTAACAGGAATACTGTGCCTGGCCAAAATGGTACCTATGTGACTAAAGGGAAAACTGGTATCTTATGTGCATATTAGCTGAGTGTTCTTCCTTTCCTCATATTCTGTCTTATCATTATCTGGAGCATCTGTTTGAAAGTATACATTTCCTTTGTCCTTCTCTATATTTTACCAACATATAAGGTGTTTCTTTGCATGGTTAAATGAGAGATTCTGTTCTCCTAATAGATGTGTAGGTAACACTTTGCTTTTGCTCCACTATCTGACATAAGGCTGATCTAGTAACCTCACTTATTGAATAACTGTGTTGTCGTTGGGAATATTCACACATGTAAAATGAGGAGGACCTGGCCCTTTGGTCATATTTTTGTAATAAAAGATAAAATGAGATTTTAGGAAACTGCAACTTATGACCATGATATTTATGAGACTGTCAGGATTGCACTGTAAAAATTCTTATTATTTAATTCTTCACTTTGACACTAAAGCATCATTTCATTTATATGTAAATAAGAATATACTCTACTGCTGTTTCTTCACTGAAGAAGCTGTTTGAATTATTCACATTTTATTAATAAAGCTTCATAAATAAGTATTTTTTCTACTCAACTGGTAGTGGCCAGGGGAGAGAATCTGTTTATCAGACTTGGTTATTATGAGCTTCATAACAAAATATGAAGATTTATGGAGTACATAATTAGATATTATGTGATCGTAATGGTAACATTGGGTTATACAGATGAAATACGCTTTTCTTTGTGCACTTCTCCTTGGTAGAGGCACTTTCCGGAAAATGGACTAAACTCATCCCCGTCACTATGTTCCAAACTGTCTGTGAAACAAACAAAGCAATTTAATACCTTTTTGTGATCACACACACCAAAATAATTTTGAATAATGAAAGGATGCCTAAGAAAGATGAGTGTGGTGAAAATGCTACCTCTCTTCTGTGCAGAGGAGATGTCTCCAGACCTAGGATAACTTTGTATGTGACATTACAATGTACAGCCTGAAAGTGGCTGGCCTTTAAACAATCGTTTAAATACCCAGCATTTAATTTTCCCTTCAAGCACAGACCATGGAGCACTCCTGTGGTGAAATCAATTCTACCAGTGCTGTGAATGAGGCTGCCTGTAAGGCTGAGCCCCAGCACTGAGTCCTGTGTTCTGCCTATGTTTTGGCAGAAAAGGGATTCCCTGGTGATCTACTTAGCCAAGACATCAGCTTCTTCAGGTATGCACTAGGAGGACTTCAGGAATCCAGGGTATTTTCTTCAGCAAAATCAGAGCAATCCATAGAGACTAAATGAAATTTCTGTAAATTGCTTTGTCAGAGTTAGGTATGTATATTGCTCTTAAAATAGACACCTTTTGAAAATACTGGCACTGAATTGTCCTTGGAGATTTGAAGAATGAGACATGCAGAATAATACAGTTGTGAGATGTCCAATTCTATCATACAATAGCACCTGAGTACCTACAGATGACCTAAACCAATGAAAAATTAAGGCAAAAAGGCCAGAAGTGAAATATCTGCTGAGTATTACAGATCAACCCACAGAGTTTTATTTTATTGCTACGTGCTGTAATCCAAGCAGAGTTTCAGTTTCATCAACTGCACCTCTGAAATCCAGTGTAGCAAAACTACTGTAAATTAGAAGTCGTCTAGTAAATCGAGGCTGCCTAAGTTCTTGTAGCCAGCTGGAGATGTTTTGTGGGAAAAATTGCCGGCTTGAATTTTGACCTTGTCAATTAGACAAGTGCTGATTTTACTGTTTCTGTGGAAGCAAGACCATGGAGCATGTCCTTTGGAAAGCTTTCAACATCACAGTTAGCAAGACTGAGAAATTAACCTGTAAATGTATACATGATTGTTCTTGAAGCTTTTTTTTTTCTTTTTTTTTTTTTTTTTTGCATGTGAAATAAGGGCCTGTAAGCTGTCTTAGACTTCATGCAACCAAGCACTTATGTGTGCACTTAAATTTAAACATGTAACATACATGAAGGCATTGAATCGGGTTGTGTGCTGCTTATAGCAGCATGTGCTAGATAGGCATATGTGTGTTTAGAAGAACAGCAATGAGCATTCCTCAATAATTACTTGCAACTACGCTGAAGGATCCTGTATTGGTTGATAGAATCGGTAAGGAAGAGAATGTTCTAAAAATTTTCAGCTGTGCATAGTTATTATGGCCAGAGCAAAATTTAATTGTACACTAATTCTGTGACACCTTACACATGACCAGAATTATAGAATCATTTAGCTTGGAAAAGACCTCTAAGATCATCTAGTCCAACCCTTATGAAATTCTTCAAAAAGCACTTTTTACACTGGTCTGTACAACCACAGATTCAATTGCTAATTATAACACTGAGTAAGTCCTGAAAGTGCTACACCTCAAGTACTCACTGTATTAATTTTTGAAGAATCAATATTGTAGCAGTAATGTAGCACTCATTTCTGGACTTTAATTTAAAAAAAAAAAAGTTAACAGTTAACTTTTATCTCAAGATTCTTTAATCTTCTACATGTTGTATATGAGCTAAAACATTTAAACAGAAGCTTGCTATTGTTCCTTCAACAGTATGTATTTGCTGCCTATTTGCAATATTGTTCAGAATTGTTCACAATAAGCAGAGTAAAAACAGTAGTATAAGTATAAACAGGTTTTGTTTTGCTGGGATGTTTGTGACAGAACTATAGGCAAGAAAAGCAATTCTGATGTCTAGAGACATCTGATAAGCCAAAAGTTTTATCTTTGATAATAGACTCAAATTCTGTTATGCAGCTTTATTTGCAAAAAAGAGTAGTAAAAGGAGAGAAACAATAATCTTGAGGGGCACACTGATTTTGGTATATTCGATCCTGCATGGCTGAAAACTGGGGGGAAAAAAGCATTGGGGGAAAAAAAAAAAAAAGCATGTTAATGTTGAGAAAGTAAAGCTGTAAACTATTAAAATATTCTAATAAGGCTGGAAGCAGAAGTACAAATGAGGGCAGAAAATGTTCATAAAGTATTCTTCAGTTACATAGTTTCACGCACTGAAAGAGTAAGTGCAAGATCTTGCACCATGAGTTTCATCTAAACATTAAAAGCATTCTGAATGCCTGAATGGAAGAGCTGAGATCCAGAAATTCAGAGACAGTTCCTTTTTTCCCCTCCTGATAGAGAATATATGCTAATTTGCAGTACTGAAATGGATGGGAATTTTACTCCTAGCTCTCTAAAAGGAGGAAAACCAGAGATATTGTTAAGGTGATTTTTTTTTCCTCATTACAGAAACCTTTCTGAAGTGTACATTCATACTTGCCAGGCTTCGGGGATCAGGTCCAGATGGCTCTGATCAGCCCCACCTGGGGCCTCTCCCCCACCCTGCCCACTGCCCAGGACCCCACTTCAGCTCCCCACAGACCTGCGCTACCCAGCCATGGCCCCACAGAGCTGGGCAGGGCTTGGGGGCTGATGTCCCAGCCTGGCCTTGGACTGTTCCCAGCCCAATTGGGCTATCAGGCAGATGCTGGGGCTGCTCCTGGCTTCCCCTGCACAGCCCACCTGTCTGCCCTGCTCCTGGCTGGTGAGGTCCTGCCCTGCCCTGCCCACGCTGGGTATTCCTCTTGACTCCCACCACTAAATGTACTGGATCTGGCTGGGATGTTAACTTTCCCTGCAGCAGCCCATACAGTGCTGTGCTCTGCACTTGTAGCTAGAACAGCAGTGGGATCACACCAGTGTTGTGTCTGCTGCTGAGCAGTGCTGGTACAGCACCAGGACTCTCACTAACCCTCCTAGGGGGTGGGCAAAAAAGTGAGAAAGAAACATCACCAGGACAGCTGACCTAAACCAGCCAAAGGGATATCCCATACCATATGATGTCACACTCAGCAATAAAAGGTGGAAAAAGGAAGAAGAGGGGAGGGGTGAGCTCTTGTTGTGAAAATGTCGGGCCTCCTCCCGAACACTGGCTACATGCATTGAGGCCCTGCTTCAAGGACGTGGTCAAGCATTGCTCATTGGTGGGGAGTAATTTTTTTTTCTTCTGCACTTCTACATACTCTTTACTTGTTTTGTTTTGTTTTGCTTTTTCTCTTTCCCCTTCTGTTTTCCCCCCTTTTTTTTTCTTCCCTTTAGTTAAATTGTTTAATTAATAATAATCTTTCCTTAATATGTTTTCCCTTTAATTAAATTATCCTTATCTCAACCCGTGAGTTGTTTTTTTCCTTTACTTCTTCACCTCCTTATCTATTCTATGTTGTGAAACACTTGTAGCATTCTTCTGTCACTTCAGTTTTCCCTTGGGGCTACAATACTAAAATCTGAAAAAAAGCAGTTAATTTCTTGTAGTCTGCTCATACTGAAAGTAGTCATACCTACAGTCAGCTGTCTCCAGTACTACTGTAATGTGTACCTGCTACCGTAGTGGCAATAGTTACTTAATTTAGATATATGGCCTACTGTGGGTTTTGTTTCTTTGTTTGCTTGCTTGCTTTCATTAATAGGGAAGGTTTATGTGCCTTGGAAAAGCATTATTTAAAGTGTGTACTGGTGCACTGCAGAGCTTGTACTATATTAAATTCCAAGGATGAATTCTCTTGTGTGTAGTTTGCCACAACTTTACTGCTTCATTTATTTTTAAAGAAAATTATCTGTTATTCTTTTTTCTTTACTCTCAGTTACAGATAAAAACAAGTTACAGATGAAAACAAGTTTAATTGTTATGATATGGAAAACTGTGATGAACTAACTTTTCTGATCACATGAAGAAGTGATAACTTCTGTGAGCTGGTATAGGAAAATGTTGAAGTTCATTGTGGCTTTTGTGCTTTTAACAGACGTAGCTTTGTGTCAGAGTACTGCAGAAGCCCTTTTTCATGCTCTAGTGCAAGGAGGACAATGATGCAATGATCTGGGAAGCCTGCTCAGTTTCTTCTCTCACCATCCCCAGTTCCAGTCTATGAAAATGTAGAAATAGGTGGCATATGATTAGAAAAGAAACTGGGTAATTCCAAATCCTCAGGTTCCTCCAGCTGAATCACTATTTCAGTGGAGAAACTTATGAGGAAAGGGTCTGGGATTTCTGGCAGGCAGCATAACACATCCACCTTCCACTCAGCATAGTCAGGTATTGTGCCTACACTTTGCAGTGATCAGAAATCAGGTTGGTAAGCCTCAGTTTTTCTAGCAGTATCTGCTTTACAAGGGTCAAACACAGTATACATACACCAAGGCTTGGATGAGCCTCTTATGAGTTGGAGCATGTGAAATGGCGGATATTGCCTCCATGCTACTTTTCCCATTTCTCCTTGTGTTAACTCCCTGCTGGGTCAGATGACAGCCGAGCATGTTCCAGACAGATCAGGAACAGTACCAATTATCAAATATGGCTGTATCTGGAATAGGTGGAACAGTCATTCAAAGATGAAAAATGAACTTCTTGAGCCCTCCAGTGGTGTAATTCTATGATCCTATAAGTGGGGAAACTCATCTAGAAGACTTTCTTATGTCACATTGCCTTTTCTCTATCTGGTTGCCAGCTTTCTGTCATAATTTATGTTTTTGCAGGGTGGCATGTAGTACAATAGTTTTTCCAAAAGTCTGCCCTCATTTCCTCAAGCCACAACCCTGTTTTGGGAGTTAGTGGTTGTCTTTCATGTCCTTGGTGAGGAAATATTTTTGTGCTGTAATTTGGTGTGGCTGTATTCCAAATAGAGTGTTTGGCTTGCACACAAGCTTTCCAGGGCAGAATATGGATGACTGTGTTCTGATTTTTATTTTTGTTCTTCACTCTGCGGTATGCAAACCACAGGACCATATGGCACAGTTACAGAAATGTGTGAGCTGGTTATGCAACTGCTTCCTGTTATAGCTACAAATATGGAGATGATGAGTTAAATGGATCAAAAATAATGTCACTGTTCAAGAAAGCAGCAAGGCCAAAATGCTTAGCTGTGGAAACTGAAATTTTGCTGTCCAACAGGCATTTCTGAAATATCTAATGTTAAGAGAACTGAAAAGGAAATGAATTTAATTCACAAATGTTTTGATTTCAGCTGAGATGGCATTAATTTTTTTCATAGTGACTGGTGTGATGTTTTGTATTTAGGATGAAAATAGTGCTGGTAACACTGATGTTTTAGTTGGTGTCAGGCAGTGCTTACACCTGATCAAAGACTTCTCTGCTTCTCATGCAGCCCTGCCAGTGAGCAAGCTCCCCAGCTTACAAGAAGCTGGGAGGGGACACAGCCAAGACAGCTGACCCCAGCTGACCGGAGGCATGTTCCATACCCTATGGCGTCGTGCTCAGCAATAAAACTGGAGAGAGTTGGCCAGGGCAGCTGTCATTGCTCAGGGACTGGCTGGGCATCGTTTGGCTGGTGGAAAGGAATTATGTTGTTCAATGCTTGTTTGTTTTTTTCCTGTTTTGTTTTCCTACTTCATTGGTGTTTTTATTTGTTTTGTGGTGGTGCTGGTTGGTTGGTTGGGCTTTATGGTGGTGTTTGGGTTTTTGTTGATTCTCCTCCCTCCCTCCCTCCCTCCTCTTTCTTCGTTATTAAACTGTCCCTATCTCAACCAACAAGTTCTTGGCCTTTTACCTTTTTCGATTCTCTCCCCTATCCCATAGCTGTGTGGTGCATAGCTGCTTACCAGCTTAAACAACAGCAAAGATTGAGAGGTATTTTAATTCTTTTGTCTACCTGGAAACCAACTTTCTATTAGCATCCCTGAAAGGAGAATGACAGAGGCAATGGGGACAGATCATACTTTGTCCATGACAGTTGTCAGCTACCTAGTGGCTAGCATGTGTACTCCACACAAGTGAGGCATTGAGATGTTACCGGTTTTGGCACAAATGTGGTAATAAATTGACACTTGTGTGAGTCCACGGTACTCTTCAAATGTTGCTTGCTGTCATAACAATCATCTCTCTTTTTATTTTCTCTTTTGTCCCTGTGCTAACTGGAATTAGTAGCAAAACAAAAAGGGTCAGTCAGAAACAGGGATTATTTTACAAGGTTTGATAAGAAATAGGAAACCAGTATGATTGGATGGAAGGATTTAAAAAAAAAAAAAAAAAAAAAAAGCCTTTTTTGGATGGCAAAACCAGTCTAGGATTCTTAATTTCTTAAACAATGCTGGTAAAGCTAATAAAGGACAGAATGGTGAATAGTGCTCATCAGGGAAAAATCACAAGAACATCACAGCTTTAATTTAGAAGTTGCTGGGGAAAGCTGAGAAGTCTGTGTTTGTCCTAGCTACAAGAATCATTATCTTGTTGTGGAAGCGTATAACTTAGGCTGTCTTTCTTCAGAGGTTTATGGGTAAGGGAAAGAAATAAGACAACTGTAATACTCTGTTTCCCTATAAACACTGTCTTTCATGCCAAAAGAGAGGTTATTTCATCAGTATTACACTCAGTCTTCTTGTAGCCACAGGCTTAGTATCCTAAACAATCCCTCTCAATTTAAAAAAAAATAAAAAAATCTTGTTTTTCTCCAAAATATACACTCCAGTCACAGTTACAGATACTTTGTGTTGTGAGCAGACTGTTTATCCCAGGACACTTTTGCATGGCACTGGCCAGTGGGACCTTACTCTTCATTGACTTCATCAGCATTTGTATATATGCAGTGCAAGGCAATACATATGGTGCATGTCTTACTTGATAGCATTACTTGAATGCAGTCTTACTTGGTAGCATTTGTTACCTGCGTAGCTCTGATAAAAATCAGTTCCTAAGGAGAGGTGGAATGGAATGTCAAGCTTTAGATAAAAAGGAAGTCTGAAGAAAATCCATGGAGGACAACAAGGAGGGACACTTTGAACAGATCCTGAAATCAACGAAGAGCTGGTAGGGATAGCTGAGGATGAAAGTTATCATATTTTTACATTAAAATTTGTCTTTAGTTGATTAATTTTAAAGTTTCTGCTGTGTGTTTATATTGAGGAAACATTAAGGTCAAAATATAAGCATTTCAAATTAGGAAAGCAAATGGCTCCAATTATAGTTTTAACAGATTTCTTAACGGGAGATTTCAGGATGGAGCTAGTAGAAAAACAGATGGATAAAGCAATGAAAGTAGTAATATGCAGCCACAGGAGGTACAGGAAGAGGAAGAAAGACAAGGCTGACATCAAGTCAGCGTCACAGACAAGGGAAGCAACCATTAGGTTAGAATAGAGAACAAAAGAAGAGAACAAGCAGCACATGTATAACATGGTGATCCTTATGGGTCCCTTCCGACTTGGGATATTCTATGATTCTATGTGATAGGCAAAGCAGCAGCACATATATAACGTGATAGGCGGGGCTTAATTCTGCCTTGGCATACACCAGTGTAACTTCATCGGCTGAATCCTCGTTGCACAATGTCACTTTCAGTATGATCTAAAAACATGCAAGCTTGCCTTTTTTTGTTTAGCTTTGTTTTGTTTAAATCAGAGCTAAAATTTCATTGTCTTATACCATTTCTAGGCAATTGAAATTTCACCATTTCACTGTTGTTACTGTTATGGTCTTATAGTTACTGTAGATTTCTTCTGTGTATCTTTTATGAGTAGACTGTTTCATATTTGCATTCTGCTTTAGCAAAATTAAGTTCTTTAAAGATCATTTTGGTGGAAGTATGATATGCACACTATTGCTTGAATAGTGTGTTATATGCATTTTTAAAATCTATGAATTCTGGTACATTCAATCCCTCAATGCTCATTCAAAAATATTTAGCATTGTGGTTGTTTGTTTGTTTTTCTTGTTACAATGTTAGTATTCACATTTTCTATATTTTTGCATCAGTGGTGTAAAAAAGAATGAAGAGAAGAATCAGCTCCCAGAATCAGAAAGCAGGAAAACATCTTGGCTTGAAACATTTTTCCTTCTATACTTTGATCACGTATATTATTTTTAAAGCTGTAAACCACAGGAAACTTTGCCTTTAACCTGTAGAATTAAAACAAAAACAAACAAACAAACAAAAAACTTAAAACCTGCCAACTCCTGTTCCCTTCACAAAACTTCAGGCTTCTGCTACTCTTATTATACATACATCTTATGCTAATTTTGCATTGTAGACAACTCTGTATTTACTCCTTGCTTATATTACCATAACAGAAGTAGAATTAAACCCTTGGTTCATCGATTAATGAAGAGTAAAGAGAGTATCATAGAAATCATAGAATCAATAAGGTTGGAAAAGACCTTTGAGATCATCTGGTCCAGCTGTCCCCCTACCACCAATGTCAACCCACTAAACCATGTCCCCAGGCACCACATCCAACCTTTCCTTGAACACCCCCAGAGATGGTGACTCCACCACTTCCCTGGGCAACCCATCCCAATGCCTGACTGCTCTTTCTGAGAAGAAATGTCTCCTCATTTCCAACCTGAACCTCCCCTGGCACAACTTGAGGCCATTCCCTCATGGAAATATCTGTTGTCAGGCTCTTTTCAAGAATAAAAAGCTAAAGAAATAACTTATTATCGGAATAAAAACTTTGGAGCTGTGTGAAGAACATCAGCATGTGATTCACCACAGCTAACACATGCTGATGTAGTCTATTGTTTTCCATTTGTCTACCATACTTCCAGTTCTGAAGAGCTACCCATGCAATCACAAAGAATTGCAGCTCATAAGAAAATTCTTTCATACCCCTATACAGAAGAACAAAGAAATACATACAAAGAAAACTGTGTCATACCCTTGACTCCAGCAGGCCTGACTGAGGTGTGCCAAAGTCCCAGCAGGCTGAGAGAAGTGGTTATGGAGCTCCCAGCAGACAACAGCACTGGGGCCCTGAGACCAAAGAAGTCCATCAAAGATAGAAATTTTATACCGAAAGGAAAGTAATACATATATCACTTAAGGCATCCAGCTTAAAATATTAAAAAGGAGGACAGAACTGTGGAAAGGGGGGTTCTTTTAGAAAACTGCCTCTGGACTGTGTTTTAATGTTCTGAAGCTGCTCCCTCAAGCTATTTTATACAATACCCAGTTTTCTTGAGTTTCAGAAGTACTAATGATTCAATGGATGCAGAATCACAGAAAGCTCCTGAACTCAGCTTATGCTCCCCTCTGCTGCCTTGAAGTCCTATTTCCATCCAGTGTTTTAGAACTATAGAGCTTTGCAACAGGGTAAAATCCCTCGGCAACTTTCTTTGAAAGGAATTCTATTTAAACCAGAGAAATTTGATGTACATGACTAAAATATTTTGTCTTTTTCCTAAGAACTGGTAGATTATTAATCTGAAAGCTTACTTTAATGCAACAATTGTAGTAATCAAATGCAGTATCTCCTTCTGTGCTTAGTATTAGTTTTTTCCTCTCTTTTCCAGTATTTCTGTAGATATTTCATGTGGGTTTTGATGTTTAGAATTGTGGTTATTTGAAATGTCATGAATACCCAATAGAAATTTGCTGAGTAGCAAGCCCTACTCCCCAGTTCTTGCTATAATGTCAAAATGTGACATAAAAATACCATTTAATGCAAATCTCAACTGTCTATGACTTCAGATACATGTTGGATGCTCTATAGCTATAATAATTCATCAGGGTGAAGATGGCCTGTTTTTATGATGTCAGGAAATAATGTTGCCAGGATTTCCACAATAAACATAAAACTAGGAAAAATGTACAAAAATATAAGTGAAATCAAAAAAGGAATTCTCAACCTTCAAAATGAATGTCATTTGAATGCCTTTTCTTTTTTTTTCCACAAGGCTGTTCTGAATGAATTAGAAATTGTTGAAATGTTATTAAAGCAAAGCCATATTCTGCTGAAATTTCACCAAAATCAGAATATCCCACTTGGAGATACCACCTTTGCCCAAGATTTTTATGAAAAGTCTTGAAACAACTGAAATATATTAAAAGGGAATCAGTGTGAGGTATCTGGATTTTACCAGGATGAAAACTCAATTTTTTGACCAGCTACAGGTGGAAATACACATCTTATTTCTCCTTGCCACTGTTTTAATTTCTGAGTCAGAGTCACGTTGGTGATGATCCTGGTATTTCAGTAGCTTTTACTTATCTGTCCTCTGTCAGCAGTGAAAGCTGCCCTTTTGGTCTGGAGAGTTGACATGATGTCCCCCTACTGGGCCACATCCTCTGAAATGGTTTCAACAGAAAGATGTCAGTTTTGAAAAGTAAAGCAAAATGTTATTAAGGATAAAATTTTCAAGCATCTTGTTTTCTGTACCAAATTTTCCAAATATAATGACAAAACCAAGGAACAGCTTAACATTTTTATCATGTATCTTAAAATTATATACTTCTTTTATTATAGATGTATAATGCCTGTGGACTTCACAAAAGTCAAGAATGGAATCAGTAGTTACAATGATGAAAAAAAAAAAGGTATGCTGCACTACTAGAGTAGTGAGATCACAGTTACGAGGAAATTAATTGGAGCTCTTGAATGTCTTTGTATTTCAGGAATACATTATACATCTGGAAAAGGGGTAAAGCTTAAAATACTTATTTCAAGCTGGACATGCAGCAGTGGTGGTCTCAAAGGAGGAGTTTTGCTGCTTTCTTGTTCCCTGAAATGGAGCTTTTAGAAAGAAAAGAAGAAAAAAAAAAGCAATACAAAAAAATAGAAATTTGATAAGTAGTGAGACCTACTCAGCAGTTTAATAACAAAAATTGTTTTTGCTCTTAGAACTGTAAATAGTAATACATGTGTGCAGTTGTAGGTTTCCAATTCATTTTGGTCTGTATTTCATGCTGGATGCTTGTTTTATACTCTGTGTCAGATAGGAAGGATCAGGTGACACACCTTTCAAACCTTGAAATATACATAGCACACACACACCCTGAACTGATAACGAAGTAGCAAGGCTCTGTGGAAGACCATTGCGAACTGCCATTGGTCTCCTGTTACCTCTTTCTTTTGTTGTGTAAACCTCCTCTACTGATCCAATGTCCACTGTTTTATAGCAGCTGTTACTGTGTTATTAGATCTCATCTTCATCACAATAATTGCCTTGTGTCTCTTTGCTCTCCTATGGCATCCCCGAAAACAATAGCTAGACACGAGCAGTAGAGCTGTCAGATGCAGTTTGCTGATAGGCAGCACCTGGAGAAGAGGAAGCTCAGGGGCAACCTTATCACTCTCTACAGATACCTCAAAGGAGGCTGTAGTGAGGTGGGGGTTGGCCTGTTCTCCCACGTGCCTGGTGACAGGACGAGGGGGAATGGGCTTAAGTTGCGCCAGGGGAGTTTTAGGTTAGATGTTAGGAAGAACTTCTTTACCGAAAGGGTTGTTAGGCACTGGAACAGGCTGCCCAGGGAGGTGGTGGAGTCACCATCCCTGGAAGTCTTCAAAAGACGTTTAGATGTAGAGCTTAGGGATATGGTTTAGTGGGGACTGTTAGTGTTAGGTCAGAGGTTGGACTCGATGATCTTGAGGTCTCTTCCAACCTAGAAATTCTGTGATTCTGTGATAAATAAGTGCTTTAAAATCGTATCAACACTGGGATTGTGTCTTAACACCTTAGCGCATTTCTTTTGCTTGCACTTCATTTTTCAAAATTACTGTTATTTTTAACGAATACCGTAAGTTTACCTAAGTTAACTCTTAAGTTCTGAAGATCTATATTCTATTCCTTATGCACTGGTGATTAAGATTCTTCCCCATATGCATGCAGTAGCTAGGAGGAATAGCTTGGCATTGTGATTTTTTTTTTTAGGAGATTTATCCTAACACTTTGTTCTCCCTGGCACTCCTGCTGTTGCCACTTCTATTGCCCAAGGAAATATTTCTGTCTCAAATCTTTCCACTTCCAAAGTCTATGCACAGACCGTGAATACAGTCCAAAGGTCACAGTTTGGAGAAAACAACAACAACAAAAAAGGCAGAGGGAAAAGGAAAAGTTTTTAAAAAGGTGGTGATGGTGAAATTCAATGTGTTTTTACATGCAGGAGTTTGTGTTGGAGATTTCATGTGGCCTCCTTGGTCTTACAGCTGTGGCTCTGCAGAGGCAAAAGCCAAGAGAATAAACGAGCAAAAATAAGGTGACCAGAGATAGATTTCTTTTTGTATATATGTTTGCCATGTTGCAATAACAGTTTAGGTTGACCTGATCTTACTAATTTTTATAAGTTAGTATGATTTGCAAAAGCATTTTGTTGAGGTAGAAGTTTTTAATCTTCTGTTTCTTTCATAATAAATGCTTTTTAAAGTTACATAAAATCCACTCCTGCAATTTGGAGTTATTAGAATGTGACAGCATTTTTGACTTTTAAATATTGATTTGACCCTTTGGTTCTCCTTGCAAATGTGATCCAAATGTCACTAATATCACTAGGCATACTTTGCATACTTACAGTGGGTATCTGGTTGAGTTCCTTTGCATTAATTAAACATTTGGACAAGAGAGCTCAAGATTGTATTTGCTTGTAGCCTAGGGGAATGCAGTGGCTTGGTTGGAGGAGTCTCCAAACTCTCAGGTGATTTTCCTGAGCTGTACTGTCATGTTTCCATATATGCACTCTCTCATGGTTTATTTATCCTGTACCATTTCAAATGGTTTTACCACGAAAGAGGTAAGATAGGCCTGGACCACAAAACCCAATAACTCAGTACTTGGAGTTTTCAATCAAAGTGGGAGATGTGGATTTAAATTGTTTCATACAAAAGGAAGGGTTATGGATGAATGCTGTAATAACAATGCTGTTTGGAAAAGTGGAATTGAGAACACTACTGTGCTTTGTAGCAACTTGCTAGATTCTTTAAGTTTCCAAGACTTCTCCAGAACTGAAAACTAAGGCTTCAACTTTCAACAGGGCATTCCAGTAGAAAGCACATAAAATATATTACAGCAGAAAAGACACAAAGCTGTCAGAATACAGCATTATGACATCCTCAGTTCTTCTGTAGTTACAGCCTTCAATCCACTGACCAATTCATCTTTACTTAAATACATGCCCTCTTCTGAATATCTTGCAAAAATTAAATGGTAAATCTATATGATCTAAATTAGGAAGTGATGGGGCTGATTAGTGAATAGCTGGACTAGATATGTAAATTGCAGTTTTCTTCATAGCTTTATACAAGATGTTTTAAAAACTTAATCAACATCAATGTGTCAGCCTGTGTTTCTCTGTGAAATCTTGAAAGTGCTCTTTCATCTATGTTGTAAACACATCAACAAGTATGTAGAATGTCTTGACTTTGAAATGCTGTCACCTACTTTCTGTATCATTGTCAGTAGTCACTTGTTATAAAAGTGTTTCATTTCTAACTCTTTCTTTTGGTAGTGTGTTGACATACTGCATTTTTCAACCGTGTTCTTTGCTGCCTCTTCCATTTTTATCAAAAATGTAGTGTGACAGAAGTTCTCTTTCTTTGCAACATGGTGGTATCTCAGGCTCTCCACTGTCACCAAAACTGTTGTGCTACTTTGAGGATAAGTTGAGTGTGTGTAAACCATCTTCAGCATTTTGTGTCAAAGCACAGTAGCAATTTGAACTCAAAGTTTTCTGAGATGGTGAGAAGTCCCTAAGCTTTAGTCCTTGCCTTTACTTTTTAGTTGAAACTTTCCCAGAAAGTTTAGTTGGAACTTTCCCAGATTCTATCAATCTGATACAATGCCTACTCCTGACATGCTCTGCACTACACAGTTCATGGTTTGCTTGGAACAAACGCATCTGATGATGGACGATTTCTTAAATGTAAGTGTACTCCAGCTTTTAATTCTGCTGCTTCTCTTATAATTTCCTTTTTCTTTTTTTGAGAATATAACATGTCAGAACTGGTACAATGGTCCCAGGTGCCTCAACTGAAAGATGAACTGTACAGGTTACTGCATTGCAGAATTTAAGACACTCACTGTTATCAAGTTGTGAATTACACTTCCTTCACAAGGATTTTCAGTCTAAAAATATAACCCTGATGAAATTTACATAGGTATAAGTTTGGTTAAATTGGAAAAAATGTTCTGTTCAAATTCTTTCAAGATTTTTGCAATAGAATTGCATAGATCTGTAGTATGCCAGTGAACCCAATAACTATGATGAAATATTCAAAGTAGTAAATAGTTTAATATTAGATACTTACACCATTCTTTTGTGCACTATAATATCAACATCTTACTGCATTTACAACAGTACAGTTTCCTCACACCTCTCAAAGGCCCATGTCATGACAGTTCCTAAATCAAATATGGTCCAATTGCTGTAAAACTCACATGTTTTTCTGGTATCTGGTGCTGAGTCAGGAGGGTTGGGTTGATGTTGCTTCCCTTATCTGCAAGGATACATAATACTTCTCTTGCACTTCCTATTGTTTATTACTTGCATTAGAATAATGTCCTGGAGCTCTGCTCAGGAGTAGACTACAGATTGGTAGCTGTATACTGTACAGTTTTGCATTCAACCTTTTAATGATGTTATTGGCAAATACTATTACATTAGGAACCATCCAGTTATTAAATTTAGAGTCATAAGGCTCAAGGCAATGTTATTTATGTTCATTAAAGTTAATAAATGAGGAAGAAAATGCAGACTTTGAGAAATGCATGCTTTCCACTATGGTCCAAGAAGAGTAAACTTTATTTCTGAAGGAAGATCACTGCATGAACTCTTTTCCACTATATCAGTACAGATTACATTCTTGATGACTAACATATAAAGAAATTTCTTTCTAGGTACAGTATGTTTCAAAACCAGGCTGACATGAACCAGAGATCAAACAAAATCTGTATACACGGGCCTATTTTGAAAAAGCTAAGGATCTGTAGCGTGTTCTGATGACATAGTCTGCAGGAATTTAATTGGCATATTGTGGTTGTTTAACATAAAATGCACAGCATAGCTACGGTACTGATGATTATTAGAAATAACTGAGTAAGCAGACTGTCATCTTAGGAAAGATGGTTAAAAGCAACCAGAATTATCTCTAGAATACTGTGCGTCTTAGACCTGACTATATCAAGCTGTTAACCATACTGACTGGACCCAATTCTTCTTACACATTGATCAAGCTGCTGCTTTAAACATATTTTGTGTGTTTCAGGACCTTTATTCCACATTAATCAAAATAAGCTTAGTAATGGAATGGGATCAGGGAAGTAAGAAAGTGAATAGGAATAGCTTTTCTAGAAATCTTTGCGTTGGTGTTTATTTTCTGAAGACAACGGTGTGTGGATGAGCATCTCAAAAGGACAGTAGCTATTTGTCTTTTTTTTTTTTTTCCTAAGAAAATTAAATAGACACAGAATCAAGAACATAAATTTTCATAAGGAAGAATCAGACATATAGATGCTAAGTTTTGCAGATCTCTTCTTTCCATAATACATATATTTTTAGCAGTTTAATGAGCAGCAGTAAGTTAGCAGGCTTTCAGCTACAATACAAACTCAGAATTTGCTGTTCTGTAAGTATTACTAAGAAATATTTGTAGAAATGAGGATTTGGAAGATAAGCACTTTGGACATAATTTGAAAAATTCCTCTTTATACAGTGATTCAGGGTGACCTTTGAAAACTACTCTGAATGTGGCCTTTTTATTATTATTATTATTATTACTGAAACTGTACATAAAACAAAATTCATAAACAGTGCATATTACTTCAATACATGGGCAAAAAAGACTGTATTTTCTCCAAGGAACTAGCTTGATAAAATTATAAATAGGGTTCACACTGCAACAAGAAAACATCATCATTTAAATTCTCTGTTCCTGCAGAAAACTTGCTGCAGAACTGGGAGTATTCATTACGTTAATTTTTATTACAACTGTTCATATTCTTTTACAAATGAGAAAATTATTCTAGGAAAAATCTGTAGATTTGATAATACAGTTAAGATAAAGAAGAATTCTATAAATGTATTAGTTTTTAGGATCTTCTGAATCATTCAATGCTAGATAGTATTGGAATTTTTTCTCAGTGATAATATTGCGATTTTGAATCCAAACCAAATAATTATAATGGCAGGAAATCTTATCAAAGTGAACAAACTGTCACAGAACCTGGAATCCAGATGTTAGCCATTACATAATTGTATATTTTGTTGATCCATAACAATTTAGAGCAAAAAGCTAATAAATTAAGAGTTTTGTTATACCTTTTGCTTCTATTAAGATCTGACTTCAACAAAATCAATCTAGTTTTAGAAATGACAATTCTCTTCCACCTTTAAAAAAAAAAAACACGTTGGAACTGACAAGATGAAAATAGTAGTCACTTTCCAAAACAGGGGTCACACATACAATTTTCAGGTTTATTTTTTCATTTATACAAAAGCTGATTCCACCTACACTGTATCAGTGGGACATTCTGTATGTTTTACTTTAAAGGGAAACAGAAATGACTTGCCTCCTAGCAAGTATACCACGAAGGAACAAATATCACCCCAGCATTAATCATTTCATTTCCTCTGGGTAAAACTCATTTTATCAACTGAGCCTATGAATTAAATGTATAAAAATTAAAAAGTATCAGCTATGTGAACTGTAAAATCTGTATTCGATATCATCTCTTCTGTCTATGTGCAAAATTGCTAATCTCTCTAAATACTAAGTGACATAAAATAACGTGTTTGTACATGATGAGATTTGTTCAGGGTGGAGCTGTAAATGTAGAATGTGCTTCTTTTGTTAATTTGAAGTAAGATGCAAATACTATACATAATGGAACTGGTCCTTGGTGGCTAGTCTGACATGTTCAGTAGGAGGAGTTCATCTGTGAAAATACAAAATGTATGGATAAGAAACTGAAAAAGCGAAACAAAAGTAAAGAAGTACAAAAAAGAACATTTTCATCATGAAAAACAGGACGTTAAATATATTTTATTTAGCCACATACAAATGAGAGTTCAAGAACTACACTTCCTGGGGAAGCATATGTTAGGTGCACAGCACTAGCAGCAGCCTGCTTGCTGGGACCCAGGGGAGCAGCGCCTGTATCAGTCTGGGAGATCCCCTCTGGCTGACATGCAGACCGGTACTGTCAGCTTCCAGGGAAAGCTGCATTTAGCTCTCGTAAGACCCAGTCTTGCAAACACTTAGGCACATGAGTAACTTCAACTTCCATGAGTTAAGTTATTCACATGTTTAGGTTTTTGCAAGGGTGCAACATCAGGGCCAAGTCTGTAAGTGCAATTCAACAAGACAAAATGGAAGAAATTCACCTCTGCTTTTTCCTCATCTAGGCAATCTAGTTTGTGCTTTTTATTTCCTGTCTGTGACTAAAAAAGAGGTGATAACTGCAAATATATATATATTTTTAATTGTGAATCTTACAATACTTTCTTTAATAAATGAATCATCGTCACAATCTCAAGCATACAGTAAAAATAATAGAGTTTAAGGGTTGCCTGTGATTTTAAGACCTCCTGATACTTCAGAGTGATTTCAGTTATGGGGTAGGGCATATTTTAGAGACCAGTGCTTTGTTGTCACATCTCTGAAATTGTGTATAAAGCCGAACAAAGGAAACTAAGAGATGACAATGACAATTGTCATCCTACTTGTATCTTGACGCTTTTCTGCATTTAATTTGTTCATAGCTGATTTGCTCAATTTGTAAGTTCTGGAGAAAACTGAAGCTTCTAATAGATTTGTATCTAGTAAGTATGAAAATTATTCTGCTATCATATGGATCACTGACCAGTGTCTGGTGTTCTTGATTTTCTAGTTGTGTTTCTCCAGAACACAGAGTTTTATGCCTTAGTATGTGATCTCTATGATCTGGAAAGACTCAAAACATATGGAAGATCAGATGTTAGGCTTGGGGGAAATCAAAAATTAAATTGTCTCAGAGCTGTTGAGAGACTGCTTTGCTATATATTTTATGTGATTTGTGTGTGTGTGTTGAGGGAGATGTCACCTAGGGAAGGGAATTGAAGAAAAAATAGCTTTAAAAAATGAACTGTTTATTTTATCACTTTAAACTTTAAAGTCTGGTCAGCTAAAAGCAGATGTTGTGAACTAAGATGGAAATTTGCCTCAGGACAGAATTGAAGAAGGCATTCTCTAATTGTAAGAAGTAAAAATGCTTTCTGGTTTCAGAATTTATAGGCATAAAATGAGTTGTCCTCAAAATTTCCTTCGTTTTTATTTAAATTAGTGAATAATATTATATTTAAAATTTAATCTCAGACAGTGGGTTCAGTAGCAATCCTGATTGTATTTTAAGCTGTTTATCTTAAAATCTTTTTTTTTTTTTAAAGTTATTATTATTATTATTCTGTGCTGGCCAAGATCCTGTCATGTTGGAAGTAGGAATGAAATGCTTCTTACGCTTGGCTCTCTGCCCAGTAATTAGATAAGGAGGTGGATTAAAGCATCTAAACACGTGGTGTAAATTTTGGCATACTGTAATATGACACGGTTTTGATATGAATCAAATAATAGGTAATAACTAATAATAAAGGAAAAACTCATATACATAGAATTATAAAAAGGAATATAACCTTTCCTGCATGTATTTAGTTCACCTGGGCTTACGTAGTATTAGAGAATATACTTATGCTATGTAAACATACAGTGTCTAAGAATTTGAAATGGCAAGTTAAAAATTAATATTTTCAAGAAAAAAAAAAGTTGATTAAGTAGAAATTATTTATGTTAAAATCAATATTTGAGAAAATCTTATGTCTCCTTTTCATCTATTTATGTATGAGGAAATACATATCTACAGTAGCTGCCTCTATAGTATTTGTTGAATGTCATGAAGCTTTGAACCAGCTTAAAATTTAGTCTTTCTGAGACAGTTCTGCAATTTATTTTAAATTTACTAGTTCAAAAGCTACTTTCTAATGGCAAGTCCAGAATTGTAAGTTGCAATATTTCTGTGAAAAAATAATAGCAACCTACTTCTGCATTTTCTAAAACTTTACATGATACTGTTTCAACTCATGTAAGTTGTTTGAGGCACTTTTGTTGTTCTAGTGCAGCAGCAAGTATGTATATGAATGGGTTTTGGAAATCCACTAGAAAATATTTCAAGGATCAATATTTTCGTTTATTTATAAATTTCTGTAGCCTGTAGGAATCCTTTTGATAATGCAGTCATATGGTGCAGAAATCAGCCGCCTATTTTAATTTATACCAGGGTAAGAGTAAGGATTTCTTGATGAGAGAATAATTCCAGATAAATCTGTCTTTGGACAAGACATAAATCTGGCACCAGCAGCGTGCAACATTCTTTTTTTTTTTTGCCGTTTCAAGGAGAATTTAGCCTCATCCTGTGCCATTGGTTACACGTGGGTACCGCATGAGGTACCGGTCGGGCCGCACCTCAGAACGCGGCCAATCCTCTCTGAGCGGGCCCAGGGCCTGCCATTTCGTACCAGCGGGAAACCGCAGCCCCCGCCGAGGCTGAGAGGAGCTGTCCGCTGCCGGCCCGTGTGGGGCTGCAGCAGGACCTAGACTTCCCCGCGGCGGTGCTGGGACACGGCCGGGCGGGTACTGCCGCTGCCCGCCCTGCTGGAGGCCCGGGGGGGACACGGGGGGCGATGTCTCCGCGAGCTGGAGCGAGCACCCGCCGCGGCCAGACTGCGGCCGCTCAGCTGCCGCCATTTTGTGCGGGGTGGCGGGCTGCGCTCTGACAGGTTCTCGCTCCTGGGGAGAGGGAGCGTGGCTGGGGGCTTGGGAGCGCTGTGAGGGGGGGTTGACCTCTGCCCCTCCGGGGCGCCTGGTCCATGTCTGGGAGAGAGCGGTTTCAGTTTGTTTGGGTCGGTGTCCCTGGAAGTGGAGACCTTCACTTGGCGCCGCCTAGAGAGTAGGCTGAGGTGAACGCTGTGGTCTGAGGAGAGGGCTGGGTTTTAGGAGGGAAACTTAAAATAAGGAAACCCCACGCGCCCATAGTAAGCTGTTTCTTAAAGTTGATGCACAAGAGGTCTTTCCTTACAGGGGCTGACAAACATCTATTTGTTAATTAATATTTGCTGCTGTTCCTGCAAACACCTACACATCTCATTATGCTGTCTTGAATATGCATTTTCCCTGTGCTATCAAACAGTGTATATAAAAAATTGTATGAAAAAAATGTTCTTGGAGACCTTTTATTATTTATTTATTTATTTATTTATTTATTTATTTTAAGGTAGAAAAGCCAGAGACTTTTCACAGTTTCATGGTTCAGGATTCTGAGGGGAGTGTCCTAATTGACAGCCTGTGGACAAATACAAAACTGCATAAAGGAGTGTTAAACCAGAATTTTTCAGTCTCTTGGGATGACCATGGCATGTTGTATCATTTTCATTTAAGCCATAAAACAATTGGAATTAAGGAAGTCAGTCAAAGAATAAAGTATTTGTATAGAGTAGGGGCCTGCAGGGCCCGTGAGTTGAAATATCATGAATAACAAAGACTGCTTGAGGGTGGAAAGCATAAAGACAAAATATGTAAATGGTGTTGTGTAACCATAGTTTGTAGATTCTCTACTTGAGGTATGAAAACCATTTCATGCTGGTGTATAGTGCTTACTGTTCCTTAGAGCTGGTGGAACGGTTGTTAATTCTTCAGTGGCCCTTTACACAGATGATTACTGCCTGAGTAGCTGCAACTTGATGGGACTGAGGGATGCTTTCTGCTGCCAGTACTGATACCCCAAACAGACAACTCCTGCTTTAGATTACAGGCATTTAAAGTGTGCCATAGAATGGTGGCGGAATTAACCAGCTTTGTTAGATTAGAGTTTTTTCTAATACTGGTCCTTCTGGAGTCAGCTTTGCTGGTAGAATTGGGAAAAATGGCGAAGTCTGGTGTTGGGGAATGGCAAAGATTTGCAGCAGTGTTACAGACTTGCTCTGACAGGGACTGCAAAGGGTGCATTGACTTTTTGTTTGTTTGTTTGAAATTCTAGAATCCATCTTCCTCACTGTAGTCACAGTTCTGATTATATGCTCTTCATTATATTCTGCTCATTTTGTGAAATGTTTTCTGTTTTAAATTTGAAACATTTCTATGGAATTTTTGAAGTTTTACAGCTCTGTGGAAGAAAAATGTTTTTTAAATTTTGATTCACAAGTGACAGTATACAGTAATTAAGCAAACCTGAATTCTATTGCAATGCACTCTAAAAGGTTTTTTTTTTTTTCATGTTACTGATGAAATGCTGGAGCAAAAAAAATGTGTTGTCTTTATCTCTGTAGGTAAGGAATATGGGTTTGCTGTAGGTTTATCTATCCCTGGATTTTTCATTTATTGGGATTTTTGAAATGTTGAATTTGATTTAGTATTTTACTATTTATTTCATTGAACCTAAGATTTTGACTCTCAGATCCTTTCTGTGGCATTCTTTTAGTAAGAATTTTGATTTTTGAATCCATCCTTAAGCAAAATTAAGAGCTATGGAACTCCTCAATGCAACCACATAAAGCAAACACACCTAATGCCTAGAGTTGGTGCTAAATTAATAATACTTTTATTAATGTGTATGTTTAAAACCAGTAATCTCTGGTCCTGATGTTTCAGAATCTTCCATTAACATTAGGGAGTTGAGTCCATAGTCCAATTGTCCAGGTAAGCAATTTGCATAAATGATTAAAAAACAGTCTGATCAGCTTGTAAATTCAAATTGTTATTATTATTTTTAGATAATAGAACCATTTATTTATTTTGTAAAAATGACAGCATCTAATCCAAATTAGATCCAAGATATACAAATATTAGATTCAGATATACAAATGGTGTATTTTCCATCAAAATGGAAACAATTTGAGAAAAGAAAATATAGTCTGAAGATGTTTAAACAAATTTCAACATTATTCTTAGACATGAAGTAATTTAACACCATCTCTATCAGAATCTTCAGTATTACACATTTTTTTCCCTCCTGACATATCATGGTAATATATAGGTTTTTTGCAGTGCTGTCCTGAAGGATTTTTTTGTCATAGTTAATAGGATCCGTATTTTATCATGAGAGAGATTCTCTTTATGAAGCAACATTAAGGGTACAGTCAAGAGCCCTAAAAGCAAAAATAAATCTGGAAAAGAAATACTGGCACTTGTATCGCTGATGAGCTTTATGTTTGTTATACAGGTCCAATTCTAGGCATTTCATTTTCACAGTTTTTGTGCTGTCTTTTACAGACTAAAAGACTTGATATTTGATCTAAAAATGTTTAACTCTTCTGACACGGTCTTTTCATTGGATAATTTATTTTATGAAAAACCAGATGCAAAAAAAAGGTAAATCTTTACTGTTAAATATATATAATTGTTTCCCAAGTACTTTCAGACTGTGAATCATTTTACAACTTTTTTGTTGTTGTTTCCTTTTCCCTTTTCTATCTCTTAATAGACATTTGGGGCTAGAAGTTTCCTCGTTCCCAACCCATATTTTGAAATATATATATACATTTTTAAGTATATTGAGGTTTGAATAATGCAGGTATATCTTCTGGCTATAAGAAATATGGATTAGCAGAAGTTTTGCATCTTAAATTTACTGTGATTAAAAGATTAAAAATCACACTAATTAACCAGCTTTTTTGTTGTTCTTTTATTATTATTATTATTTTTAATTATTATTATTTTATTATTATTTAAGCAGGAGAAACAGTAGGTTGTTTATGACTAGTAATTTTAAGCTAGATGTGGAGAGCCTTAAAGAATGATCATACCTTGCATTTTTATATTAGAGAGAGAGATCTAGAAAAAGAAGAGTCAAACCTTTGGTATATTGCACCTGCTCCAGTTATTGGTGAAATTCCAGCAGCAGAAGAGTTACAGAGGGAACTGAAAAAAAATGAGTTGCAGAGGAAGCTGGAAAAAAACACAGCCAGCAATCATATGGGTAAAATATATGACGTTCTTTCTGCATGACTTGACAAATAATTAGCTTGATAGATAATTCCTCCTCTTTATTTTAGTGCTGTGAAATATGAAGTATATATATGAATATAGACAAATAATATATTTTAGTTCAGAGTGATCGTTTTGTTCATAGAAAAGGTTTGGAATATTAGCTGTCCTTTTTGCGCATTTTAAGGCTACAAGGTCACTGTGCAGAAGTGGGCAGCATATGCAGTATGGACAAAATTTTGGCTACTCCACTGTGTGCTATGATGATTGATGGAAAGATGAGAAGCGACTGCAAGAACATAGTGCAGCATGTGCTCCTGATGACCTGTTTCCCATCAAGACATAGACAGTCTATATGGATCTAACTTTCTCCTCCCCTCTAAATTGCTGTTCAGGAGGCAACATTTGGAGGTTGTCATTCATTGCTTCTAAGTGCAGTATGCCATCCATCTAAATATTCATAATAACCTTAAGGATTTTTTTTTTAAAGCATGTCATTGCTTTATCACTGTCAACTAGATTTCTGCATTTCTTAGCTGCCGTGCTGATTTACAATATTCTCTGTTTAGGTATTATAGTATTAAAATAGAGTTGTTTTTTTTTCTTACTATATGCAAGAGCAAATCCCATCAAGAACTACTTATTCAAGTAAACTTTTTGGTGTTTGTGGAAAGCACCAAACAGGCCACTGTAATTTTAAGTTTCTAGACATATAACACTGAAATTAACAGAGGATGGTGATGAACTGTATTTTTCTTAATGAATTTTATATGTACTCTGAACCGTAAGAATATGGTTAAAAGATTAGCAAATTTAAGTGAAGGCTGTTTAATACAGCTGCTTCCAATTGCTCATTTCTGCTGTTGCCTCTTGCTTGTATGGCTAGTCAGATCAGGATACTGATCCTAGTCAGAACTAATCCTACAAATCACAATCAGTAGCTAAGATGCCTATGAAACTGACTGTCACTGACTTCATTAGGAATTGTGACTGTTGTCTAGAAGTAATTTTAATCTACTGTGTAGTTCTGAGGAATAGCTTTGCTCCATTACTTTGTATAATTAACAGAGAAAGCAGTCCTATTTTTATAACTTTCTAATTGACAAGATATGTATTGCACTTGTCAGCACTGGTCCACTGGTCATAAAATATAAAGTTCTTGCAATAAGATAGGAGAATAAGTTCGGGTAATATATGTGAACTTGGCTACAACAAATCTATGTGGAAGATGTTTAATGAAATGAGTATGTATATGAATGTGAGTGAATATTAATAGAAATAATAATTTATTGTCTATCATAGGAGGGATAAAGCACCAGAAGTTTATACAACAATGCAAGAGTAACACTGAGGATGTAAATGATAAATCTCCAGCATCTGTTCATTTTGGCATAGTCTCTGAAAAAGAAATGCTCCAACTAAGTGTAGGAGAAAGAGAGAAAATAAATGTTCAGCATGAAAGTCTAGAAATGGTTTCATTGTTTCTCTCTCCTGACCAAGATAAGTATAAAAGAGGAACGGGGATTTGTCAGCAACCTGATGCAAATTTTTCACAGAGTAAAATCTTAATTAATATTCCAGAAAATGGTGATGATGAGAGTGCCCATTCCACATTAAGAAGAAGGTATGCATCTAGTCAATTCTGATAAATCATCAACTGTCAGAATTGTATTATTGTTTTAGGTGTATTTGTCAAATGCAGAGGTTTTGATCCTTCAGTACTTTAACAGGGCTCCAGACACTAAGTCTTTTCACCGTAAAGAAAAAAGATGTTTGCTTTTGACAATATTGTAGTACTTTAATAAATGTCTCCTGAGTTCAACCTCTTTTATGAGAAAGGTAAGGATGAGATTATTTTATATATAGAAATTTTTAACAAATCAATAAATAATACAGGTTCTTCAAAATACCATTTGGAGTTCTTTATGTACTTGGTAAAAAGCGAGAAGACTGAGATCACGTGCTTTTCAGAGCAGAGGTCAGCCAACCAGGAATACCTTGGGCAGTTCTCAGTGTGATTTCAGTGCTGCCTGAAAGATGAGGTTTTACAGATTAACTTCTCTTCTATGCACAGCTCTTCTCGGTCTTCAGAACTTGTACTTCTTTATTGTTTTTAATTATGCAGTGATTGACAGTTAGTTAATCTTCTATTGGGATTCAGAGCCCATCTGGACAGGGAGTTCTTCTTTTTCCTCCTTTTTCCTCCTTTTTCCTCCTTTTTCCTCCTTTTTCCTCCTTTTTCCTCCTTTTTCCTCCTTTTTCCTCCTTTTTCCTCCTTTTTCCTCCTTTTTCCTCCTTTTTCCTCCTTTTTCCTCCTTTTTCCTCCTTTTTCCTCCTTTTTCCTCCTTTTTCCTCCTTTTTCCTCCTTTTTCCTCCTTTTTCCTCCTTTTTCCTCCTTTTTCCTCCTTTTTCCTCCTTTTTCCTCCTTTTTCCTCCTTTTTCCTCCTTTTTCCTCCTTTTTCCTCCTTTTTCCTCCTTTTTCCTCCTTTTTCCTCCTTTTTCCTCCTTTTTCCTCCTTTTTCCTCCTTTTTCCTCCTTTTTCCTCCTTTTTCCTCCTTTTTCCTCCTTTTTCCTCCTTTTTCCTCCTTTTTCCTCCTTTTTCCTCCTTTTTCCTCCTTTTTCCTCCTTTTTCCTCCTTTTTCCTCCTTTTTCCTCCTTTTTCCTCCTTTTTCCTCCTTTTTCCTCCTTTTTCCTCCTTTTTCCTCCTTTTTCCTCCTTTTTCCTCCTTTTTCCTCCTTTTTCCTCCTTTTTCCTCCTTTTTCCTCCTTTTTCCTCCTTTTTCCTCCTTTTTCCTCCTTTTTCCTCCTTTTTCCTCCTTTTTCCTCCTTTTTCCTCCTTTTTCCTCCTTTTTCCTCCTTTTTCCTCCTTTTTCCTCCTTTTTCCTCCTTTTTCCTCCTTTTTCCTCCTTTTTCCTCCTTTTTCCTCCTTTTTCCTCCTTTTTCCTCCTTTTTCCTCCTTTTTCCTCCTTTTTCCTCCTTTTTCCTCCTTTTTCCTCCTTTTTCCTCCTTTTTCCTCCTTTTTCCTCCTTTTTCCTCCTTTTTCCTCCTTTTTCCTCCTTTTTCCTCCTTTTTCCTCCTTTTTCCTCCTTTTTCCTCCTTTTTCCTCCTTCTTCCTCCTTCTTCCTCCTTCTTCCTCCTTCTTCCTCCTTCTTCCTCCTTCTTCCTCCTTCTTCCTCCTTCTTCCTCCTTCTTCCTCCTTCTTCCTCCTTCTTCCTCCTTCTTCCTCCTTCTTCCTCCTTCTTCCTCCTTCTTCCTCCTTCTTCCTCCTTCTTCCTCCTTCTTCCTCCTTCTTCCTCCTTCTTCCTCCTTCTTCCTCCTTCTTCCTCCTTCTTCAGTTAAAATGTGTATTGAAAGGAGTCTTCTTTGGGTAGAAGAGTGTCAGACAGATCAACTAAAATTATTTCCAAACTTTTCTTATGATTGTATCTTACTGGTTGTGTTTCTTATATAAATATTTATATTTTTCAAATATTAGAGAAACTATGTAGCATACAACAAAGTAATAAAGATCCTGCATCTTTTGCAGCTTATTTAAACTGTCTGATTGCATGTATAAAAATACAGAATTTAAAGATAGTTCAGTGGATATGAAACAAGTTGATACTTACCTTAATACAAGTGAAAACATGACAGAAGCGAGAAAAGATGTGTGGAGAATAAATCATCATACTCCAATAACTACAGACTCAGATTTTACCCTACATAGGGTAAATGATGGGAACACTGCATCTAAAATAGGATTTCAAATAAAATCACTTCCTAGTGCTTCAAGGATTCTGGATAAGACAGGTAATTATTATTGCTCTGTTCAAAAAACAAAAAAACAAACAAACAAAAAAAAAAACACTCCACTGATCAAGGTAAAGAGTGAAGAACCTTTTTCTGCCAGCTCAAATTAAGGTAATTGATTAAATATAGATAAATGATATTACAGTTTTAAGGAACTTAAATGTGTTGTTGCTTAATATGTGCTGTGTAAACAATTTATGAAGAAGAGTTACATTTTCCAAAGCACTAAGTCTTGGACCTTTTTGAAAGTGTCACTCCAAGTCTGTTCCTGAACAATTTGAAAAGGAGCAGCCTGGTCCCTCGATACAGTGGATAGTCTCATCTACATTAAAAATTGATTGTTTATTAGTCATGTTGCTCACACTTGTATCTTTCTAGATTAAATAGGAAAAATGGAGGAAAGTGGTGAGAATTTTGATTAAGTGATAGAATGCTTTTTTTAGAAATTCAGGCAGAAAAGTGTCTGGGGCCTGGCAAACAAAACGAATGTGAGCCAGCAGCTGCCCCAGCAGTAATGAAAGCCGAGAGTGTCCTGGTCTATTCAGCTCTGATAAAGCTGCACCTCACGAGCTGTGTTCAGTTTGCATAACTTTTACTACACTTCTCAGATGTCTAGGTACTGTATTAAGAGGCATTTTGGGCCTCTGGTACAAGCAAGACATTCTGAAACTGGAGTGAGTTCAACAAAGGGCCACCAACATGGTCCTTTCAAATAACAAACCTATGTCCTTCCTGTCCTGTCAGCTCCTTTATCAACTCTGCTTTGCTGCAGCCTTGTAGCTCCTCACAGAATGCACAGCTTAGAGTTCGGAAGATATTTTTCATGGATATTGGTTGAGAACAGTGAAATCTATTTTTATAAACTTTACTTTCTTTTAGGAACAACAGGAAGAAATTTGGAAATGTTGAGGGCTGTTACAGAAATACGTATCCTTTTATTTGCTGTATCTGATTTATTGAATTTATTACCATGACTCTTACATTTACAAAATTATAGTGGTTAGTTTGTAGCCATAAGAACTCATGCATTATACTGTAATAGTTTTGAATTGTAACGTAATGCTGGGAGTTGAATGGGAATTTATGCCTGGGACCTCCAAAGCTAGAATGAAAATAGAATAACTTATAAATAGATCATTCATCACCAAGCAAACTTATTCTTATTTCAAACATGTACATTTTATCCTCAAAATTACTTATTTTTAAAATGTAAAATTTAAAATTTTTAGTTTGGTAAGAATTGACATAATTTCCAGAACAAGTAAGAACTCAGTTGTTCTGATGTTGCCAATTGCAGATAAAGCTCCTCGTTTTGAAAATGGGTCATTTATTTAGAGGGATAATTTTAGAGAAGCCTTTTTAAAAAATCCTTGCTCACCTTTACTTTTTTTCTGGTTTTATTTCATTATTTTCTTGTATTACTCTTTTTTTTTTTTTTTTTGAGTAATTTAAAATGAATAGAACAACTTTTTAAGGCCTCAGCTGTTCATTGTTTTTGTGACTGTTGGTGTTACATCCGACTGTGTTTGCATCCATAGACTGATTGGATGGTTGCGATTAGTCTGCTTGTGTGGCTTCCGTGCAAGTCCAGACAAGGATCATCTCATTTGTTTGGATCGTAAGGAAACAATGCTCTCTTTACTCTTACTTGTATTTTAGATAAAAATGCTTTTGTCTGGAAAATATGGAAAATACACAATATTTGCAGTTGAAAATACCTTTAATAGCACTATCAGCATTAAGAGATTGTAGGTGAATTTCTTTACTACTGTTATAACTGGGTAAACAATATTACGCTGTTGAATGTGTTATATTACAAATATAATGTGGCAATTGGCACTTCAGTTATGTTAACAGCAGTGCTCTGCTTGCTCCTTCAAATGCTTTCACATGTCATAATTGTATGCTGTTCCATGCAACTTATTCCAGGGAGAAGGTTCTCAATTCATGGTATAGTCCTGAGACCTCTCAAATAGGGAGTGGTTTGTTTTGTTTTTTCCATGAAGTGGAACATTTGGCACACCAAGAATCAAATGAAGATATTAAATCATTTAATAAGTTACTTTCTGGTATTTTTTTGACAAGCTTGTATCAATTAAAGTCTGTAGCATGTTTTTTAAATTGGCATTTAAATTGCAAGATAGAGATGCATTTCACAGTTCTAAAAGAAATTTTATAATGCTCATGGAGCAGATTATCTTGAGAGTCATCACGCGGCACTTACAGGGCAAGCAGGCGATCAGGCCCAGTCAGCATGGGTTTATGGAAGGCAGGTCCTGCTTGACGAACCTGATCTCCTTCTATGACAAAGTGACGCGCTTGGTGGATGAGGGAAGGGCTGTGGATGTGTTCTACCTTGACTTCAGCAAGGCTTTTGACACCGTCTCCCACAGCATTCTCCTCAAGAAACTGGCTGCTCTTGGCTTGGACTGGCACACGCTTCGTTGGTTAAAAACTGTCTGGACAGCCGGGCCCAAAGAGTCGTGGTGAATGGAGTCAAATCCAGCTGGAGGCCGGTCACTAGTGGCGTCCCCCAGGGCTCGGTGCTGGGGCCGGTCCTCTTTAATATCTTTATCGATGATCTGGATGAGGGGATCGAGTGCACCCTCAGTAAGTTCGCAGATGACACCAAGCTAGGTGCGTGTGTCGATCTGCTCGAGGGTAGGAAGGCTCTGCAGGAGGATCTGGATAGGCTGCACCGATGGGCTGAGGTCAACTGCATGAAGTTCAACAAGGCCAAGTGCCGGGTCCTGCACCTGGGGCGCAATAACCCCAAGCAGAGCTACAGGCTGGGAGATGAGTGGTTGGAGAGCTGCCAGGCAGAGAAGGACCTGGGAGTGATGGTGGACAGTCGGCTGAATATGAGCCAGCAGTGTGCTCAGGTGGCCAAGAAGGCCAACGGCATCCTGGCTTGCATAAGAAGCAGTGTGGCCAGCAGGGCTAGGGAGGTGATCGTCCCCCTGTACTCGGCTCTGGTGAGGCCGCACCTCGAGTACTGTGTTCAGTTTTGGGCCCCTCACTACAAGAAGGACATCGAGGTGCTTGAGCGGGTCCAGAGAAGGGCAACAAAGCTGGTGAGAGGTCTGGAGAACAAGTCCTACGAGGAGCGGCTGAGGGAGCTGGGCTTGTTCAGCCTGGAGAAGAGGAAGCTCAGGGGCAACCTTATTGCTCTCTACAGATACCTTAAAGGAGGCTGTAGCGAGGTGGGGTTGGCCTGTTCTGCCACGTACCTGGTAACAGGACGAGGGGGAACGGGCTAAGGTTGCGCCAGGGGTGTTTTAGGTTGGATATTAGGAAGAACTTCTTTACTGAGAGGGTTGTGAGGCATTGGAATGAGCTGCCCAGGGAAGTGGTGGAGTCACCATCCCTGGAAGTCTTTAAAAGGCTTTTAGATGTAGAGCTTAGGGATATGGTTTAGTGGGGACTGTTAGTGTTAGGTCAGAGGTTGGACACCATGATCTTGAGGTCTCTTCCAACCTAGACAATTATGTGATTCTGTTTTCACTTCCTTAATGCTCTCAAGCGACCCAATTTAGAAGTATCTTTAAGGAGTTTCCATATTTTAACTATGCACAGTCTAAAGCTTTGGATGACGTAAGTATGAAATGTTTGCTGCAGCTGCAAGTAGTACTTTGTAGATAAATATATTGTGCAAATGCAAATGAAACTTTAGAACTTAAAAGGGGTTAGAAAAGTACAATGTATTTCAAGTCTCTTCCTGGAATAGATAAGCAGAATTAAGCATAGCAGAGAGACGAGAAGAACTTCTTAAAATGTGTTTCTCAAATGCATTTGTGTGAAGTTGTCAATGACAAGTATACTTACACATACAGATTGCCAGTATCCTAAATTATTTTCAAAGGAAAATTAAGCAGATCTTTAGAGAAGGGTGTTCTTTTGGAAAAGTGGTGTTTGTCCATCCTTTCTGTTTATCAACTATACTTTTTCTTTAAAACCCCAAACTGATTTTGAAATTAACCAATTTGAGGAAGATTGTGTTATGGGTTTTGCATAGAGAGGGGAAATCAGAGTTTCATCAGTGAGGATTATACATCATATTGGCCTGTAAAATAATCTTGCATTACTTTTTTTTTTTTTTTTTTTTTTTTTTTTTTTAGTAACTATAACAACAGTAAATTTTGCTTACAGTAGTGTTTTTCTGTTATTCAATGAACAGAGTTGTCAGGGCAATCATTTTGGGGAAAAAAATGAGTGACTTATGTCTTAGTACTTCTAAATATAAACTTGTTTGCAAAGTACAAGGAAGGACAAGGTTTGCCTATCACTTACATATTAGAGATGAAGTTGGAAAGAAAAGTCATCATATTAAAAAGATAATGGTCATGCCTTTTTTATTGGTTGAGCTGGAAAGATTCAGCTTGTTAAAATTTCTCTGTTTGATACACAGTAAATGTTACAAATGATTATTTAACAAAAATCAGCAAAGATTTCATATTCATGTATCATTGATTTTTGTGTGTATGTGTGAGCATTGAAGAAATGGAACTGTACAGAAAGAACAGTGGTAATTCCTGCAAACAATTGTTTGGCAGTACTGTTAGTGTCACTCATTTACGTTTCCATGATAGTTGCATAGCAAAAGACATTCTTTCTCTTGTTGTAATTTAAAGTCCACATCTAATACAAAATTAATTAAAGAACTACCAGCTATCAGTGTATTTTGTGTCTTTTTTACCTAGAAAATGTTTTTACAATGTATGGATAGGTACAATGAATAGCTGCGTTGCATTTACTTCTATGCCATTCCTTCCTAGCTTCTTTACACAGATAGAAATTTTGTGATTTGTGCTCCAACTGGCTCTGGAAAAACTGTGATGTTTGAACTAGCTATTACCAGATTACTTATGGAAGCCCCAATGCCTTGGTTAAACATTAAAATTGTTTACAGTAAGTATTATGCAGCTTTAATCATTTTGATGACAACAGTAGAAAATGTCATTCTGTAAGCACGGAGATCTGGATCGATTGTTTAAATAATACTGAAACTACTTAAGTAACAGCACTGTATAATTGTAGTGGCCACCACTGCCTAGACAAATAAAAATATTGTAAAGAGTTTATCCTCTGAGAAAGCAAGATATACCTGAAAAAAAGAGAAACAAAGGAAACTAAACCAAATTCTCGTCAGAGCCTGAGCTGAAGCAGTATCTTTTGTGTACGTGTCATTTGCTCTGATAAAATAATCACTTTTTTCAACATTTGTTTATCTGGCAAGGTTTCATGCTGTTGCTTTCTGTCTACTAGTTCAAAGGCAACAGAGCCATGGTCTTCATGAGTTTTAATTGATCTGTATATAAACTAATGAAAATACTTAAAGATAGTCACATCTGTAGACCATTACTCTTTTTCTTCCTGGAGAGCTACATTCGTATCATGTAAAGCAGATGAGATGGATGGTTTTGTCCCAATGTTAGTTAATTCATACAGTGATATATTTGTTAGTCTTGCTATTAATGTTTAATCTTTATTTTACAAATGTTTCAGCTTTGTTTGTAGTCTTTTTTTAATTTCAGTGAGTTAAAATCCTTACAATAATGCTAGTGTTGACACAGAGTTTACTGTGTATTGTAAAGAGATTTTTTTATAAACAGACACATACTGTAGTTTTTCTGAGCATAGCAAGGTGAAGCACTTCAGTGTGCTCTAAGACTTTTAATTGTATTGGTAGAAGTGATGCTAATCAGCTGGTTAGAATTTTCAGTAAGGGAGTATTTATGTGCTGGTGGAATTAGATCTGCTGACCTTTCCTAGTACAACGATGAAGAACAAGATATGCCTGTTTTTGTGAATATTGGAACGGAGGCGTTAATCAGAGTATGTACTCCTGGAGGATTATCCAGTAGCCAGTTTGTCTGTGGCCCAGTGTATGTGAATTAGCGTGTGGTAGTTCTGTAACTTCGGGCTGATAATCAATAGCTTTAACGTGCTAAGGATTGGTGGCTGAATTTTAGGGGGCAATTACTACTTTCTTGCATTCTGCCTCATCGCTAATAGAAAATTACTCTTGCAATTTTATGAATTACTTGCTGCTAGTTTTATCAGTTTTCTGAAGCTAGTGATTTCTGCTTCTGTATAGGCCACTGGTAATCTTATGAGGTTTTACACCTTTTTTTCTGTAGCAGAAACTGGTTCTTCAAATCACTTCATCTTGTGGATCAGTAGTCAGCTGACAACAGAAATGGATCATATTCCAGTGGCTTTAAGTAGCCATCACTGGTAGATCGCTTTTTTTTTTTTTTTTAACATAAATTGCTGCGTTTTCCAATAGATTACCTATCCAGTATAGACTTTCATGTGTTGCTAGTATCAGTCCTTGTAGAGAGTAACTTCTGTCTTCTAGAAATTAACCTCCATCTGCACAAGTATAGTATGTATCTACAGGCCAGAGGGGGGGGAAAAAAAAAAAAAAGTAGATTGTTATAGGAGTCCGTTCATCAGGACCAGCATCGCTCCTACCTCCCATGTTAGCTGGTATGACACTGACGACACTTAACTGTACACGTGGTTTAGATAGTTTTTTGTTTCTTCTAATATTCAGTCGCCTGCTTGTGAATGGTTTCTCATTTATAACCCCGCATTGTCTTTGAATACAGAGCGCTCATATAGAATCATCATTCTAAATAGGAAAAAGGTTGGTATTTGTATGATCTTTCATTAAAAAGATCTATTTCCTGTGGTTTCTTATGTCTGTGAGAAAACCTTTTGATAACTGAGTGCTTATTGTTTCCATATGGAACTGAAGAAAAAGTCAGGATTAAGAGAGGGCATAAATAACCTTAATTAAAGGGTTCTGTTTCCAGTTGCTGATAGGGAAGAACCGTGGCCCAAAGCTCAAAGCTGATCTATACATAAGGGACAGGATAATAATACAATTATGAATGTTATGGTTTGGGGAGCAAAGCTGAAAATTGAAGAATTAAATGCAAGAAGACATCTGCATTTAGCATTTTTAGCAATACAGTTGAAGATTTGGTGTTTGTGACATAACTGATCATTTTGTGTTGTTTTTAGTGGCTCCAATAAAAGCTCTATGCAGTCAGCGTTATCATGACTGGAAAGAAAAATTTGGACCTATAGGACTCAACTGTAAGGAACTGACGGGAGATACAGTGATGGATGATTTATTTGAAATACATCGTGCTCACATTATTATCACTACACCTGTAGGTTTCAGTCCAAATTCTTAAAAACAAAACAAAACAAAACCACTAGAAAAAGCGGACATTACTGGTCTGCTTGTATGCTGTCACATCTGATATTTATTTTTTTGTAGTGAGTACTGATTTGCAGAACTTATGAGTACTAATGAGAACTAATGAGTAGTGAGTTGCAGAACAATTTTATGATCTTTGTACTTGCCTACAAATTGTTGTGCATGCTTCTGGTTCATGTAAACAGCATGTAATAATGTGTCAGATGAAACATACATTTGCTTGATTTAACTGATTTAATTTAAAGATTGGACTTGATGATCCTTAAGGGTCCCTTCCAACTCAGGATATTCTATGATTCTATGATTTATTAGAGTTTAGTTATGCCTGCATGTCCTGTCATGCAGAGATATGCTCTGATATGCTATGTCAGAGATAGCTCTGACATACGCTGGCCTTTCAAAGACTTTTCTCCTCCTGTCTTTTTTTATCTTGTAGGAAAAATGGGATAGCATGACTAGAAGGTGGAGAGACAACTCTATAGTTCAGCTTGTACGACTGTTTCTCATTGATGAGGCAAGAAAATTAATGATTTTTATATGCTGTTTTTGTTCCTGAAGATGTGTTAGAAAATAAAACATTTATTTAACACATGTATAGAGTATAACTCAAGAAATATTTTGCAAATGTTTTAAAATTCCTAATAGGTGCATGTTATAAAGGATGAAAGCCGTGGTGCAACATTAGAAGTTGTAGTCAGTCGGATGAGGACTATTCAGTCTTCTCTTTGGCGTCTTTCAGAGAATCATGACGTTGTTCCTCCCTTGAGATTTGTAGCTGTTTCAGCAACAATCCCAAATGCTGAAGATGTAAGAGTTATATTTTAATAGTATTTTAATTAATATAGTTGCATTTTATTAAAAAAAAAAAAAAAGTAGAGTTCTAAATAAATATCAATAGATACCAAAGTTGTCATTTTGAAGCTGTCAGATAATGGCAGCTGTGTGGTTGATGTTAACTTAATAAATGACCTTCAACCATAGGAAACTACCAGCTAAGTATGGCTATGCTTCTGTTTCAGATTTCTATGATTTTTGTCTTTAATATAAATCTAAATGGACTTGAGATTTCAATCCAAAGTAAAATGGTTCAGTAGAAAGTAGAACTTCCACTGGTTTTCATGCTAAAAGTATGTGAAATGTGTTAATCGTTTATAGGTGACAAAAGGTAAGCTAATTACTGTATAATGCAGTTAGAGCAGAGCATGATTAAAGGCAGAAAATTATTATTTAAATTTAAATTCTGTTTCTTCTTTTTTAAAGATTGCAGAATGGCTTTCAGATGGTAAGATGCCTGCTGTATGTCTGAAAATAGATGAGGATCAGCGACCAGTGAAGCTACGCAAAATTGTTCTTGGTTTTCCTTGCAGTGATAATCAAACAGAATTCAAATTTGACTTAACTCTTAACTACAAGATAGCGAGTGTTATACAAACATACTCTGAACAAAAACCAGCACTTGTGGTACAACATCTTTTTTTAATCACATTTATAATTTTCTTACCAAAAAGTGTTGATTCAGAAAAAACTATTTTCTTACTTACAGTTTTGTGCCACAAGAAAAGGAGTACAGCAGGCCGCTTCTGTTCTTTCAAAAGATGCCAAATTTCTATTAAGTGTAGAACAGAAACAAAGGTATTTTTATATTGAAATTTGTATTAAGTGTTTATGTGTTCTAGTAAACTTGTGAAATCTGTGAAGCTGTTGACCTAATACAGTTTCCAGCAGAGGAATGTTTCTATATGTCTCTGTTGCTTTCCCTCTTTCTCACTTGCATTTCTGCCAGCAGTATTTATATCTGATTTCACCTTCTGCATCCAGGTCAGAGCTAGATTGTATGTTATAACTTGGAAAGATGACTGGGCTGGAAAGGGTGCATTGGCTCCTCTAGAGAGTCAGTTTGTTTGCTCTGGGAAAGGTGATGGTTATGAGTATCCAAAGAATGTGTAGGTAAAAAGTTATTTTAAGATGATATCCTTCTGATAGGCTAACATGTATTTATAAACTAAGAACATCTTTAAAAAAGCACAAAGGCACTAGGAATATGAGAACGTATGTAGAATAAATGTACATGTCAAGGAATACATCTTAAAACCTTAAAAGGCATAGTTGTGTATTGTTTCATGTGAACCTTATATCTTAGCATTTTAAGTGTACTCTTCTTTGCATATTCTGCCAACGTTAGTGAATCTGCTTTGCGATTCTGAAGCACTTTTTTTCTTTGTTGTGTAGATTACAGAGGTCTGCAAATTCATTGAAAGATTCTAAGCTCAGAGGTAAATATAACCTACCACTTCTCTGCCTTTTGAATGAAAATTTGCCTGAGTAAACTTAATGAAATAATTATGTCCATTGTTTTACTATCAGATCTTTTAATGTATGGTGTGGCTTATCATCATGCGGGTATGGAGGTGTGTGACAGAAAAATAATTGAAGGAGCTTTTACTGATGGAGATTTACCAGTACTTTGTAAGTCAATTTAACTTTGAAAGTCAAAATGTTAATGTATTCTGAGAAGACTGTAGTTTGGAATTGGGGATTCTACTGTTTCCATTGTTACTTTGTGAAATCCAAAAGTTGTTATTATGTTTCACATGCACTTCTACTCTGTGAGTGTACAGACACATTATTACTGAAAACCAGAGAACTTTCCTTCTTTTCAGCATACACAAAGGTCATCCTTGCTCTTACGTGTCTATAGGGCTGGCCTAGATCCATTTCATTCTAGTAGTGCTGAGCAGTCCTCTGCTACTGTGTCCTTTTTCGGCTTTCACATTATGTTTTCTTGGTTTGTCTTTTGCAACAGTGGTTCCCTGAAGATAAACTTGTACTTTTTTTCTCCTTAGACAGGCAAGATTCCATTTTCAAGCCCCCCATGCAAGGTGTTTTGATAGACAATCTTTCTTGCTAAGAAAGATTGCACCTGCTGTTACATAGAGATAGTCTCATCTTGTCCAGGCCTTCACTTTTCACATCCAGAAATTCAGACTCTATGAAGAACTGCTTGTGTGGTTCACGTACAACAATGAAAGATTCATGGATTTTTCATTTCTGTACAACAGTCCTGACTCACTGAAATTTTAAGGTAGATCCCTTTACTATGATCTGGCAAAATTCGCAGTTGTAGTACCCATCCTATTAAAAAGTCTCTGTATTCTTGTGATCTGCTGTACTGGAGTTGTGCGTATGGCTTTGCCAACTGCTGTTCCATTTCTGAAGTCTCAGGAGATAGTGGTTGTACAATTGCTCTTAGCAAAATGAACAGAAGACCCTGTGCCACTGCTCAACGCAGTGTATGTACATATTGACTACCACTAAAAGAATGCAAAGGTGCTTACTGATACTTGAGTTCTTTGAAATGTGTGTTTTGTATGAACATTTCAGAATAATCTGAGATGCTATAACTATACACATTCATACAACCAAAAGTGGGCATTTTCTGCCTCATGTCTCTGAACGTGAAGGGGGATAGGTTTTTAACACACTTCTACAAGTATTGCAAAGGGAAGAAATTTTAGGTCTTGAGTGTAGGTATACTCACAGTGGGTATATATATGTGGACTGTAGTTTGAATTGCACTGGTAAGAAACTTTCTTTGCAACTTTTTATGTGGTTCATTTGGCTCCAACAGAGAGTGTATCTAGACAGTATGAAAACCACTATTATTCTTGTGAAGGGAAATGGCTGTGGCATTAGTTTACGTTGGATCCTTCTTTCCTGATGTACCTGTGACTCATTAATTATAGCTCTCCTTTAATTTCTGAAAACAATTGGTGTGTTTAACAATATTTTGTTTTTCTAGTGGAATATCCATTGGCCTGTATAGTTGACTTTCCATGCTGAATTTCTGTTAAAGAAAGTAAATTTAAAAGTAGTAGAGGGAGATAATTTGCACATAAACAAACACGACTGGTGTTTTTCCATGTGAGAGTATGTATTGGTAAAGTATTATGATAGTATTGGTGATGATTGTGGTTTGGTGCCATGAATATAAATAATGCTAATGACTGATGACTTGAAAAAAGTTCTTAAAGGTACTAGTCACTATGAAGGAAGATAGATACATTTCTGTATTCAAATTTCTATCCGTGAAGAATTATGGATTTTGTTTCTTCAGTGTGTATGTGCTTTATGGATTGCATTCTGGATGATCTGTTAAGGAATGTTTAAATAAAAATAATTAAGCAGGTATTTAATAATTAAACATTTATTTAATATTTAAATATTCACTTTTGAACAGATGTATTCTGGTAAAGAATACTTGATAACTGAATGCAGATGATCAGATACATACTTTTTATTTTAATGCAAATACATGTCTGTTCTAGGTCTAATTATTTCTGGTGCAAAATGTCCTTGCCTTCCACTGAGTTTACTGGGAAGCAAGAGCTCTTAGCAATGAAAATTAGGCCCTTATTTGCTGCTTATTTATTATCTGCGAGACGTTTCAGTGGTATTCACCTTGAAGTCAATATACTTTGATCTGATCTAGTTACTACTAGCACGTTAGCTATGGGAGTCAATCTACCTGCACACCTGGTGGTTATAAAATCCACAATGCACTATGTTGGAGGGATGTTTGAAGAGTACAGTGAAACTGATATTCTGCAAATGATTGGGAGAGCAGGAAGACCTCAAGTAAGTTAATGCTGTATGAAGAAACAACAATACCAAAAAAATATTGCAGCATTTGTTTTTTTAGTTATTTTTTATTAACAGTTAAATTATATCTGGGTAATATCTATTAGAGAAAAATATGTTTGCTTTTGTACTGTCCATTAAAAAGCATCGCTTTACCTTGCTCTAGAAAAAGATCTGAAGATTGCATTTGGTTTGTGTAAGGAATATGGATTAGAGGAAAAAATAGGAAGTTGGCACAAAATTTAGAAATTGTATGATAAAAAATCTAGAGTATTTAATAGCATAGAGCACAATGTACTTTTGTTCTCATAACATCAGAGCAAGAAAGCATCTAATTAAGTTAAAATAGGAACGGAGGGACTGGAAGCACTGTCTTCATAAAGTTCTAATTCCTTTTGCTTTCACAAAAAGAGAGGGTTGTTTTTTTTAATTTTGTTTTACTTTTTTTACTTTGCAGTTTGACACTACAGCAACAGCAGTCATTATGACTCGTTGGAGTACAAGGGAGAAGTATATACAGATGTTAAATGGTGCAGATATAATAGAGAGCAGGTAACTAATTTTTCATAAGACTATATAAATGGTAGTAATGTTTCATTATTTCTACAGAAGGTGTTTTTTCAGGATTTTTGTCTCTGTTTAGAAGACATTTCAGAATCCAAAAAAAGCAAATCAAGCCAAGCTACTCAGAAATATACAGCTTTTGTTTTAAACGATAAAAACAACTTTAGGTCATCTTAAACTTAACAGAAGAGAAGTTAGATGTAGATTCCTGCTGGAAAATTTAATGAACTGAAATAGTACGTATTGCAAAGACAAACAGCAAGAGTGGAACCCAGATCATGTCTCTGAATCTTTCGACAACAGAGTCTAGAAAGTACTAAACTACAGAATTCGGTTGAGGTGAACATAATTTCAAGAATCAAATATACAGGAAAGTTAAGATGTTAAAGGATAAAACACAAACTTTTGATCATGTTATTATTTTAAGGTTTCATTTTTAAAATATATTCAAAATATCAACACTGTGCTATAACTTTTAAATGTTTTAGAAAAATGTTTTAGAAAACTCTGTTTTCTAAATAATTATGAAAAGTCTAGTAATTTCACTGATTAAAGTGAACACTTGACAGAAAAAAGAAATCCAAAATAGTTAATAACAAAATAGCGTATTTTTGTACTATTAATTGCTGAATATACTTACAGGTTTTTTTTGGTTGATTTGTTTTTGACAGCTTGCACAGGCATCTTGTTGAGCACTTAAATGCAGAAATAGTGCTGCATACTGTCACAGATGTCACTGTAGCTTTGGAATGGATACGATCAACCTTCTTGTACATTAGAGCTTTAAAAAATCCAACTCATTACGGTTTGTTTGTAATTGATCTAAATTATGACACTAGCAAGTGTTAGATCAATATTGTTTGTTTCTTTTCTTTTCTTCTTTTCTTATGGACTACTGTTTTATAAGGGGTTGAAGACGATATGTTATGTGGCCTGTAACATTTCAGTGTGGCATAACGTTAAAAACTATGAAGAAGCCTTCAAACATAGTTCAAACAGCTTCACATGATCTGTTTTTTTCATCTCAATGCAGTGGGCTGTCTATGAATACAGTGTCTAGCCACAATGTGCATTTCAGCACTGAATAGGTAATATGCTGCTAAGAAAAAGACTTTGTCTAGTGTTTCATAGTTTTGCTAAAACAAAATTTCAATAATCCTAATGCTGGTGTCTTCAATTCATTTTCTCCAGAACAGCATCTCAGTTGCCAGCCCTGGCTTTGTCCTTGTTCCTGGCCACTTGCACTACAGGGATTATGAAGTCATTGGTTACTTGCTGGAGACAATTTTTGTTTTAAGGATTTATAGATGGGAATGGACCCTAGTACATTTTGTACTTAAACGGGTATTACAGTTTAGGTAGCTTCCTGTATTTTATGATAGAAAGATTCCACATGTGAACTTGGTTCTCTGCTAAGGAACTATTTCAAAGTTCCTTACAGATGTTTCTGCAGTTTTCAGGACTCTGATGTTATACGTAGGAACATCTGGAGCTTTTAACTCTTCCTGTCTATTCCAACAACTACTTATTGATGCATAGATAATTATGTTGTGTAAGGCTCTTGATTTGTTCCCAGTATAACAACATTCAGAATTTTTTCATTTTGGGTATCTGGCTCCTAAATATTAGGAAATTGTTTTTGATTGGTTACAATATTGAGAAGGAAGCACGTAATCATATTAGATTTTTTTAAATTGTCTTTTCGTGAAGGTTTTTCATCTGGATTGGATAAAATTGGAATTGAAGCAAAATTACAGGGTATGTGGCTTTTAAGCTTTCTTAGTAAAATGTTAGATTTTAGGCCAGGTTCATCCATGTTTATGCGTATTATACAGCTCCATTAATTTCAGTAGATTAAGTCACAGAACAAATGTACTGTTGTATGTTGTACTATTGATTTTGCTTAATTATTTTTGCTTTTGGAACACTATCAGTATATTTTGTCTGGTAGAGAAATATTTCTTGTATAGAGGAGAAAAATTAAATGCCTCTACCTACCTCATCTTCCCATATACGTACTCAGAAATAAAACTACACATAGAGCTCTCTAATTTTGACTTTGTCTTTTGTCCTAATTTTTCTTTGCTTGATTTATCTTTTTTGTTTGCTTGTTTGTATTCTGTTTATATGCTTTCAAAAAAGCCTTTTTCTTTCCCTGTTACAGAAACTGTGGCTTCTTTTCTCTGTACCCATGAAATATTTTATAATGATATATATAGTTATCTTTCACCTTGCACTTTTAATATATGAAAACATTTCTGGTTGCTCTGGGAACTATCACTTTGAGTGCTTCCCCAACTTTATTTTAAAATTCTGAATACTGCGTTAATGTTATTTTCACCTTCTAATTGCCTCGCTTTTGAAAGAGAGAATAGCAGATAAAACACTGATCATCCTCAAGCAGATATCCAACACCAGCAACTAAACGGGTTTAATGAAGTAAATACAACATTATCTGACACAGTATGAAAAATTCTAATGAAGGATTCATAAATACCTTTGGATATTTGAAATTTCAACCATTTAAGTATTAAAACTTTAGAGGAAATCTTTTGTAAATATACTCTGAGTTCTAAGGCCTGTCATTCAGAATTGAAAATGGCAGCCTCCATGACATGCATCTAGTCTCTTAATTTTCTACTTTTGCTTTACTGAAAAAGAGTTGGGTTATCCTATATCAAACATCTGGGAGTGAACTTGCACTAGGCAGAAATTTGTCACGAAGTTAAGAAGGACTTTTGCTTGAGCTCAGTGGAATTACTTTGGCATATACTTGTTGCAATTAAATGTCATTGTTCTTGGCTTGTAAATAGGTAAGTTTTTTTCTGCAGGTACTAAAATGTATTTTCAAATTGTGTACAGAACTGTGTTTGAAGAACTTGAACGATTTGTCTTCTTTCAATTTGGTCAGGATGGATAAAGAAAATAGTTTCAAACCAACAGGTAACACTTCTCTAGAAATAAATTTTCAGAAGAGATTTTGAGATACTAGTGAACTACAAAGGGTCACAACTATTCTTATTTATATGAGTATGCAGATGTAACAGAGAGTAGACTCTGAAAGACTGCATGATATATGATTTGTTTCTTTAGCAAAGAAGTTGATTCTCTTAATTCTTGAACATACCTTTGCTTCTGATGTTGCTGGAAATTTTGTTGCAGATTAGAAGAAAAGTATAGAACTTTGCACTGCATTACATCCTGCTATCCCGTGATAATGAAGGACAGGTTTTATCAATACTACTAGCTCTTCTGTACAATGTTGTGCTAGATGTGGTTGGCTTCTCAGCAATCACAGTTCACAGTCCGATATGTTAGTGTGAGTTCACAGTCTGTTATGTTCTTGTGAATTCATTCTTCGTTGGAAAAAACTAACTGGTGAATATTTTTCTGCTATTCTGTGATGGGGTCAATAATATCCATCAGATAGCTGGGGCTATGTGTATTCAGTCAGTGGTGTTAAATCTCATAGAGCCCTGTAATAAGAAAATTAATTCAGTTTTGTGACTTAAGTATATACACTTAAAATACTTGGAATATTTATTTTTGAAGGTATGTTTTTGTTTTACAGAGACTGGAAGATTAATGGCATGGTATTATATTGCATTTGAAACAGTGAAACAGTTTTTCACAATTAAGGGAACAGAGACTTTAAATGAATTGGTAATTTAACATTTCAAAGAAACTTTACACATGTTCGATTAATTTTAAACAGAATCAAAAATAGATTCAGAAGTCTTTATTTCTGTTAAAGAGTTCAGGCTTTGTTTATATGAAGTATAAAGTTTTAAAGAATGCATCCTAATCAATTCCATATGGAGTATTTTTGAGGCTTTTCACTGGGGAGATCTTTTGATTTCCACTTCTTTGTCTCCTCGCTTTCTTGGGAATACATAAAGTTGCTGAAGCTGTTCTGCTTATGTATAAAATACCATATTTTGTTAGTTATATTTTATTCCAAAAAAAAAAAGTTGCTTGAGAAACAGATTTTATTTTTGAAGGAATGTTATTGACTTTATTTTAAGTAATTTTCCTTTGTCAGATGACGGTTTATTATTGCAACTATTATATCACAAAAGACATTTAGTTTTCAAAGGGATACTGTGGTAGAACAGATTGCCTGTGAAGAAAACGGAATGCCTGTTCTCTTATAGCTATCTTTCTTACTTAAGGATGAAAAAAGTAATGTGAAATACATAGTAAATAGCAAAAACTGTTAATATTAGCCTTGCGTTTCATAAATTGTTAGTAGTGTGATTGGTTTTGGGTAAGTTCAAGTGGAGTAATCGTCTAAAAGCTGGAAAAAAAAAACACATCCCCTTCTGTTGTATAATAACCTGTACAGGAAGATGAAAGAAAGTTGGTCAGTATTATGAAGAATAAGTTGACTGTCTTTGCACGGTCATAGTGTTGAAACAACCAAATTTTAAATGATGTTATTTTTTTTAAAAAAAAAAAAAAAAAGGAAAAAGTACTACAAAAAAAATGGCAGAGAATGAAAAAAAAATGTTAAGAAAAATTTAAATTGTTACAGGTTACAATGATCTCCAACTGCGCAGAATTTCTGGATGTCAAGTTAAGAATAAATGAAAAGAAAATACTGAACACTTTGAATAAAGACAAGGACAAAATAACCATCAGGTATGAAAAATTAAATACGTTGAAAAAGAAAAGTATATTTTTAGTAACGAATAAAAAGAATAGCAGAAAATAAATATATTTTCATGTGTAGGTTTCCATTGGAGGGAAAGATTAAAACAAGAGAAATGAAAATAAACTGGTAAGTATTACACTGTGTTGTTAATTTTTATTGAAAACTGTCATTTTGTGGCTGTTGAAATCTCTGCTACAATCTGTGTCACTTTATATATTTTATTGTTTCTGTTCAGATTTTTTTTTTTGTTTTCCAATAGAAACTTGTTATATAAGCTGTACTATAAGCGAAGTATAACAAGACGTGACTATTTCTCTTTCAGTCTTATTCAGGCTCAGCTAGGATGCATTCCTCTTCAAGACTTTACTTTGACACAAGATACTGGCAAAATATTTAGAAATGGCATAAGAATTACTAGATGTATGGTAAAATTCAATCCTTTTTTTGTAAATACAGTGTAAAAAATGTATTTGTTCTGATTGATGCAAGTCAATCATATTTTTACAGGGTTGTCTGACTTTCTGGCATCAAGTAAAACCAATTTTTCGGCATTATTAAACTCCGTGATTTTAGCTAAGTGTTTCAGGTGCAAACTTTGGGAAAATTCACTTCATGTGTCTAAACAATTGGAAAAAATTGGTAGGTACCATTCAGAAATGATAAAGATGTAATCAGAAATGTAATCAAAAGTCATTATCAGCCTCTGGAGTGCCTGTTTACATAATTAAATGTTTCTCCCAGTTACCCATTTGCCACGGTTGAGTGTCACGGTTGTTAGAAGTCTGTCATGATCTTGGGTAAAAGTAATCCATTTGTTAATTTATTTAAGGTTTTCAAAGTGGTTTATATGGAGTTGTTCTTTTTTTCATAATACTCATTTCAGTATTTTGGACATACTCCACATTTGTGTGATTGCATACCTCTGACTACAATTTACCTTCCTTTTCAAGCAGCTGTTACCAATAAGTTTTGCTACTCATATGCATGAAAGCCATTTAATTTGCATTGAAGTGGATGGTAACCATGAAATTGAAATAATTTTGCTGTGCATTAGAGATTCTTATACATGAAGATCACAAGTTTCTAATAGTGTTCTTCCTATTAGCGTGTCCTGTTACTAAATGAACTTCTGTCTGGAAGTGCAGATCTGTCATAATTACTTGAAAAGGTATTCAAAATTTTGGAGCCATCTGTACAACAAAAATGTAGTTACTCTTATTTGAGGTAGAATATGTCTTTTTGCTGTATTGTCTGATCTTATACTTTCATGCTTTCAGAATTCACTGCAGTTCTTTGCATTTGTTCTTTAAAGACACATCTACTGTGGTATAAAACAGTATACTACAGAGGTCTGCAAATCAGTGAGCGCCTAAGCCAGGAAATCCATATGGTACAGTACATTACAGATTTACCTGCTTGGGTGCAGAATCAGTGTTGCTTCTTTCATGTGGATTCAAACTAGGAGACAGGGCTTGTTAGCTTCTGCACAGCATAACACATCGTGGTGGAAACCTATTTTCAATATTTCTGAATCTGTGCTGATGTACATAGAATCATCTGAGGAGTCTGCCTCATGTTTACCATTTCTAGGTGGTTGGAATGAATGGAATAAACATGGAACTTGCAGTGTTGACAAATCCTCTCCTGTATATTACATTCAATAGAATGAATTCAGTTCTATTTTTTTAATAATAGAAGTACTATATATATTTATACATCTCCCATTTCCTTTTTTTCTTTGTATTTTTTCTTGTGCTGTCATTGCTCTTGCACCATATGTTATAAAGGATTTATAATTTTCAAATTTTCATTTATTCCACTCGCAGGCTTCTTTAACAGTCTACTTACAGTTAACTATTTTTCCCTGCATCAAATAATTATTGAATTGACACAGATATTATTATGTTTCATTCTTGATCTCTGCCGTGCTAGGGCAGTCCATTCTATTTCTTTGTGAGTTAAGTGGAATATTTGAGCTCACAGAAATTTACTGATATCATATAACATATTTAGAAATCTCTAATTTTTAAACTCTTGTCACAGTATGTTATTTTTTGAATCTTAAAAAAGGCTTAATAATTGGCACTTCCTTTATACCAGTGACTGTTCTTTTTAATTGAGCTTGTATGTGATTCTTGCTGAATTTCTACAAATATCTATTTGTTACTCTTGTCCAATAACGATGCTACCTCTGGCTCAGATACCTGGATTCTGTTTGCTTGTTTTCACAGACAGAGCAAACAGTTGCCATCCAGGATTTTATTATATCTACTACATTTTCAGTTTGAGTTTAATTCATCAGAAATAAAGATGAGGAGAAGTATCATTTGTATCTTATGTTTTCTTCATTAATGGAAACCATTCTACCATTTCAGGAGCTATAACAAAAGAGCTAGTCTTCAGCTTCATTTAAAGAGCAAGGAACCAGCACTAAGTGAAGTAACTGCAGAAGTAATAAGTAATAGTCTTTAGTCTTCAAACTTTTTGCAGAGCTTCTGTAAATAAGAGGAGAGCTGAGAAAAGGTGCTTTCCCCAAGTCAGACCCAAAAGGTGTTCAAATATACTTAAAGGAAGGAAGGGTCTAAACAAGTCCCTTATGTTTTTTTCTGAATCGTTAAATTCTTGAGTTGAAAGGCGTCCTTTCTTGAAAGAGTGCTTTAACATGTTCTCCAAAAGGCAATCTTGAGTTGTCTCCTAAGAGGTTTCCAACCTAATTTTCAGATTTGTTTTACTGTTCATATGGAATTATGCATGGTGAGTAGACCTACTCATTCTATGTATCTTTTATCTAAAATTATTCCAGTCATTGTAGTACATGTAGACTGTAGTTCTAGCTAACAAAATGGCTTTTCACATGTAGAGTGTTGACTCTAAGTCTTATTACAAATGTAAAAGAACTGAGAATCATGAAGAGGAATAAGGGTGTATATAGAATTCTCTGCTAATCTGCTTGTCATGTGGCAGATAAATGGCAAAATATTTGGTGAAACATGCAAACATTCCTAGAAGTTTATAATACATCTTTTTTTCCTTGAGTGAATTTCATTATTAGTTTGCTCAAAAACTTTGAAATTCTATGACTTTAACATATAATCCTTGGATAGGATACTTTGTCTCAAATTTTATTCTCCATGTGGGTGACATGCTTTCTTCATCACCTGTACATAGATCACTTGTTTGTTGACTCCTGTAGAAAGTGATCTAAAATCTGTTTTATACTAGAAAATGTTTATTTAAAAGTCAGTATTATAATGTTAAATGTTTTCTTCTTCTCTTTACTAATGGATACACGGAATTTTTACTAAAATATTTAATCTACTGAAAAGAAATTTTGTGATTTCCTGGGTAAAAAACTAGGAGCAAGCATACATTAAAATGATTTCAGCATTGTTTTTACTTCCTATAATGCAGTTTAGAATAATTAGAGATTAGCAATTGCCACTTAACAGCATAAAACTAATTTTTTTTTCACAGGTGTATCATTGTCAAATGCTATGGTAAATGCTGGGCTGACAACATTTAAAAAAATAGAAGAGACAAATGCAAGGGAACTTGAATTGGTAATTTATTATTTTGTATGCAGATAAACATGATGAGGAAAGTAATATGTCTGCTATGTGAGTGCCAGAAAAACTGAGCATTTTAAGTGGTTTATTCATTTATGCTGGTAATTTTAAAAAGTTTGGCTACTTATTTTTTCTTAATGTGTGTAATGTTTTGTTTTATCAAATTTTATGTGGATGACTTTACTGATTTGGCTGGATTTGGAAAGTAGTTGCTTAAATACAAAGAATTCCTTTATTAACATGATTTGAAACAAAAGGCAACGTGCATTCCCCTTTTAGCAGTGTTTGTAAATAAATATTCCCTTTCGTATTTTTTTCTGTTGCACTTAATTTATCTTGATAGTGAAAATCATGAATTACCATTATTACTAGTTTTAGTTAAAAAATTGTCATAGAATAAAATTCTTCTTGAATCATCTATAGAACTCTCCTTATTGTGGTCGAGTTAGATTTGGTTCTTGGCTTCTTTTCTGAGGAATCTGCTTTTCCAGTGTTTTGGAATATGTAATACATTTCTAAATGAAATTGATCTTACTCAGGTTTGGGGTTAGAATTTTTTTTTTCTTGCCCTCTTTCCCAGTTTCCCTGAAATTTCTGTTTTCTTTTGTTTTTACTAAAGCTGGGGCAACATAGAAGCATCGACTCATAAAACCTGACTAGTTTTTTAAGGTCATGGGCTAGTTCATTGGCTGTTACCTGAACAGAAGAGATAGCAACAGAAAACGTATTGTAATTTTCCTTTCTTTTGGCTATGTTGTTATTGTGGGCATCACTGACAGTAAAGAAATAGTAGTGATAAGGCTTTTGTCTATGACATAATTATTCTGGTGACTTTGATTCCTTGAATTTACATTTGTGTCAACTTCTCTGATCAGCTGAATGTATCAGAAATGAAATTAAATCTTTACAGATTTTAAACAGACATCCTCCTTTTGGAAACCAGATAAAAGAATCTGTTTTGCATCTTCCAAAATACGAACTTGACATTGAACAGGTAATGCTTCTATATTTATTTTATGATTTTATTCTAAGATTGTTAAAAGAAAGCAAATAGTAACATTAGAAAATATTAAGCCTTCACTGATACAAGATTACATGGTGTTGTGGCCTCATTCTACCTTGTATAATAAAACTTAAACAAAACTGAAAACTCTGAAGGACAGCTTTGGAATAAACATTCTCTATCACACCTCACTTCTCTCTTTCTCCTCACCCCTCTCTAAAAAGTAATTTATATTAGAGTTGCAAACCAGTATGTTGACGTTCTAGCTTAGTATGTGAATCTGGGAGTTCTATTTTAAATATTTGAAAAATAAAAATAAAACAAAACTCTGGAGACATGAAAAGCAATTGTATAAAACGTACAGAACACGCATTAACATTTGTTTTCTGTGTCACACTGAGGAATATATATAAAGTGATTTCATTAACCTAACTGGTGCCATTTCAATGGCAGTGTGTAATCTAATGTTCTAATCCTGTGTGCTTTGAGGTTCTGATATGCATTCTGTCTGTGTCTTTGAGCGAGTCACATAGTCACTTTGCTTCAGTTTTCTGAAATGAGAAATTTGAAAAATAACCTTAAAGTGTCTTGTGAATTTGGTACAAATGAAGAAACATTTGAAGTTAAAAATTGTATACATGTACATGTATGGAACACTATTTTTATAATGATCAGTTCTATTTTAGTTTTTCATTTGACTAAATATCTGTTGAGTTCTCTAAAGTTGTTTGCAGAAGAAAGGTGTAACAATGGTAAACTGTTAAAGAGGAATGCTGGAATGGCAAAACCTTTAATCTCAAAACTGTATCAAAATATGCAATTTTCTTCTTGTATCCTTCTCTTGGCATAGAAGAGAGGAGGTTTATTTAGGGGGTTTGATGTAGACTGTTTTTTCTCAATATTTAATCAAATCTAGGATATTCGGCTATGGGGAAGATTAGTACTGTGTAAGAGCATTGAAGCACAATAAATAAAAAATGTACTTTATATTGCTCAAAATGAGTTTTTCTGCTTGTGTCAGTGCTTAAAACTTTATGGAAGGACATGTTTTACTTTGCATATTTTAACAGTTAAGTCATTTTCTCTATCATTTGTTTCTAGCTTCCAAAATACAGTGATACACTGGCTGAAATCTTAGTAACCATCAAATTAACAAACTTTGAGCAGCTACAGAGAAAGAGAACAGCACCAGATTTTCACTATCTTACATTGATCATAGGAGATGCTGACAATCAAGTAATTTTTATTCAGAAAATAATGTATGTATGTTCAGGTTTTTTTCTCAGATCTTTTTAAGTGTGTTGCCATTTAATCCTTTGTCTTGCAGTTTTGGCAGTACTTTTTAATGAAGCCAAATAGTACAAAATCAGTCTTCATCCTATAGCATTTTCTAGTCACTCAGTTATCATCTAAAACTCTGCATGAGACTCGGTACAAAAAAAAACAAAACAAAACATCACACTTGTATGCTTGTCAGTACACAGGTATGTGTACGACTACGACAATGGTGCCATGTTATAGAAGTCATCATAATCTAATTTCCACATAAATACAAAACACAGAATATCTAGTAAAAAGATACATTCTCAAGCTGTTACTTGTGATTATTAGCTATATTTCTTTAATTATATCACTGTCAAAATTGTTTTTTACTCAGAGATTAAATTCTCCAATTGGATAAATTATGCTTGGAGCAAATGGGAGGAGAGAAAAAGTGATTTTCTAACTGTATGATTTTCACACGAATTCTGGCCAAAGTCTTGCACTTTTGTCAGAACTGAAACTGATCGTGGCTCTCTTATGGCTATAGATCAAATAATATTGGAAGATCATTCTTAAGCCACTTATCAAGCAAAATCTGAGAACCAAGGCCAAATAAAGACTCTCACATGGTTACTGATACCATAGTATACAGTCTTGTTTTCATCAACCATGTCTTTACTGGTACATTACAGGGATTCAGTGTTGCTAAAAACTGGAAATTGGATGAAGAAAATTGAAGTGAGAAGAGCTCTTAAATCAGAGGACATTAGTATAAATTTAATTAGTTCTGATTATGGTAAGTTAATTAGTATACTTGTAATTAAAAGCAACTGCATAAGAATTTTGAATAAATTATTAAAACACTTTGTATCAAACCAAAATATGATAAAATGAACTTAAATGGAAAGAAAATTCTATGAAATGTTTTTTTTTTTTACTATGTTGAGTGTTACCTGACTTTCCTAATTACAAATCTATTTATTTACTAGAATATTAATGTACTGGGAAACATCAAAATTGTTATTAGGAGATAGAATTTTGCTCTGATGGTACAGAAAAGGATTCTCTTCTGTCCTTCACCTGCAAGTTGAATTAACTTTTAGTAGGCATAAACTGTCAGCTTTATAGATTACTTATGCTGGGAAGAACTGTATTTGCAAATGGCTAGATTTTGCATTCTTTACGTTTTGTGTATAAGAGTGTTAGATACAGATCCATCTACACCTCAGCAGCAAGAAATTTCTGCAGCGGAAAATGTTGTTTCTTAAGGTGTGAAGATTTAAGCATTGTTTCCCTCAATGTCAGTTTCCATGAAATTGAAGCTACAGCAGTAGATAAGGAGAGAGAGTAACGAGCTTTCAAATAGAATTTGAAATATAATTTAAATATGAACTGGCTGCATTAAATTCTTCATCCTGCTCCACTTGTAAAGAACATGACTGTGTGTTAGATTAACTGAAGTATATTTGATGCTTCCATGATAAACATTAAATATTAGTACTATTACAGTCATCCAACCTAGAATAATCTGTACTTCTATGTATAAACCTGTGCCTCGAGAAAGAAAGAATGTTTTCTAACCAAATAAGATGAATTAAAAATTGTTCTTTTATTACTACTTAGCTATCTACAAGTTGTACTGAGTACAGTAAAACTCAACGAAACGGTTAGTTTCTCTGAAATTGTCCCTTTGGTAACTGAAGTTATGCTAAAAGCAGGTTGTCTTTAAAGCACACTTCTGTTTTGGATATGAAGGAAATGCTCACATTTTTGAAAAGCCTGACTCATTTTCCAGCAATATTTGCCTAATAAAAGGCAAAAACACTCTTTTTTTTTTTTTTTTTTTTTTTTTTTTTTTTTTTTTTTTTTTTTTTTTTTTTACAAATGGTGTCTCACAGTCCCTTACAAATCTTAGTTTAATCATAACCTGAATTAGAAACATTAGCATTTAACTTCAAAGGTACTATCAACATTTTCATTTTACATTTTCATTATCAATACAGAGCTGCTGATAGTCCTGTAACGGAGACTATTGTACAGTTTTAAAGTGAAAATTGTATCAACAATGTAAAGCCAGAAATAAACTTAGTTGTACAGAAACATAGAAAAATATGGTTAATGGGGATAAGTGTAGCTACATAGCTACATTACTTATGTAGCAATGATGGCTTTAATTTCTGAGGGTTTTTTAAATCTCAGTCATTAAGAATCCATTCATATAATAGCTTACTTTTAATGGTACATTATCCTAACAGATTCCCATAGTCTTTTAATAAAGATTTATAGTTAAATCATTTAGAAAAGTGGATGTAATCAGTAGTTTTAGAAACAGTTTGTAGCAATTTAATTTTATTTTTTTTTTCAAAGTTGGCCTTGACATACAGCAAGCATTTACAGCCTTTTACTTAATGCCAAGAACAGTTGGAGGTAAAGTAGTTACAAATAAAAAATTGAAAGCTGAGTCTCCACTTGGTATGTATTACGGCTCACCGCAAAGTCCGCCAGCAGCAGAAGTAGATACAGGTAAATGGTGATATCACACCATCTGGCTAATACCAAAGTCAACAGAAAAATGAATTTTACTTTTAGTGCAGAGTTAGATCTGTATTCATCCATACTGTTTCTTTCTCAAGTATAACAAGAATATAGTCCTATTGTTTCTGCTTGTCAAGTACTACAGTGCAATTCTTTGATGAATTTGAAATTAAGAAAAATCATGTGTTTGCTGTCTAATACTACAGCTTGAATCTCAGAATGGTGATAGTGTCTGTTTTTTCAGTCTTTGTTAATTTCTTTCCATCTACATTACTTGGGCATCCCAAAGTGTTGTTGAAGGCAACAAAACTCCAGTGACCCAGATTACTTTTAGCCTTACACTTACATCTTACACTGCACGAGGTACTCAAAAATACATACAAAATAAAAAAGGAGCATTTCTGTATTGTATTTATCTAGGAAGCAGATCTAAAGAAGAGCATACCTACAAGAAATATGGGAACAGAGAGTGCAACCATCGCTGTAAAAATAAAGATGTATGTGGACATGACTGCTGTGAGTTTCATTAAATCTATTATTTCTTTTACTTTTAGATGTGTGTAATTTACAATAGTTCCATTTATAGTTCCATATCTACATTAGCAGAAGTGGTGCAAGCAAGAGTCAGACTTAAGTTTTTGCTATGATGCAGTCATAAAAATACTAATAAAACATTTTGTTAATAAAACTTTTGTAGGGATTACAATGACTAATAATATTTTTCAGATCATCTAGGATATGATTTAAGTGCAATACCAAACTTGACTTCTTTTATAAACATTAGTGTGTGAAATCTTTGAACTAGTGTATTAAATCTTTTATTAAAAGATACTAAACTTAGTGGCAAAGTTTCCATAGATTTGGAAAGAATTAGGATTTATCCTTTCTAAACTAATCTGAAGATTCTTTGAATTCCCTTTATCAGGTAAAACTGGAGTACCTCCAAAGTCTGAGATGAATGGAGATTCTAAGTTTACTTTGTACTTAGCTGATTTAAGGAGCAGGAACTCAACTTCATCTGTACCCCCAGTAAAGCGATTAAAGGTTTGTTTGAATACAGTCAGCATTTGAATAATTTTATTTTATTTCATTATGTATTTGTATATATTTGTTTGCAGTATTTGTTTGAGCAATTCATAGGTAAATAAATACATGCAAGTTTGTATGGACCGTGAGAAGCAAAGAAATAGAAAGGTCCAGGAATCTTTGACAGGTTACACTGCTGTTTAGAAGGCTTCCAACGGTACGCTTCTCTTTGTTTTTACTTTTATGGCGTTTCATAGATCGTAGTAGGTTAAGGACAGAGGCATCATTGGAAGGCACTGTATTGTGATTTGATTTTGGCAAAATACGACCTGAACAAAACCAAAAGCTGGTATACATCGAAGTAATGCTACTAGGAGATCTGTTTGTGTTGACACAGAGATCCACTTGTTTATGAGAAAATAAACTACATTGGTTTTTACCTCTGAAAGATTTAAAGGCTTACACTTTACATATTTGAATGTAATACCAAATGGATGTCCTCTACAGAGAGAATGATATTTGAGATATTGGAGTGTTTTATTTACTATTCACAGCTTTTTTGTTTGTTTCTTTGCAATGGAGAATAATATAGCCTACAGCTAATATAGAAGAAAGTCAGTGATACCTGGACTGACTTTGCCAGGCTACTTGGATAACTACAGTAGAAGCATGTAATTCAAATCTTTTTAATGGATCTCAAGAACTTTTTTTTTAATGATTTTTAAAATTATTTTTTTTGTAATGATTTTTTAAAGTGATTTTTAAGTGATTTTTTAAAATATGCTATCTTGTTACAATATTAATAATATAAGTCAGATAATTTTAAAAAGTGCCTTTTAATGTTTGTCTTTTTGGTTAATAACCTGCTTTCTTTAGATGCAGATGTTAAATCAAGCTCAGAATGTGGATCTCAAACATTTTGGTTTTGCATCCAAATCCTTGATGCCAGCGTTGTCAAGGTATTTATTAAATATATATATATATTCTAATTTAGGTATTATGTTAAATTTTCACAACTAACAACTGTTTTCTGAATAAAATCATTTTTGTTGCAGCTTTCTTCAACTGTTTTAGTGACATGCAACTTTTTTTTTTTAAATAGGTCTGGCAATAAACAGTTGTCTTCGTCACCTCCAGTGGACCTGGTAGATAATGTTAATAGCCTAGGAATATCTCAGAAACAACTGCAATCCTGGAATTACGGAAAGAGTAGTAAGTTATTACTAATATTTGAAATCATCATTTTCACTGTTTCGAGTTGTACGTACATTATAAACTCAAACTTTTTGAAATCACCACAGTAAACAATACAGCATTATAGAATGCTGAATGTATAGGGAAATACAGTGGCCTTCATTGGCTTTCTTTCTGGTATCAGTAAGAATTGCAAATGCAGATCTAAGCCTGTACATGTATTTTTATATAAACCAGTAATGAGTAAATTCAAATATATGAGGGTACAAATCTGTAAATACTTCCTTTAATATATTTCCACTGAAGCCACTTGTAATGCAAAAGGAACTTTCCTCCTACTTACCATTTCTTCTTAACTTCATATCTACTGAAAGAAGTTAGTGAAATAAGAGCTTTTTGTTTGATGGTTAACAAAATATGACCGTTCAATAACTGAGTTCGTAACTAGAAAATACTTCTATCTGAAAAAACATTTCTTTGTTCTATTTCTCTGGCAGTGAAATGACATTAAGGTTTTACATTTGTGGTTAAATGATCAGTCTTTATTATCAGTATGTAACCATGATATTCTCCTCACTGCATGTTCTTTGCTGTTGTATTTGGTTACTGTAAATTTATGTGAATCAGGTTTTGATTATACAAGCTTTTGGCTAAACAAGTAGCAACATCAATGTTTAGAACCTATTCAGACACATAAGAAACACTGCTGAGATAAACTGATATATTTTTAGCTTGTATTTCCTTAAGTGGTTGCATCTATACTGCATCATTTCATTTTTACTTAATACTCTGAAGGTGGGATTGCAACCCTGTTCCTTTCAATTTATACTTCAGATTTTCCTGCCATACTCATTTATCTGCTATATTTGTTACTTAGTCTTAAGACGAAAGACTGTTGCATAACCATATTATCAGTTGCTCTGTGTGAGTCAGTTAGTATACAATATAACTGTGTATAACAATACATTCACAGGAAGATAGGTGAATATTCCAGTATAGCTATACTCTATGCTGAAGAAATCTTAAGGCAAATCCTCTGGCGTCAAGGGGACATGATAGATGTAACTGGATAGTACCAGAAGAGGTAATCTTGGCCATATTGACTGGGCCAGCTACACTTTAAAAATGCAACCAAAATAGTTCTAATGAAAAAAGGTGTCAAATTCTATGATTTATATAGGGTTATCTGCATCTGTGATACGATGTCTTTCCATGCTATATGAATAAATGCAAGGAGTTGAGAATATACTGTGAAATGTAGTGATCTAAGCCTATGGTTCAGGTATTTTAAAGTGTGTGCATGTCTGTAATAATGCACCATGCTGACTGCACACACCCAAATTTACACACCCAAATTTACAATATAAGTGCCTTCAAAGTGCTTCTTCCTGCCACTGTGGAAGTGGATCTTTGATTCGAGCCTGTCCTGCTTTCCCTCTGTTGAAAGGGAAATCTAGATCAGGGTTCCTCGGACATATTAGGGCTGTGGCACTTGTCTGGTGCTGGAGGGGGAGTATGGCAGAAGAGAGATTAAAAAAAAATCAGCAAAGAATTAGATTGGTAGTGAAGAAAGAACACAACAAATGAAAGGGAGAGAAAGTGAGAGAAATTGTCTTTGCACCAGAAAATAAAGTACTTTAAAACATTAAGTATTGCACTTTAGTTAAGAATGTTAACAATAGTGCTTGAAAATGTATTTGTCATGGTGTACTGGGTCTGGCTGGGATGTTAACTTTCCCTGCAGCAGCCCATACAGTGCTGTGCTCTGCACTTGGCACTAGAACAGCAGTGGGATCACACCAGTGTTGTGTCTGCTGCTGAGCAATGCTGGCACAGCACCAGGACTCTCTCTAACCTCCTAGGGGGTGGGCAAAAAGTGAGAAGAGAAACATCACCAGGACAGCTGACCTAAACCAGCCAAAGGGATATCCCATACCATATGATGTCACACTCAGCAATAAAAGGTGGAAACAGGAGGAAGAGAGGAGGGGTGGGCTCTCGTGAAAATGTCGGGCCTCCTCCCGAACACTGACCACATGTGTTGAGGCCCTGCTTCAAGGACGTGGTCAAGCATCGCTCGTTGGTGGGAAGTAGAGAGTAATTTCTTTCCTCTGCACTTCCACATAACCTTTATTTGTTTTGTTTTGTTTTGTTTTCCCTTTCCCCCTCCCTTTTCCCCTTCCCCCCCTTTTTTTCCCCTTTAGTTAAATTGTTTGGTTAATAATAATCTTTCCTTAATAATTATTATTTTTCCCCTTTAATTAAATAATCCTTATCTCAACCTATGAGTTGTTCTTTACTTTACTTCTTTCCCCCCCTCATCTAAGGAGGGGGAGTGAGAGAGCGGTTGTGGTATTTAGCTGCCTAGCATGGTAAAACCACCACACATGGCTAGTTCTTAGGCATTGGATTGGACGAGAGGAAGAGTTAGGCTTTTGGAGATCTGAAGGGAAGAAAGGACCAAATTAAAAGTCTTAAATCTGGGTTCTAATACTTCTGACAAAGGAAAAGAACGAAATTGTGGTATTTGAAAAGTTTTATTTTTTTTAAGGCTTATTCACTAGAATCTACAGTGAGGATAACTTTTCTCAAAATAACACAGAAAAGAGTGCATATGTGACAATCATTCTTTCAGTAGATTGAACAACTGGTCTTAAAACACAGAAGTTTTTGTTGTCCTTGTCCATGGATTACAGCTTTCTCTTTGAATCATTCAGTATTTGTAAGTGAGAAAAGCCAAGAGAAAATGGCATCAAAAAATATCTTAAAGAATCTTCAATGCATAACTTGACTAACAGAGATAAAAGCAGATGCTTTTTTTTTCAGGTGCTTCAGATGTGAACTCTGAACTGAGAGAGGACATTTGGAATGATCTTGATGATGAAATATTAGTATATGCTAGTGACTTTTCCAGTGGAGAATTAGGTAAGATTGTTTTAATAAAATAAATTCTGTACTGTATACAAATTATTTTACAGGGTTGCGGTGGTTTAACCCTGACAGTTCTTCCACGCTACTCTCTCACTCCTGCTCCTCCATAGAAAAGGGGGAGAAAATATGATGAAAACAAGCTCGTGAGTTGGGATAAGAACGAGGGAGGTTACTCACCAGTTATGTCACTTGCAAAACAGATTCAGGACAAATAATGTAATTTTTTACCTATTGATAACAGACTACAGCAGTGAGAACTAAAATCAAACTAAAAACACCTTTGTCCCATTTACCCTATTCTACCTACTCCTCACTAACAGTGTGGGGGAATGAGGTCTGTGGTTAGTCCCTAGCACTTCGTCTCCACTGCTCCATCACAGTCACTCTCTGCCCCTGCTGCATATGGGGTCCCTCCCATGGGATGTCATCCTTCCCGAACTGATCATGCGTGGACTTCCCACAGGCAGCAGCTCTTCAAGAACTGCTCCAACATGGGTCCATACCATGGGGTCTGTCCATCAGGGGCAGCTCCCCCCAGACCCTCTGCTCCCATGTGGGTTCCTCTCCATGGGCTGCAGCTCTGGCCCGGGGCCCACTCCTGTGGGGGCTCCTCAATGGGCCGCAGCCTCCTCCAGGCTGCATCCACCTCCTGTGCCATGGGCTCCTCTATGGGCTGCAGCGTGGATATCAGCTTTTCAAACTATCATCGATGATACTGTGTAAAATATTTGCAGTGTCTTTAGGCTGTTTCTGGCTTTTAAGAAAAAAAATAAATCATTTTTACATAGACCATGGAAATACCTGCCTTCACATTCCAGATGAGCATGAAACACGTTGCAAGTATGCAACAAGCAAAGCTACAAGTGACATTTCAAAAGGGTAAGCATTATATCATTAATTGCAATTTTATTGTTACAAAATATTGGCTATATTTTACATGTATTTGCATTCACATTTATATGTTTGTATGTATAACTAAATGTATAGAAGGTTGTTCACTGGTAAAATAGAGTGAAATTTCAACTTAAAAAAATAGAATTGTTAAATAGCTTGAAATTATTTAAGTGTAGGGGGAAAGTCCTGAACTAAAAAGTAAACCACTTTGCACTGCTGTAAATAATACTTATATTATTCAACTTCATATTTTCAGTTCTTGCACATTACAAGGTGAGACCAGTAGTCAGAACCCGTTCTTTTCTGTGCTTAATAGCTCATCAAAAGTGGAATTACCTGTACAGAGTGGATATATAAATACGGTGAGTAAAAATATTTTTATAACATGATCACCTATAATTATATTAGTCTTTCATGAGCAAATATACTTATCATATCTGACATATGCATCATTTCAGACAGAGAGAGTTTCTGAATCTCTCTGAGTTGTCCAAATGTGGAAGAAACATGCATTGTGTGTTCAGTGTGATGGTCATGATTCAGACAGATAGGACTTGAGTTCACCAGAACTACAGAAGCTTTCACCTGTGAATTCACTTTATATAGAATGATTTTTGAAAATATCTATTCAAAAGCCACAGTTCTGCAAAGTCATACAAGCATGTATTTATTGTGTGCTTAAAGCCTTGTCAATTATGTTAATACCGATGTAAATATCTATCCTACATACTACAATAATGGCAGTTTGTCTTTCAGTTAGTTATTTTAACCATTATTTTAATGTTTGTCTTGCAGCTGAGTTTTCAAGAAGAAAAGCATTCAAATCCTTCACAAGAGCTGAAAAATATACAGTGTTCTTCAATCTCAAAAGCAATCTCAGACTCTTTTAAATTCACTAGGAAAGAAGATTTTTTTTTCACAAAAGAACAGGAAGAAGAAATAGAGCCCAGGTAATGAAAAGCTATGTGAGTTTTTTCTGTTGCCCCAGTGTTCAGGTGTTTAGTTCTTTGTGGCAATTCATTAATTTATTACAACTGTGTTTTTAAAAGATGAATTTGCACAGTTAGTAGTAGCAGTTAACTTTTCTTAGGAAGGAAAAAACAACTATTTTGTTTGTCTTGATATCTTTTGGATATAGTTTGCATAGTGCTCCTGATTTCATAGATTTTGATATATTGTACCTAATTTATTTGTTTGTTTCTCGCTTACTCTTCATTAGATATCTTCTGGATGTGGATGATGAAATCAGTGATGTCAAGCCTTTACTTGGACTATTTGATGATATACTGTAAAACTGTATAAAAAACTAAAAACTGATGATATACTGTAAAAATATATTGTAAGTGCTGAAAAAAATGTTATCCGTTATTCCAGAATGAAGCCTTTGAATGCTGTTAAGAGAATTTATTTTCTGTTGTGTTAACTATTTACCAATAGTGGGATTGCTGCATAGAGTAGATAGTTGTGTTTTGTTTTGTTTATTTAAAAAAAAAAAAAAAGTTGATATATAATTAATGGAATTCTGGGTATGTTATCTCGTTTTGAAATTGCTTACATCTTTGTTGACCTTGTTTTCAGGATTGCAAAGAAAAATATAGAAACGAGTCAAAAGAGTTCTCAGGCTGAGGGTGTTTCTACAGACAAAGTAAAAATCACATAAGAGACAGTAAGCTGTCTATTATGTTTCCTACTTCTAAGTACTGTTTAAATGAACGAAAGATTCTTTTCCTCAAAAATTTCTTAAAGCTTTTTGGTTATGTCTGTCAGTTTTTCTAATGCTGATTTTTACATAATAATAATTCTGTAAAATAATTAGATTTAAAACCAAGTAAGTTCTAGTAGAATGGTCAGTTATTCTAGACTATATTCCTTCTGACAGTGCTGTCAACTGGTTGATAAAAAAAGTGCAACTTCCTTCATGCAAATGTGTTCCCAGGATCTCAGTAAAACAATTGTTTAATGTCTATAAACAATATTCTAAAGTTGTGTTTAGCTGTTCACTTTAATACTTGAGGTCAAAAAATGTACATGTATACACCCCTGTACAAACTTAGATAACCAAGTATTGGATTTAGCAATCTTCTTACAGCTGTAGTGTTTGAACAGTAGACCTTACAAGTTCAATGGATAGAAAAATATATAATATTACCTAAAATCCATAAGAAGATAATATTAAATTTCACTTGTTAATTATTAAAACTGTGTAGAATTGAAATGTTAAAATCACACATGGCAACTTAGCTGTTTGTTCTTGCAACGTTGTTTGAGGTGCAACCAAATACAACTGTTTTGCTATACTACATGGTTGTATGTTTCTTGGTTAATATGTTACTTTATTCCAGTGTTGTATTCCTTACACCTTTGATTTGCTTTTAGATATAACTCTTTCCTTATAAAAGAATGGTCAAGTGCAAGTAGTCTCACTCAACTGGTCCATAACTTTTTGACTATGCAAATTCCAGCAGGCCCAAGTTTATGACTCACTTTGGTGTACCTCAAATATTTCACTGCATCTGTAAGTTAGTATTATGTTAGACCTCTTTGTGCCTGAACAGGCTCATTGCTAGCTCACTCCCATTGTCAATTCTGGTGTTAGTCCCTTTCATGGTTTGAAGAACTGGGAGGTAGTAACAGGAACTTTTCATTTTTGAGTTTCCTTTCTTATCCCATGATTGTTTTTGCAAGTTTCCTTCCTGCTAAAACAGAGGACAGCAGACTTAGTGTTCCTCATCTTCCAAATCAAGCATCTTTTTACAGACAAGCTGCTGAGGAGTGGTTTGACTACCTAGATACAGGTGCCAAGTTTCATTTTTGATGCCTTAGAGAATCTTCCTTCAGCTGCATCTGAAGAGCACAGATCTCCCACATGAAGGTGTTCCAGGTACTCTATGGTGTCTACAGGCACTTCCTGCCTGTGTTTAAGAACCCAACCTCGCTGCCTGAAATGAGGTTGCTTTGTTTGTTTTCCCCACAAATTTATAGTTCCTATTATGTAGCATTCTTTAATTGCCTGCTGTTCTGTGGGGTGTTACCTTGCAACAACTAATTGGGCTGTTCTTCAGTTTCTTCAGATTTGATAAGGGCATAGCAATACATAGCAATACAAAGCTGAGCTTCAATTATGGAGTTATAATAAGAGGGGCAGGAGAATGAAATGATTTGTATAATTTTGTGATTATATATAATTTGTGTAATCTTGTAGTGATACAACCTGTGACTTTTCAAAACCTTGCTTCTATACCAGTTGTTCAGGTCTCACCAGCAATCTGAATGTGCTTCTGATAGCAGGTGCTACACTTTTTAGGGCTTGTCTGCATGAAGCTCCTTTTAAATGCTCAGAACTGTGAGACGGTGACTGTAGTGGTCATGCTTATGTCTTCATAAAAATGAATAGGGTATTTGTTTCTCTGTACTAAAGTATTTTTTCAGATTGGGGATGGTCTTTGGCCTCATTTCTGCACTGAGAGCATATTACCAGAATGTTTCAGAGAAAAATTGAAAGTTTTGTAACTTAATGTTAAAACTTAAAGTTTTGTTACATAACGTAACTAACTTGCCACTTTTGTTTCAATTTTTAGTATAATCTAAATATATCCACTTATTCTTAGCTTAGTTTATAGGCTTATATTTAGATTGTTACTTCAAAGAAAATTATCCTTGCAAATATTTTATCTTCCAATTAAAATATTTTCAAATGGAAGAGTTCAGTAGATATTGTTTGATTTCATGAAGGTTGAAGCTGATTAATTCTCTGATGCTGTATTCAAGTTTTTTCCTTCAGTTGATTTTAAAAGGCTTTTATTTCCATTTTCATCCATAGGCAGAACACATGATAGTAAACGCATTTCAGTACTTTCAGACTATTTGGAGTACTTTGCAGATGGTTTATAAGATCAATTCCTGACTCTGTTTTTCACAAGAAACCGGTAGTTTTCCAACTTTGATATAGGATGTAAAAACATGCTGTTGTTCCTGAAAACATTTCACAGATTTCAGAACATACGTCTTTGAAAACTGCAATATCTTTACAGTAATGTTGAAAAACATTTTTTTGGAAATAAGTGCTTTATTTGATGTTGGTTTACTTCATTATTCATATTAGCTCTATGACTTGTTCAAGTCTAAATCATTTTCAGTAAACCAATTTAGTAGTTCTTAAAGACGCTAAAGTGTTCTCTATCTCAAGAGAAGGAAGTATTTTTCATATGATAATGTTTGTTTTCTCATTGTTCCATTTTTCAAATCGTTATATTTTAAAGATAAAAAGTGATAACCATACTAGGTTTTTGTTGCTGTTTGTTTGTTTTTAATTAAACTCCCAAGGTAAGGTACTCACAATTACTATGCTACTGCTGTTTAGCCCAGCAGTCCTAGTCATGCACCTCCTAGTCACATCTGAGTTCTGTCTCATTTAAGAATGCAGTTTACCTCCTGCCAACCACCATTTCTGATTTCTATACAAATAGAAATTACTTGGCTCCCAGGCAGGGACTGTGGTGTTTCTGCACGGGTGCTTGATATAAATGGTCAGGGGAACAAAATCTGAAGTCATGCCCCAAAAGGTAAATATAGACATAGCTGTTAAGAGCTGTCTAATTTTAGTCATTTAACAGAATCATCTTAAGAGATAAACCTAGTTTACGTGGACTCCCTGTGTAGTCACTAGAAAGAGGCAGACACTGTCAGAAGAGGATTCAGATTGTAAGTGGGCTGGATTGCTTTCTGGTGGAACTCATCAAATTATGTTATGATGAAAGTGACCACACACAGTTAGGGTGGAGAAGCTGTTGTGCTGTAAATTCACAGCCAGGCTCTCTGAATATGGCTTTTCTTGTGCAAATGAGATGCCTGGGTTCTTTTACCCACATAAGGATCCTACTTTTCTATGTTGAATAGCCTTGTTTCTTCTGTACAGCAAAAGAGGGCTGTGCTCCACAAATGCTGCTGCATTCAACTTCCTTTCAGGTGCTACCCAGATGATAGAATGTACTAATTAAATTCAACCAGTTAACATAACACGGTTTCACTAAGCTACTACCAATAGATGAAATACAGACTTAAATACATAAAAACATTGTTAAAGTCTGAAGGGATCCTGTTGGTTTTAGTTTTTTGTTTTTAATTCTGCATAGAGTTGCAATGTTAAATAAGCAGCTTGAGTTTGAATCAGTGAAGTAATTCTTTCAGAATGTCATAGACTTTAGTCTGGGGATGATTCTATAAAACATACTTTGCAAAAATACTGTTTCCCATAATGGAATAGTGAAAGAAAATTCAATGTGACAAGAAGTCAGATTTTACCATCTTACTTGTCTGACTCTCTGTAATAAAATACATGCTCATACCTGCTTTTAATTTAATTTCAACTTCCTTATATGCTTCTTTGTCCTATCACATATACTGGTTTCAAAATATAAACTAAGGTCAACTGTATCTGTGCTTGAAGAAAATACAATATGCGCTGAAAAAACATGATCATCAAAAATTGTTAGAAGAAAATTACATACAGTGTTTAAACATGTTGCCAGACATGTTTATGTATAAGGTAAGTTTATAGCATATGGAATACTGTAAATGTATAGTGACAATTGCATGCAGCTTGTCTCATGCTCATTTTGGTTACATAGACTTCCTTCATGTATTTGAGCACTTCAGTGGCCTAAACGTTGCAGTAATTATTAAGATAATCATGACGGTTTGGAATGTATTTTTGCTAAGATGTACCTTCACAGAACAGTTGCGTGAGTTACACAAGTTGGTGCTCTTAAAGGCAGTCAACACAATAATAAAGTTTAAACACAAATTGCTGTATAGAATCAATATGCATCTGAAAAATAGTTAAAAATCAGTCATTTTGTAGAGCATAAATGATTACTCTAGGGCATCATCATGACAGAATCAATGGTCTCTTTTCTAAAAGAAATGGTATCATGCTTTACCTCTTTACTTCACCCCTTCTGCTTTATATGTAGAAACAAGAGAGCAGTATCATGTCAGTTGTTCTACTGACAATCTTTAAATGGTATCCATGAAACGAGATCCATGAGTGCCTTTTTTTTTTTTTTCCTAGCTCGTCTGCTTAACAAGGAATTAAAAAAGGAGGTGGTACTCACAAAGTGAAATTCACTTCCTGTAGAGAACTAAAACACACTGAAGGCTGACATGAAAATAAACTGAGGTATATACCTTGTGATAGTTTGTAGTTATGAAATTCAACTCAGGCTGAAAGAGTGAGAAAAGGGGCAATAGGTTTATTGACCATCGCTGTACAGCTGAGAATAAGGGTCACCCCTGTTTAACCATGTTGCCATTCTTTGTTCTTTAAACCAATATGAGAGAAAATTGTATCCCATTAAGCCATCTCCTGCCTGCCAGTGATGTAACTCCTGGTCTCTATGTGCTCTTAGCAGGTATTTGAGATGAAGATTTAGGCTGTATCCTCATAAGTAATGTGGGCCCTTGGGGACAGGAAGTATTTGATGCTGCTCTAGGTGATCCTGATCACTGTTCACGGTTCTGCTTTGCTGTGGTTGTGAAGTGACTGGAAAAGCTGTGCTGCTGTTAACCTGCAGTCCTGCACTGCATGTGCTGCTCTTAATGAGAGGTCCTAATACAGGCTTTTTATACCAGTTAGGAAGAGCTGCTTCCCAATTCACTTTAGTATGCTAACTGACACACTTACAGCTACACTTACTTTCTGGTCCTGTGGGATTGCTTTGGTTGTAACTGAGTCTGTCTTCCTGCAGGTTTTAAACATGCCAGCACTTTTGGGGAGACCTGTCTGGGCAGTGGTGTGTGAAAATCTTACATATTTCACAGAAATGCAGTAGATTAAATTGGCATTACACTAGGTAGGCATGCTTGGTATAAAACAGATACATGTTCTTTCAAATACAGTTAAAGGGCCTAGAAATGCTAATTAGTTTTTTGTTTGTTTGTTTTGTATATTGAACATAGTACATGGAGCTAGCATGTAATGATTACATAGACCATCCTTTTGGTTCATGCTACATGGCAATTTTTTTTATTTCAGATAGCTGAGCACAGGGAAAAATGCAAAACGTTTCGGAGGCTGGTAGTATTTTGTTTGTATAAATGAAACAACGCTTCTTTCATAACTGTGAAACTTCCTATTAAAGGATGCACATAACTTTCAAAATAAAGAAGATGCTTGTAACTGTAAATGACTATGATCTGTTTGCTGCTCCCCCACCCACTTAGAGGCAAAAACTATTTGAGGCTTTATTAAGTGCAAATAATTCCCATGACTTCAGCAGAGAAGAAACAGCTGCAGAATATAGTCTGATTTCCATATAAATGACATGATTTCAGCTCAGAAAAGGAAAAGGATATAGAAAAATGTGAATTTCTACAGTGAAAATCTGATAGTCACATGTATTAAGGTCAGCTTGTGTAACTTTTTTAGCCTGCTGCATGTTGACATCTGATCATGCTTCCAGCTATACTTGGTCTCTTATCAGCTGTACCCACTATGAAATTGTGCATCTCTGCTTTTGGGCTAATTAAGCTATCATTTTTTAAAAATAGATTCCAAAACATTTATCTTAGCTGTTTAAGCACTTACAAATTCTCAGAATATTTTGTTAATACAAGTGGGCAAGGGCAATTTCTATACTTCTTCTTCAGTACTGTGAATGTGTGGTGTGAGGGAACTTCTCTTGTTTAGATAAGACAGAAAGAGTCCTGCTAACTTGCTCTAGTCACTTCAGTAAGTGGTAGGATATAATTAAGGCAGACATGGGAATATTAGTTTTACTGTCCCAAATAGTTTCCTCCATTTTACTAAAGATGCTTCATGCTTCTAAAATTACTGCCCATCATAGGCCACCACTGGCCAATTGAAGTGCTTGGCCAAAACAAAAATTAAGTGTTCCAAAGCTTAAAGTTTATGAGGAGTATCCTCAGGAAGTTGTGTAGTGTGAGAGGAAGTCAACATGGAGCTCCAGTCAACAGCTTGCCACTTCCCTTCCTGCAGGGCTAGGACTGGGGCTTTGCCATGGAGTATTTATTGACAGGCTCCTGCTATTTCTTAGATACATCCTAACATAAAAGAAGGATGTTAGGGAGCCAGGTAATAAAGGGTTTGGAAGAGAAGGAAATGTCTCCCTAAGGTTGCCAAATTTTGTTTTTCAAATTTTTGCTAGGCAGAGGCCTTACTGAGATGTATGCCATTGCCAGGAGCTATGGGTTGTCTGCTCAGAGGGACTGACTAGCCATAGCGAATTGTCATTAGCCTGAATGCTGCCTGAAGAGGCTTGATGCAGCTTAGTAAAGGAAAAGTGTGGGTAGTGCTGTTTAGAAACTGGTATATATTGAGGTAAGAACTTCTTTCTTAGCAATTTATTTTGGTTTATAAGTGTTATTAATTCATCTGAGTGGAAGTGAGTCAATAGAGTTTATTACTAGGATTTCCAAAGGTGAGTGTTTTTTGTTTGTTTTGGTTTTGTTTCATGATTGTGATAAAATATTGTAGCTTTTGTCGTTCAGACTTCTTAGGTTACTGTGTGCAGGAAATAAAAAGATTTTATCCCATGGCACCATTCTAGTGTCTTACAAGTTATGCCTGGAGGAGGTTTTTCTGCCTAGTTGGAAATTTCTGCTCCAAGAAGCTGGATCATTGACAACATTTTCAGTATCTCCTCAGTTAAAAAGATTTTGGGTTCTGAAATTAGTTGGGTGGTTTCTTAAAATCATACTGATAGGTGTAGAAACAGCATTCACTAACGCATCACCACATTATCAAAATAATTTTAATTCAAAAGGATGGCAGTAGAAAAAATGAAAGAAAGAAAGTGATTAATGGCATTTCAGAGACTGGAGGCTTGCTTAGTGAGGAAAATAACCTGTTTTAGGAAGATAAGAGGTACAAGTGGATCTCTCTCCTGGGTGTGATTGTTTCAGACAACCATATTAGCAGAAGCTTAGATACATTCTTAGTTTCTGGAACAGATTTACAGAAATGACAGTGTATACTGAGGATGATGGTAATAAAATGGACAGTATATTCTGGAAGAAAATAAAGTTGGCTGCTTGAAATGGTGGAAAATGGTTTCAGATAAGCATGTGATTCAATTGAAATTAGTCTCTGTCCATAGAGTTTATAGCAGCCAATCAGAAATGCTCTATCAGTTCAAGCAGTTAATAATATTTCAGCACTGTAGCTTAAGGGATACAGTTTTCAAAATTATTGCAGTGTGGGACCAATAAATTTCAGCACAAATAAGGCAATATTCTATATAATTTATTTTAGATTCACTTCTAGGGTATGTTCTGACACTCCACATGAAAGTCAAGTTGTCCATGTAAACTGGTTTTCAGGTGATAAGTTGACCCCTGGGGTTTTAGTAAAATAATATAATTCTATCTGATTTTACAATCTATAAAAGCTAGTTAGCTGTTTGAAGGATTTGATAAGAAAGAGTAGGGGGAAAAAAGCTTTTGTACAGTGACATTTTTTTCTCATTAATGGGGACAGTGTTAGAATCCTGGATTTGGTAGTAAATACTCTGTTGACAAATGTTTTGGGAAGTCATTGGTCTGTGTGAGGAGAAGTGTGTGCGTCTAACCCTCTCTTATATGCATATGGAAAACAAGGCACGTTTCTCATGTGCACATGCAACCCTTCAAACGAAGGGCATTTACTGTGCCACCATCTGGTCACCCTTTTAAAATTCATCCTATCCACAGAATGTGCTTCTGCAGAAGTTTTGCTGAAGAATGACTGCCTTATGGTGCCTGGAAGAACACTAAAAGAAAAACAAAACTGTTTTTCTTGCTAGCATTCTTCAGTAGTTAAACATAGAACAAAACAAGTAGTAAACTGAAAAGAAACAAGGTATTAATTTATTGTCTCAACACTCACTTAGGACCTGCTGTAAACTTTGTTATGATTTGTGGATTTTATTTAAATTTAATTGTATTTACTTGAGAATACTTAAAGATAGTTCCTAGCATACTGTATGGCTTCACTGTCAGTTTAAGTAGATGCAAAGTTGGGTAGAGGTTTCAGTGCATTTTGTTTTATTAGCTGGGTGTATCTGCATGTAATTGCCTGTGAAATGGAACACTACTGAGCAATAGTGGGGAAAGTAAGGTGGTGGTAAAGGGGACTAGTCATTAGGTGGGTTACTTTTGGTGTCACTATAAAATGCTGAAAGTGTTTTTGTTTAGTATGGTTGAGTGCACCTCTATGAATTTTGAGCAAAAAAATACATCCTGCTTTAAAAAAAAAAAAAAAAAAAAAAAGCAAGCTCGAGAAAACAGGACTTTTTACAGTCTATATAAACAAAAAGTATTGGTTCAAATAAAAACCCAAGTCATACTTCAGTTGCTCCTCATGTAAAAAGAATCTTGAATTCTACCTGTTTGTGATGTGATGAGCGTTCAGTGTGCATGCTCAGTTCACTGCAGAAGTACTGCCTGTTCCACTACTGTGTTGCTGGGACTTTGGTAGGGCATGGAGAGGCAGACTGCAAGGAGAATGCCCGTTCACCTCCTATATTCTGAATTGCAGGAGGGAGAGGCAGATGTCTGCTGCTCTGAGAGGAACTGAGTAATGCTTAGGGGAGGGAACATCTGGCACTCCCAAATGGGTTGGAGAAGGAAAGTGCAGTGAGCCAAGATCATGTAGGCAGCATTGTGGAGGAGCTGGGGAATTGCATGAGGTTAGACCCAAGCTTTTTAAGTGACAGAAAAATAAAGAGTTCCCTCAAGAAGGTTGAGTGGTATCTGTGGTGCTCTGTGAATCACTTGGAAATTTTCACATTGGAAGCAAAAATGCAAAGATTCACCCTACATTGACCCAAAGGGAGGGGGGGGGGGTGTTCATTTTTACACTTTTCTATTTAGTCTAGTCCATCCAGCCCATCAGACTTCTAATGGTTTAAAGAGTAATTCTCTCCTGTGATTCTAATAATACCTTCTCTTAGAAATCTGGATTCTGTGTGTGTGCTTGTCAGAAGGAAAAGCTTTCACCTGAAGAAACTGGCTTATTCAGGATCCCAATTCAGCTCAAAAAGAGCTAACTATTCTTTAATGTTGTCTTGTCTTTTATGTTTTTGGTTGGTTGGTTTTAGCTTTAGAAAAGAGAAAATTGGGTGCTGGTCCTGCAAAAAGGGTAAGTTGTAACAGGTGTGGGACAGGCCTGGTCACTCACTGGAGCACAGTCAGGCTCACTCGGGCATGCATGAGCTCTATGAAAGTGTGTAAATTCCAAGTATTGGTCATGTTCTTAAAGTGCTGAAGTGCCTTTCTAACAGAAAAGCAAATTTGAAAACCAGAAGAGATTAGGAGTAACTCTGATTTCTGCTGTTGACTAGATTTACTCTGCATTAATGCTTTCCAGAGTAGCTATATACTCTTCTTTGGGTTATTTGTCACTCTTAGGTTGATTTTAAAATGTCCTCTGCTTTCAAGGTTTCAGGTGTTAGCACTGAAACGTTCAACTATGCATTGAGGTGTTGAGGGTTGCACGTTAATTGTAGGACACACCTTTTGCTGACTTGAAGGCCTATGAGAAACCGTTTCCTCTTCTGGGGTGGGATGATGTGGAGAAGGAAGTAAAGCACTTCTTCATACTCCTCCATATCCTTTATATGTTCTGGGAGTGCTAGGCTGATACAGTGTCAGCTGCTGAAGCTACATTATAAGTATTCACTGGAAAACCTGTGACTGTGGCTATAGGTAAAGCGGCTGTCAGACATGGAAATACTCTGATACAGGTTGTGGATCGAGGCAAGCACTCAGAGCAGCCACATGTTGAGTGTCAGCCTCTGCAGAGCAGCTCAAGAGAATCAATCAGCTCCCCTGAAGGCACGGGCAGATCAGGTAAGATTGTTAAGGAAGACTCCCACAGGATATTTTTATGAAGAAACCTGTCCCATAACTTTTATTGCGGAGAGGAACATCTGGTCTAAGACTTTTAATTCAATTCATCTCATAACTTAAAAAAGAAAAGAAAACAAAAACTATCAGGCAACGTATTGCCACCTCCAGAGGCACAGCTTTAGGAACCATCTGAGTACTGAGGCTTCTGGAGCAATGCAGACATGCTAAGTTATGGGCATTCTTCACCCTCATTGCTTGTATTTTGCCCTTTCTCTGCTGTGAACAAACATAATGCAGATGCAGTTATGAAGCCATGGTTTCTATTGCTAGACAAGACTATGCTGACCGGCCAGCTATTTTTAGAAGTTAGTGTGACTGGAACATGCTCATGAAGAAACTGGAACCTAACCAGTAATGAAAGTACTCACTGAGAGTGTAATTCTGTGTTAAATGTGTTCCAGCAGAAAACCTGGCTGGCACTACTTGAGGCTGAGTGCTGCTCCTGCCTTGTGCCACCCCAGCTGTTGTGCCAACACAGTTGTTCTGTAGGGTTGTTCTGTGAAATTACTTAAAACTGGTGACTGATTATACCCTGTCTCCAGCCCTTTAGGAAGCTTGTCTCTTATCAGTGCTGTTCTTACTAGGAAGAAGTGGATGTGTGCAAAAAGCAAAGCAGACTAAAGCTCACGCATATGACAAGTGAACAACACAATGCTAGCAAAATAGAGATCCTAAATCTTGCTTGGAATCGCCATTGGCAGCTATTAATGTCTTTTCAATTGTGTTTTTTATTTCTGTTTTGGTAATAACTTACTAAGATGTAGTCCTGTGCGGTAGCCTCATGAAAAGTTGAAAGTGCTTGGGATGCTCCAAGATCTCATCACAGCTTTGCAGCTTTACATGTGGCCTTGAAATAGCACTGGGTTTGTGTCTCTGCTGAAAGAGCTGCAAAAAGAGTAGCGTGAACTTTACATTGTCAGTTGCTAGGAGCACGCACTGGGAAATGAGCTCTCTACCACTATCTGGAATTGGTAATAATTCCAAGCACTGGCTAACAGCTGTAAACATCTCCAAAAGCCTCTGACACAAGGCTTCAGACCACATTTATTTAAAAAGAGCGCTGCATGCCCTGTTAATGTGGTTTCCACAGCAGCCTCACGTTGGGCATCTCCCCTTGCTACACCAACCCGCCCCAGTGTGCACTGCACGGAGGTGCACTGCAGATCACTCGTCTGCCTTGAGAAAGCTGTACGCGGGAAGAGCTGGCGTTTGTTTTGTTTTACTTAAGCCAGGCGTACGAACTGCTACGAAGGCAGCTCCCGCGGCCGAGGCGGCCTTGCCGGGCTGGCAGAAGGGCGGCGCTGTCCCCGGGCTGCGTTTCGGAGCCCTCCGAGGGGCCGGGCCTTGCGCAGGCCGCCGGGCTCTGGCGCCATTTCCTTGCGCCCCCTTCCCGCGGCCGTCGCCATCGAGACGGGCGGAGCGGGCGCCATCTTGCCTCTGTCCCGCGGGGCGGGCTCAGCAGCCGCCATGGTGACGGCGGGGCCGTGCCCTGCGCCCGGTGCCGGTAGCGCTGGGCAGACTCGCGGGGGCCGGGGCGTGCAGGCGGCGCCGGGCTGCCCGGCAGGGACTCACGGCCCGCCTCGGGCTGCGGCTCCCCGCTGCTGGCCGTGCCGTGCTGTTCTTGCCGCCCCTGTCTGGGCCTCCTCAGCACAGCCCGTCCGTGTGCCGTCCCTGCTCAGCCTATCGGCCTTCATCGCGTGGAAAAGCAGAGAAGCAAAAGTGGCTTTTATTTAATGCAGAAATAAGCAAATGAACGTTTTTTTTTTTTTTTTTCCTCAGAATTTATTACCTCCTGAGGCGGACACTGCATGCCCATAGCAGCTGTCGGGCTGACCTCCCTTCCTCACACGTGCAGCCCCAGTTGCATGGTGGCAGGGGGAAGGGAGATCAGGAGCAAGACATGGCTCTGGCCTGTGCTGAGCCTGCTGAGTGTGGCGCTGCAGCTGTGGGCCGAGGGGCTGCTGGGGGCTCTTGGCCCAGGGAGGCTCTGGTGTGCCTGCAGTTGCAGAGGGCTGCACAGGCCCCTACAGGAGAGCTGGGTCAGACTGGCATTTATCTTCATGTTCCCTTCCAGAGTTCATAAAATGCTAAATTTTGAAAGGGAGGTCCCCCTTGTGTATTTATGTCAGTGATTTGGGGTTTTAAAGAATTAATGCATGAAAAATGACTGTAGGAACTGTATACTCCTATGTGTGAATAATGACTACATGAGAACACAGATTACAGCAGTTTTGCACTGAGATTGCTGCAGTTTGCATGCTCTCTTTGGGAACGTGCAACGTTTTTAAATACTGGTGCATGTTAATGCATTGATTTCAGTCAGCCTCTTTTTTTGTCCCTTTTGGATATGTTCAACTTAACAGCTAGTATGTCTCATGTTTGCTCTAAGATATGCGTAGCAAATTAGGGAAATTAAAAAATGCATGCAAAAAAGTGGTGCCGTGCACTTCTATCAGGTTTGTTATTTATTAATAGACTCCAAATTTCATGCGATAGCCTACGTTTTTTTTAACTTTGGCTCAATGGATAGTTTATGCCAATTACATGTAGTTTAACAGCTTTGAAATCTGTTTTTGCTTTTCTTACGCATGAAGACATGGATTCTGTTTCAGGTTTTAATTAAACTCTACACTGACTTTAAAGATTCTATTGTCCTTTCATTTAAATAGGATTTTTGTTAGATCTTTAATGAGACCTCAGTGGGGTAATAAATCTAAGCAATTGTCCTTATTAGGAGTAGATTATCCTCAAGAGATGGAAAGTAACAGAAGTAAGTAAAACCATTTGTAGAGACTGAACTAAGCCTTCTTCCTAAACATTAAAAAGACTTGCAAATGACTTGCTTGGGTGCTCAAATTAAATTAAATTTTGTTTATTTTTCACATTTTCATGGTAGGCTATTTGCATTTACTTAAACTTTGAGTTTTGTTGAGCAAAATTTACTCCAGGGTAAGTATCCTTACTTTCAATAAACAAGCTGTAAACGAAACTCCATAACGTCCTGCAATTTCTTTTGTTTGTAACCCTTGCCACACTTGTACTTTATAGAACCCAATGACCTAGCCAGTGTATACTTGCTCTATCATACGTTCCACAGTAGATGAGTCTTGGATGGAGAATTAATCTTGCATTTGTCCAACACTCCAGCCAAGTAGAATTGCAGAGTATATACATGTAGCAGCATGCAGCTTGTCCAAAGATCTCCTCAGATGCTGGACTAAAACACCAAGTTCTTAGTCAAAGAAAAGTTGCCACAAAAGCAAGTTTGGCCTTCTGGAGTTTATGTGCTGCCAGGAGCTAAAGGGTATTTGACACAAATCGTTCTTTTTGTTTCAGCTCTTTGCTTGACTTGAGGGTGTTCTCCATTCTGTAGGTGACCAGGTCTTGTTTTGTTCCTGATTTTAGTCATAGATTGGCTTCTGATGTGATGTGGCCTCCTTCACACAGTCAAATCGTGAACTTCTGCCATACATTTAATTCTCAAATTCTCAGATTTGCTACACACACTATCATACAAATATTTTAAAGCATCCAGTTATTTAGAAGCTCTTTTTTATTTTTTTTTTTTATTTGGTGCCAGGCTCATGCCTAGGACTTTACCCAAAAAACGACAGGCAAAGGCAGAGCTCTTGTGCAGGGACATGCAGTAAGACATGTGACGTGAGAGAGGCTTGAGTTGTTTTCACTAGCTTCAGCTCCTGAGCTGCTGCCCTCTGCAGAGCATGCTGCAGGAAGCCAGACTCCAGGGACACAGCCGCACGTGATCCGACCCACGTCCGCCTCCACCGGGAAGGAGCCCACAGCCCTGCTCACAGCAGATGAAGACAAACCTGTCTTGGTTGCTGCAGCTGCACCAGCTCTCTGCCACCAGGTACTTAACGTCCTGAAGCTCTCCTGTCCTTGGGCTGCTCTGTCCCTGTCCTGCAGGCCACTGTCCCATCAGAGCCAAGTATGGTGAGGCTCTGATCTGCTTCTGTTCCCTGCCATGTTTCTCCACTCAGACTTCTCCTCAACCCTTCTAGTCTTCTAAGTGACATTGTAGCGATACTTTGTGGCAGAAAAATTATGATAGAGGAACATAGTCCATAAATATTAATTTCTAATTATACATTCGCTGCATATCATGGGCAAAACTGCAGTTTTTGATCAGCCTTCATCTGCTTTTCGTATCACTCAAGTGTCAAAGAGTTTGGCATGATGCCTCACAAGGGAGGTGGAAAACTTGGTGCAAAGTGAGCTTCTGTAGTTGTTCAGCATCATGGCTTCTCTGTGTTCTGATAGGAAACACAGAAAAACAGAAGGTGCTGATAGCAGATAAGGTCACCTGGTTGCTGCTCTGCTTTTGGCATAAAGCTGGGGGAAAGATGGCGGTGGGGAGGAAATGCACACCCTGGCTTTTAGGCTCAGATTGCAACTCTTCCTTCCTCCCTATGCAGTGCACATTTGGAGAGTGGCAAACCTAGGCTGAGTCCTGCTGTTGATTTAACTTTTAATATGACATAGTGCAGATTATGAAGAGGCTGAGTGCTCTTGGCCTACAGGCAGATTCTGGGTAAATTAAGAGATTCTCTGTCCTGTATCATGTGGTGATCAGAACTCGCATTTTGGCAAGGTCAACTTTGAGATAAAGCAACACTCTGTGCCAGAAAAAATCCATGGAGCATAGTTTTGATCCAGACTCTCATCGGATGTGGGATTTTCCCTTGGTTTTCACCAGTAGCAAGACCAGGAGCTAACCTCAGCTCTGCAAGGGGAGATTGAGAGGGCCCGGCTCTGCACGTTGCTAAGAGATATGTCTTCTGTTCCTCCTTCCCCTGGCCCCTCTTTCTGGGGACGTACGCTATAGACATAGGCAAGTGCTGGGACTTTCCCTGCAACATAAAGGTGATGATGTGCATAGAAGAAGTGCAAGGCTGGCTAAATGGACTTCCACTGCTTGCTGATGTGCATGATCGGACAGTTAAAAGGATCCCTGCTTGTCTTGCACTCTGGAGGAAAGTGTGTTGCTTTCCAATGCTGGCTACACACTGCAGCATCAAATTTGGCTCCTAGGTGCTATTTTTACATCGACCATGCAGTGAGCCAGCTGTGTTTTCCCCTGAACACAACCGCCTCCCCTGAGAGGGAGCAGGCTGCTCAGGTCTGGGGGTACCTGTGTGTTACAGGCGTGAAGAGCTGCCCTCCTTCTGCCCTCAGGCGCAAACCTGCTTTCACTCTGCCAGGCAGAGCAGAAAAGCTGAGGTCCAACACTGGGACATATCCCTGAGTGCCTGCAAGATAAAGGTGACGTGTATAAGAAATCCAGTTTGCTTCTCTAAGTGAGTAGATGAGATTTAGGTGGGAAAGTAATTGGAATGCTAAATGATTACTGCTAACACTTACTAAGATGACAACAAATCTCCTTTATATTAATGTTCAACTTTTGAGACTAGATTGAATCTTACTTTATTAAAGAAGGTAGGAAGCCTAGAAGTAGCTCTTTAATCATCAACTGGAAAATACAATTTTGAAATCCATTATCCTAGGAATGCAATAATCAAACAGAGTAATAACTGATGTTAAATCTATTTTGAATATTAACGTAATTCCCAGCTGGAAACAGAAGTTGATAGGATGGTTTCAGGTTCACTTGGACACCTTCTTGTCTATGCAGTTGCACATGGAAAAGAGGTTGACTGATATGTCTTTTCTGCTTGTATGATTGTCTCAGGAACTATGAAAGGCTTAAAAGTCATTGTGTGATACATGCATTTGCTCTATATTCCTACAAAAGACTGATGGAATTTTATCAGTCTTATTTCACAAGCACAGCTCTGCCTATGCAGACCTCATGATGGGTACCCAGTGTTCTGCATCTTCATGAATCTTCAGAATTAGCCTGTTAGTCAGTCCTGATAGTGCTGAGCTGTCTCTCTTGGCACATCTTTGAGTATTTTGTCCAGCCTAGCTTTAAAAGTCCCAGATGATGAACTTTTTGGCAGCACATCATTCATCTTGGTGTCAGTGGTTTCTTGTGATATTCAAAGTGCAGTTTCCTTTCCTGTTTGCCATTCTGTTGCTCCTCCTTGTAGGTTTTGAGGTGGATCCAGCCCCATCTGTATGGGGGCCATCTTGTGAAAGGATCCAGTGGCACAGAAGTGTGGGCGCTTCCCCTGGCCCTTTCCCCAGTTAGCCTGTGCCTGGTATCATGTACATGTGTGTCCTATTACTCCCTGCAGTGTAAGGGGCTCCTGATTTTCCCAAATAATGTCACGTTTCCTTTCTCCTCCCCATGTTTTTCACCTTTCTTTCTCCATGTGTATAATGCATCTGGGTACTTGTTGTTTTCAGCTTCTAATTTACTAGCACTGGTGAATTTCTCGCTCCCTCTGCAAATCATTAGAAAGAGGCTAAGTGGGACTGCTTACAAAAAAAACCTCCTGCATTCCCAAGATAGCCCACAGGCTGGTGTGTAGCAGTACTAGTAGCTGTTTAGGAACTTTTAGATTTGTTTATTTGTTTAACAGGTGCAAAACGAACTCTATATTGTAACCTGTTTGCCACTTCAGCGTGAGAATACAAGGAACGCGTAAATTCAAAAGTTGCAGGACTTGAGAGGACCTGTGCAGCCCTAGGGAAAGGGCAGTTTGCCATGCAAGCAAGATGAAAAAACAAAGGAACAAAATCCCACAAAACCAGTCTGTCCCCAGCCTGTGGGCAGGTGAGGGAAGCCCTTTCCTACCTCCCACTCCTGTTCTCTCTGCAGCCTGTTTCAACCCACCATCGTGCTCAGTGGCTGAAGAGCTGGCAGAAGTGGCTATGTGCCTGACATACCATCACAGCACAAAAGGCTAGGCTGGTGTGTCTGTTGTGTAAGGTGAGAGGAGTTCTGCTCTTCCTTTGCCATTTTCCTGCAAGAAGCTGGGGTCCATGTGATTGCTTCAATCCTCTAAAGATCTCTGTGTCTGATGCTGTCAAAAGGAGCAGTTGTGTGCTGTGGTGAGTTGCAGAATTGGAGGAGGAACAAATCCAGCCTCATCGGGCTGGCCTGAATGCTGGTATTGACACGGAGGAGGGAGTCGTTGGGGCAGGAGGCGGGGGGGAGTTGCGCTCACACAGACTGAGCAGTGTTGCCACAGTTTCAGTGGAGAATGAGGCTTCTGGTGCATTAGTCTCTCCCCAGTGCCTGCTTTTAGGATGTGGTTGGTAATGCTGTGTCTGTGAGGGCTGTCAGGCAATGCCCAGGGTAAATAGGTGCCCGTGTTAAAGCAGCATGTGACTGACAGACCTATCCCTTCATTTTATTTGCATTCAGAGCTGGAAATTTTCACCACGAAAGCGCTTGTTGTCAGCCCTGTGCGAGACCAGTCAGGATCATCTTGTAGTTGTGCCTCTGACTGGGTTGGGGGTGGTCCTGGGCAGCAGCAGGGTTTCTGGAAGCACCCTGCAGGCTGTGTCTCCTGGCACGGATTCCCTGTGCCCATGGTCCTCCTTGCTGAAGTGCTGGAGGCAGCTCCCAGCTGCCACGACAATAGTTTTAACTCTTTGTTATCTAAAATTCAGACAGTGCCCGAGTGACACAGAGGTAGATAAACCACGGGCCCCTTTGTACAGTCACATCCTTTATGTGTGTACTGCTACTGGTATTAATTACGTTGTCTGCAATTCCCCCAGTGCAGATGGGAGTCAGGGAGTGTAAAGTGGACCTCAGGGGGGCTGGTAGCAGCAGTGAATGCTTCAGGCTGGATAATGCCTGCTGGTGCTGGCTGAACTTGCTGTCAGGTAACTCTATAGACGATGTTTAGCTTCAGTCAACAGCAGGGTTGTAAACTGAAATGGATAGCTCAGTCCAGATTACTTTTTCTAGAGTGGATGATGCACAAGGAAATTGAATTAAAGATTAGGTTTGAGATGGGCTCAAGGGTTTTTACAAACCACATAGAACTTAAAAATATCAGATATTAACAAAGGAACCTATTTAAAATAATGGTAAGCTGCCATCTGCTGGTAAAAAAGAAATGCACGTAACAAACAAGCAGACTTTCGAAGTGATAAACAATTCTTTTGTATTTGACATGCTACAGTCAAATATATATGTGATATGGAAACTGCATATATTTATTTTACTGTTTTTCATCTCCATTTGCATTTTCATATAGAGTATGCTAAACAGATGCCTATAGCATAACTAACCTTAACAAGCGCTGAAAACCAAAGACAATAAGAATAAAGAACGAAGACTAATAAAAGCAGATGAGTGATTGGGATGGTGACAGCCTCCAAATGTGTCCTATTTACATTGCTAATAAAGAATCACAAGCACTGCCTTTTTTGATCCCCTCTATAGACCCTCCCATATGACCAGAAATGTAGCACTGAGAAACATTTCCTGATTTCTTGTTTGATATTTTTTGCGTATGTGTGGTTCCTTAGTCAAGGCTGTAAATAGGAAGCGGGTCTTTAATTGTTCCTGATTTAAGTAGGTCACCTCCGCCAATACACAAATCTCCCATCTTATAAGCCAGGTAGACTATTGAACTGATGTGGAAAATATTTATTACACAAATATGACCAGAGAAAATAATTCTGCAAAGGACTGCTCCCAAATTGCATGGTGACTGACACAATCAGTCTTCATAAATCCCAAGTATGAGTGCACTGCAGGGAAGGGACTATCAGATTTCATGTTTGTATAGTGCCTACCAAGTACGTGTGCTGAGCTTGACTGGTTGCCCAAGGTGCTGCTGCTCTATAAATAGCATTAACAGTGCAAATTACCTCCTGTGCAAACATCAGGCCACTTGGCTTTGTCATATACATGTAGTTTTCTGTCATGATTTGGGTTACTCCAAACATAACCTATTGTTTTAGCAAACTGACTTTGTCATAGGAAATGTTTAAAATGGGCAAAGAAAAAATAGGTCAGTTCTTCCTTTGAAATCAGAGAGCAGTGTGCATTTGTAATATTTCCCAGGTTTATTTCCTTGGAGCAGGTTTGGCAGGTAAGAGAAGAAGTTAAAGATTTATTTTTGGTGCTATGTACCAGATGTCATACCTGCTCTTCTGAGACAGTTGCTTTTATCTCCATCAGTACCTGCTCTAGTAGCAATGAAAAAAGTGACTCGAATCCCATTTAAAACATGCAGTGTGCACTGTTCACATGCCACTAAAGCGAAGGAAAAGCTTGTTTGGGAGACTCCAGGCAGAGTCTTTATGCGTCATCATAAAGCAAATATGTTTGCATCCCTCTCAGCAGTGTTTTTGCCTCTACAAAGAAGTGAGGAATTAATGTGCACAGATTGAGAGCTTGTGACTCCAGCACAGGCTGGAGTTCTACAAAGAAGTCCAGTTTGAAGCTCTGTTGTATTTATGGGGAGTCCACATGCAGCTCATCTGGTAACATCCAGCTTGTTCTTTGTAAAGGACCTTTTCTAGGGAATCTGTGGTGCTGTGTGTACTCCATTCACTTGGTCTTAGACCCAGTGTGCTCAGCATCTTGCCTGATGAGGCCCTGCTTGGTGGCAGAGAAACACTAAGAATACAGGGCCAAACCCTCATCTCAGGAAAAACATCTTGTCCTTTTTTTTTTTGGCTTTTAATCTGTGGAGGATCTAGCCTGTGGTGCATGGTCACAGGGGCCCTGTTTACTGAAGTGTTCCAATAGCAACGCAAAACAATCAAAGGGAAACAGAGCCAGGGGAACAGCAGTGCCCGTGGATACCTGTTAACAGGCAGGAGCTGAAGTGCACAGTTGCCATCAAAGAGGCTACTGTCCTCTGCTTTGCTCTACAGCACTTCAGTCTCCCTGCTAACGGGACTCTGCCTTCCAGCTGAAGCATGACTGACAATTGAAATAACAGTGCCAGTTTATTCCAGGTATGCCACTGACCTGCATGACCTGTTGGAAGGATGAGGTAGAGGCAATCAAAGCAGCATGCTCCTGTAGCCTCTACAGGCTATAACAATGGAGACGTTGGGAAACAAGCTGGTAGATTGTGAGGGGAAGAAATGAGGATGGGTGTTCACCCTTCCTTGCTAATATGCTAAATGAGTTCAGGGGGACTGAAATTTGACCCAACAGTAGACTGAAGGTGAGTAAGAAATGAGCAAAAGGTAGAGCTGGTAGTTACTTCATTTCATGATAGAATCACTGTTCAAAAAGTCTCCTAAACCACGGAAGGCTGGAGCAGACAGGGGAAAAGAGTTGGGTTATGGCGATGAGGCAGTTATTGCTGATACATAAACTGGAGCAGTTCAGGTCTGTTTAACTGTTTACTGCCATATCCCATCTGTGTTTTCTAAGTTGCCTGCTGTGCGATGGGGCAGATTGTGGTAACAGCACAACTTGTTTCGCTGTTTCTTTTCTCTGTGTTTCTAGAGAATTAAGTACTGTTTCCCGCCTATGCTATGTTTAGGGTTTGGCAAAGGGTTTGCCATTCTTTTGGCCAACTTTTAATCCTGTTTCTTTTTCATACTACCACATTTGTACTAAGATGGAATGGATGGGTTAAGCAAAAATAAAGCTAGTAGTGGTTTACCAAGGAGCAGAACCATTAGTGGCCAGATTCTAGCAAAGTGTAGTTCTCAAGGTGAATCAAGATTCTTGTCTGTACAAGGATTATTGTGTGGTGGACCCTTCTGGGTCCATCACATTTACTGTTTAAACAGCAGTTTACTGCTGTTTAGAAAGCAATAAAGCATTCACTTTAAAAGTCAAGAAGTATGAAATAGACATTATTTCACTGGCACAGAGAAAGGGGAATGCAAAGAGAATCATGATGGCTAAACAGTTGTCAATTTTTGTGAATATAGTGACATTTGGAGTCCTCTGTTATTTATTTGAAATGAACAATGGAATAGGACCCACATACTACATGCTTGTCAAAGCCAGGCATAGCAATCAGCTAACATGCTTATCAGTCAGACAGTGTACATGGTGATATTCTGCTTTCACGCTGTCTGCTGATTGGAATTGGGCCCACAAGGAAGCCAGGTGATTAATCTGCAAGGGTTTATTTTTTCTGAACTGTTAATGTCCTCTGTTTCAGAGCAACTGCCCACGGCTCATTAAGCAGGGAAGATCTGAATGCAACTGTGAAGGGCAGCACAGAAATATTCTCCACACATCTCTTGTTTGACCCTTGGAGATTCGAAAAATAGTGTTGGAAAAAGTTTGTCCTATGCTGGGGCTGAACTGATGCTTTCTGAGAAGCAGCAGTACTGTTAGAAATATTTATGTATTTCAGTCAGTGGAGATAAAATCTAAAGTCACAAGGCTCTTGCAAGGTGGTGGTGGACACTTGGTACTAGCCCAGAAACACACAGCTGCCACTTCATCTGACCTGCTGTGAGAATCTTGCTCTTTTTAAGTCTGTTGCTCCTATTCTTTGGTGATTACATATCTCTCTTGCTGTGTTCTTTCCACCTGTACAGCTTGTGTACTCTGGCATTGAATGCTGAGAAAGCAAATGGGGCTGCTGAGTCCAACTGCCTCAAAAGAAATGCAACAGGGGAAGTAAATACATATTCTGAAGGACTTTGCAATATTGGATTCATCTTAAAGAGATCATCTTGAAGTTACTAGCCCTCATTTATAGTCTGTATTGTACCTGTTTGTGAAATTAATTTGCCTTCAACTGAAATATTTGAAAGTATGTTGGTTTAGGGAAACAATTTTTGTGATAATATGGTATTATATAAGCGTCAATTATTTTATTATTCCTAATAACTTTCTTGAGAAATAGGGTAGTGTTTCAATGTTGTTTTTACAGATGGGGAAACAAAAGAGTTTGATGTAGAGATTTAGATCTACATACCCTCATGTCTGCTGTGTGTTTGGCCCTACTCACTTTCACTCAAGTCTTTTCCTCACTGGAGTTCCCGGTCACGGAGTAGCTGTGCCCTGTGCAGCTCTTGGCACCTCTCTGATTTCATCCTGTGAGTGACTCCATGCCAAGAGGGATCTTCATCTGTGAAGATGGATTATAGTAGAAAAGGAGTGTTAAAGATGAATGAAGGACCATCTTCCTTCAACCTGCAAGGAAGACATTCTGAGCTCTCATTTTGAACTTGGGTCTCTGGGAACGGCACACAGCAGAACAAAGCACAGAGAGAGCAGACCAAGGCTCCGTGATTTCACACATGCCCTTTCAGACAGGGCAAGCAAAGACAGTAAGCCACTATTGGGAACATGGAATAGAGTCGACAAATTCAAGGGCCCAACCTAATATTTTATTGGCTCCAGAACAGTTTGGGATCTCCTAATGGGGCTCTCCTAAATATTATTAGATATTTACTTATAACCTGGTCTTCGACTGGGCTGCAGAGCTACAGTGTCCATGGGCAAGAATTGAGGATGCTCGTGGGAAGGGAAAGCAAGCAAGCTTCAAAGGTTTCTGGGCTTTGCTCTCTGAACCTCAGCTGGCTTTTTCTTTATTTTTTCTCCATTGCTTTTCTTTAAAGTTCTACTGTAAACAATTAGAGGAAATTTGGTGATAATACTGCCTGTGGAGACTAGGAAAGTAAGAATGCATTCTACATCACTGCTTCCCTTTGTTTGTCTTTTTTATCTTGTTTATCTTTGATCAGCTGCAGATGAAATAACCAGCTAACTGATTTCACATAAAGGGCTGCCACTCACACTGACGAAACTCCCTGACACAGGAGTATGCTCTGTAGCAGTCTATCAGTATCCATTTCTTATTCCAATGCACTGACAGGTCACTCAGGGAGACTAAAAATTCTGTTCTGGAGTGGAACAGAAAGTGCAATTTCAATTTTGTTTTGCTTTGAAATTTTCCAGCTACCTATCAAGACCAAATCCTTGAACTATTTACTTAGAATAACTGAAATACCCCTATCTGAAATAGTGGATATGCAAGATTTAGCCATTAAAGAGTTGGGGTAAAATTAAAATCCCTTTCAATAATGACTAAAGTCAGAGAAAATCTTTCAAGAAAATTAAACACTTGATCAAAAAGAGAGAGGGTTATTGTTGAGAGCATAAAGATTAAACAGGAGAGTTGTCTCAGAGAATAACCATCAATGATAAGTAGCAGGCAGTTAATAATATCCCCTCAGGGATCTTCTTTTACTTATGTAGGTTTTTGGACAAATACAATATTACATTTTTTTATAGTTGAAGCATGAGAGAGCTTTGTGCCATTCCAGAGTAGCAATATAACTTCAATGGAACAAGGATGACTGGAAAGGTGGGGAAGGGGGTGACCCAGGATCTGAAGCAGCGGGGAAACGGTGATCTCTCCAAACCTTCAAACCCCAGCTCTGAGACCTGCTCTCAGTCTCCCTTCTGTACCCCTGTTTCATATCGCAGCACTGTATCAGTGCTGAGATCTGGTATTGCCTCTTCTTACATAGCAGCTGAAAATGAGTGAGAGACCAAGCAGACTAAGGGTGTGACTCTGCGTTGTGATTAAGAGCTGGTTAAGAGCTCGAACATGCAAACTGTTGAATTGGCAGAATTGGAGGGATGGTAATCTGCAGCCAGGGGACGGCACATTGCATATACAGGATGGGGGCCAGAGGCTTTGAAGAACATCTCAAGCCAGCTCTGCAGCTGGAGAAACTGTAACATGAAATAGCTGCCTTGATCTCTCATTCTTCTTCTCTTACTCTCTCCTCCTATGTAATTACAATTATAAATCTTTTTGTTCCTTAATCATCTTGTGGCCATTGCAAACATTTTAGAATTAATGCGGTTCTCACACTTGAAGCACATGTTCTGCATGTCCCCTTGTGTCTCTCCATTTATTCATTTATCATGTACACACAAAATTCCTGTAAAATATTAATCTGAAATACAAATCTCTTTACATCATAGGAGCATTTGCACATAGTAATGTTAGCGAGATTATTAATTCTGCATACACAGTCTGTGGACTGCACACAGGGCCACATCTCTCTCAGCAACTGTGCTGAAATCAGTGAAAATTTCAGAAACATTATTTTAATATTACAGTGAGTGGAAGGTGACAATTTCCTAGAATTGGATCATTTCTTTAAAACTCAAACAAGAATTTGAATCTTAGTTTTCAGTTTTTCCTTCTAAGTATTCCTTTGTAAAAGAACTTATATACTGCTCTGTATTTCTATCCAATGGTTCCTAATAGATTAGTACAGTCTGGAAACAAAGGGATTTTTTTTTTTTTTTTACAGTGCTTTAATCCATAAAGAATCTGAACATTTCTTTTGCCATTCCTCCTTTTTGGGAACACCAGGAGTAGCTACGCTTCTGCAAGGCTGGTTGGGGCAGGTTGCCCTGGAAAGAGTGGAATGTGCAGGTGTAGATGGACCAAAAATAATTCTGTGAGGCTGGAGACAGCGTCATTTTCTCAGGGGTAACAAAGAGTGAAAACTGAGCTGGCACTTGGCGTGCTGAAATCGCTGGGAGGATTCTCCTGGGGGCGGGGGAGGTTAGATCCCGCAGCTCTCTCCTGGCTGTCCCTGCCTTCTGCCAGGCGAGCCCTGGGGAGGCTCTGGGCCTAGGCTCCACTTCAAAGGAAGGGAGGGAGGAAAGGAGGGAAAGAAGGAAGGAGGGGGACATTTTTTTCTAAGTCCAATGGTCTGAATTGGCATGCTTGGATCCTTCACCTGCCATAGGAATTTTAGACAAAAAGTCGCACCAACATTGAAAGGTGTGTTCTTCAGACTGCAACTGAGTCCTGCCGGACACAAAACAATCAGGACTGGGAAGGGGTTGCTTTTCTGCAGTGAACGCAGAGTCACTGGAGGTCTCCTAAAGGTGTCTACTCGGAGGGGCCCTGTAGCTGGAGCAGGAGCTCTCCTGCTGGGGACAGGCAGAGGTGAGAGGCTGGTGCCAAAGGAGCAGGGCCCAGCTGCTGGGCACCGCTGCCCTGGGGGATTTGGGTCTCTTGGCAGGGAGCATGTAACGGGGCCCTGCTTGCTGCTGCAGGGTCTCATGATGCATTGTCTGTGCTGCAGTAAAAACAAACCTTTCTGGTTTCAAGAAGCAAAGTATTTTCAGTTTGACTTTATTTCTGCGCTGATATTCAAATTTTGGTGTCTGTAGTTTATGAAGAGTCAGTGCTTTACTATCTACAGGAACAACGCTGTTGATCCCTCCATCCTCAACTGCTAACTATAAAACATCCATTTGGCTTTAAGCTTTAAAAATATCAATGAAGCGAGTGAGACAACATCGACAGCTGGAGTTAAGCACTTTCACGTGCTTTCTGAATCAGGGACCAAGTTGTTAGAAAGATCTTTCAGGACTGACTGGAGATCCATAAGAAATTGTCTTGAATTAACCAAGCCCTCACATTTCTCTTAATCATTACCTCTGTATCATCTTTTTTCTTTCACTTCCTTCTTATTCATGCTTAAACGAGAAACATCTGTTTCTATTTTTCACATTGTTCTGTTATGTGAGTAACGATATCAAACATCTTTTTTTCTGCACTGTGAAAGAATAAATTAGTGTTAAGTTCTGTGAAGTGCTTTTAAAACACTAAAGCAAAACATCTGTTTCAGCTGCAGGTCATTAAGATGAAAAATCCTAGTCTGTGTGCAGTGCAAAACTGCCAAAAAATTGTCAGCCCAAGCACATTTTCTCACCTGTCTTTTACTACAACAATTGAAGATGGCAAAAGGATGGTAAATCTTGTCTTCAGGTATGGAGCAGTTAAAAGTGCTCACTGCTTTAATCAACAGCTATAGCTCATGGTGACAAATCCTGGTCTGATGTAGCGGTGCCCAGAGGTTGCCCCAGTGTTCATCTTGTAGACTTCAAGATGAGAGTCTCCTTGAGAGCCCTTTCAGCCAGGTGTGTTGTGCAAGACTGCCTAATGCTCTGTATATGTTGGTGTCACTGAACTTCCGCTGAAAAGGCCCCCCCCACCCCCCTTAAGATCTGGAGGTTGTTTCCAGGGCAGGTGGCTAGAGTAAAGCTCAAACGTGTTAGAGTTTAAGAATTGTTTGGACTGTGCACTTAGTCACATGGTCTGAATTTTTGGGTTGACCTGTGTGGTGCCAGGAGTTGGACTCGATGATCCTTGTGGGTCCCTTTCAACTTGGGATATTCTATGATTCTATGATTCAATTGGCAAATCTACTGTGTTGGTGAACTGAGATGCTCTTTATGTGCCAAAGCCCAAATGTAGATGTCTGTGTGCCTTTGTTGATAATAATCTCCTTTGTAAAGCACTTTGAGGTCTAGAGATGAAACGGCAACAACTACCTTAGAGCTTGGATATTAATAAATAGAATAATGAATATTAGAAACAATGAGGGCATTCACCGAATTCTGTAGGAAGAGCCTGGTCTTTTGGGCAGGTCCTGGCAGGTAGGTGGTAGCTTACTCCCATAAGAGTCTGGGTCCACCCTTGTTTCTCTCTGTCTTTAATTAAAAGCTCCAGATCCATTGCAAGTGTAAAGGAGATGTTCAGCATCTGTCAGGAATGGCCTCCAAAGCTGCATGGGGCTTTTCCAGCATTTTAAGAGGAAATACTTGTTTGTTCTTCCGATCTGCTAAGGTGGCAGCCTGTGCAGCCCTAAGCAATCCTATTGCACTGTGCTCATACATTCCCTGGAGCAAATGAATGTGATGGTTTGGGGTCTCTAGTAGCCCTGTGCATTTTTTTGTAAAAGTGTACTGGCTCCCATTTCATTTAAACCCCGAGTTTTTGAGACAGGAGCCTGTATATACATTGCTGCACTGGATCTGTTCACCTGCAGCTTTCCCCACCCCCAGCACGAGCATGATTTCCTTTTATGCACTGCTCTGTCACAGCTTGGCAACTTTCCCAAGACAGTCCATACCAGAAAGCAGAATATGGCTGCTGAGCAGCGTAGACGGAATAAATGCCTTATGTAACAAATTCATTTAAACACTATGAAATGTTGAGACGTGAGACATAACTGAAAGCAAAATGCAGCCCTTAATCTCTAGCATAAATTCTTCTGTTTGCCCTCTCCATCATCAGCATCTAATAGCCACTGACTGTTTCCACTCACGTATCCATCTTTTTCAAGAAGCTGCCTGCAGCAGAATTAACAAACAGCTTGGCAAGCAGTTTTAGGGGCAGGATTTTTATTTATTTATTTATCTTCTCCTAATTCTTCGTGATCCTCACGAGCACTTCCCTACTAATGTGCCTGTGGCATCATTAGGTGTTTAATGAGAGTGACGTTGCCTTAATATTATTACTTTTATAGCTCATTTTGTTTTGACAACTCTTTGGTTTTGTGGCCATTTGTAATGTGCAGACTTCTTCTTCCTACTCCTGACATCAGAATTTGTAGAAATATTTACCATGGAGGTATTACCATAAAACCTTAAATAATGAATTGTCAACCCAAGTAATGAGTTGCCCCCCCTACCTCTCAGGTATGGTCTGGACTACCTCCATTCATTATTTTTAAGTGCAATATATGTTCAACACCACAGTAGTTTAATGACATCTGTTAATTATTTTAGCATATTTCTTTTGTTTAACTGAAACACCAGGAGTAGTCCAATAATGACTACATCTCACATAGCAGTTAAGTGCAATTCTGCAGATGAACAATCCTTTTTGTTTTCTTTTCACAGCTCCGAAAGACCAGCACAGACTCCACAGGTTGTGGATCAGTCTTCTTTCTCTTCTTCCTCACATCTAGGAGCTCAATCATTTTATGTTGTGCTTGGACTGAACACAAGGCTGCTAAAATTGTAAGTCTTGGCTAGATGTATGTAATGTTATTTTACCCCCTGAATTTTGTCTGTGTATTGGCTGTGCTGCATCCATTTCTTTACTCATTAAATTAAATGGATGTAATTTTGTGTACAAGCAAGAGCATAATTCTTACTTAGGAAAATGCCATGTTCATCTACCATGTCACATGGATGATCAGTGCTGAGCAGTGCATTTATTCAACAGCTGTCTCTATGCAAGGAAAATAGTGATATTTTTAAGAGACTAACTAATGCCCATTAAGTTCTCACTTCTATATTATCTTCCAAGTTATTTTATCTGGTTTAGGATGCTAGCACATATTGTCTTACCGCCACAGCAACAGAATAGATCTAATCCATTCTTCTCTGGTTATGAGCATTTAAAACAACTGGTCTGCTGTTGTGAATTTAGCTTGCTTGCATCAGATAAGATGAGGGGAGTTACTGGGGCAAATGGCAGCGAAAGCAGTCTTGCTGCTTCCTTGCATAGCATGTCTCCTGCACAACAGTGAAGGGGAGCAAGATGCATGTCTTTGCAGTCCTGCTACTGCTTCCGCCAGGCTGCAGCATCACTGCACAAACACCTGACCTGGGGCTGCCCCTGGCCGGTTGGGTGCTGGAGGCCCTAGAGGTTCCTGCCTCTGTTCCCTGTGCAGTCGCAGCTGGTGGTGCTGCACAGCCCCAGGAGTAGGCAATGCTAACAAAACTGTCATTGTATACATAGCTACTGTTTCAAATGTTCTTATCCTGGCTTCCAACATCTCTATTTTTACGTCCTTGTTTATATTTAATAGCAGTTACAGTGGATAACTGGCTTTATTTTGGAAACGTTGACATTTCTCTTGCCAGTACTGAAGCCGTGAAGTTCTGAAACAAAGACATGCCTTTTTACTCTCTTTCTTCTGATAGGTTTTGTCATTTGGCAACTGTTGTTCTGTAGATTCGCAGAATTTGAACAGGATTCTGATCTCCTACAAAGTGACACACACGCTTATTAGAATTCAGGAGCAGGTTTGGGGCCTTTTCTCTGATGCACCATGCTGGGTACCATGCATGAGAAATTAGAGCCTGTCTGTTATTATGTGACCAAACAGCTGCAGGAACTTCTAGGGTTTTTAAATAGTAGTAGAATGATAATCAAAATAATATTCCTGTAAAACAAAGTGAAAAGAGGTCCAGGCTCTTCTTCTGCAAGTCTCCCAGGCCCAAAAGAGACGGATTAAATCTGGACAAAATGAGCCCCTGTACACATGTAGTTCCATTGAAGTAAAATAAATAAATAAATGAATTGAATTCTTTCTACAAGCTCTTTCATGATAGTTCCTACTTATATAGTTTCTTCTTAGCCCATTGTAAAAAAAAAAATTAAAAAAATAATTGTAATTTCTAAACTAATATGGGATTTGAGATTTTTTTCACTCACTTCATCAAAGGCATGCTTTTGAAAATTGTATGACCTTTGGAAGAAAGGCTCACATGGTTAGGATGTGAGTTAATCACTCACAAGACATTTCCAAATAAGCAGTGGGAACTCCTCAAGCTGTTTAATTTTCCTGTTCCTACTGGGAAATGGAATTTTTTCATTCAGCTGCCCTGCAAGTGAAGTGTCCTCGTCCGACTTGGAGCAGAAGAACTGGCAGGCACAGGGAGGCCAGCTAGCCAGCTACGACCTTCTGCCCAGTAGAAGTGCTCCTGTGCTGCCATTAAGGCTTTATTGCCTGTCCATTGTATGCCTTCTGGGGCTCCCTGGGAGTGCCCCAGCTAGGATGTTGGGGGGACATTCTTCAGAAACCTTCTCTGTTGCCTCCCTATCTCCCAGGTATGGTCTGGACTACCGCCACTCCTCAGTGCTTCTCCCTGGAGCACCCTCATATGTGTTCAACAGAGCCATATGGCCTGGCACCTGTACTGCAGCTCTGCACCTGCAAGCATGCCCTACCTGCTCAGACCTGCTTAGCACCATCTGCCCATGCAGCCCTCTCGTCTGCAGTGACATGTCCTCTGCACCTCCCCCACCCAGCCTTCTCCACCTGGCCCTGGGCTACCACCTGCAAGCACTTTGGCCACCTCATAGACAGTCTTCCCCCACACTTAGGAAGCCACAGCTACAAGATGAGCTTTTCTTGCTTCTATTAACCTAGAAGAGGAGCAACAACCTTCTTTCCCAGAAGGAAGCGTGTCCCCCTTCTCTGCATTGTCTGCAAAAAGGAGGGCACTACAGAGTCTGTTTCTGAAGCGTAGGTAAGGCCTGAGTGGGTTTTCCAAGAATTTACTGAGAGGCCACAGAGGTGCTGGCTATCCCAGGGAAGGTGAAGCATAGGTAGGAATATGGTCTTCAGGCTCTGCTTGTCTCTCCTCAGTTACAGACTCAACAAGCTCATGTGGCATGTCCTCAAATATGTCAGATGCTGCCTGCATGCAAAGACTGGACTAACAGGCAAACCAAGTACTCCTAGTGATTGTTTGAGCAGGAGCCCTGCTCTCCCAGCCAGCAAGCTGGGCTTGGTTCACCATTTCCCTATCCAGAACCACCTCTTCTCATGCCCTTCCCCACACCTGTGACTGCCCTCAGCATCAGTGCTGGGCTGAGGAGAAATACTAGAAAATACTCGGTGTTCCTGCAGCTCCTCACTTTGAAGTGACCTCCGTGCTGTCCCAGAAGGTACTGGCGATGTGTGTATAGGGCCAAATGTGATTTCAGCGAGGACAGCCTGTGGCAGTGCAGGCATGCTCTTGGTGTGTGAGGGAGCAGCACCTGAGGCATTCTTGGTGCTTTTGCTAACTGTGGGGGTTATTTTACACAGCATGATATCTCGATGCTGACTAGCTTTGTGTTGGTGTAGGGGCCTTACTTCTCTCCCTGCCTTTGTAGGGCCTCCTACTCTCTTGCCCAGCATTCCCCAGGCTCAGGAATGGCAGCTCTTCACAATGGGTTGCTGCAGCGAGACCAGAAGGATGGTGATCTGTGAGTTTTGTTTTTTTTTTTATATAAAGGTAGGGAATGTGTAGGTTGTGGGTTGTATGTGGTGGAAATCTGCTAATGTCATGTGAGTACTCAAGTGGCCTTACATGGAATTCTGTTAGCATTGTGGGGCAGATGTGCCTCATTTGCTGTGCCATGCAGATGTGACAAAGAGCTAGAGCCCTCTCATGGTATGTAGGGGCAGCCCCTGTGTTGCTGCCTTGATTCCCATCTCCTCTGTATTCAAGGACTTTTTAACTGGCTGTTCTGCCCGAGTTGTACTTACAATGACCCTTTTCAGCAGGAGGAACATAAAAGTTCCTGAGCTTTCAACAAGAAAAAAAAAAAAAGATTTTTTTTTCTTTCTTTCAATGAAAGAAAATTCCAATTTTCCTAGGTGCCTGGGCTTAGAAATGGTGGCTCCATGTATTGGAGGTTCACCGCCATTTCCAGCCCTTCCCTCTTGCTAGCATTTGGGATCAGCCTCCTGAACTTCTGTGGAGAACCACTGTCATCTGTTGGTGGGCCCTAAGCAACAAAAGCACTGTCCTCTCAGATGGTGTTCACAGCCCGCTGGAGAGCTGCTTGATCAGTGCAAACTTTGTTAGGCATTACTAGTTTTCCTCAGCCTACCAGATGAAACTTCTAAAAGGACAGGCAGTCAGCATTCCCCAAAACCCTTGCTGGCCGCAACTGCCCTTTGCGCTGTCCTGCTGCAGATTGGGAGTGCTGTGTGCTGTAGGCTACTGCTTGCCTTCCTCAGGCTTGAGAGCTGAATTCAGTTAGCTCCTTCTAGCCAGTATCTAAGACTAAAATGAGCTCTCAGTATGATCTCAATCTCTTTATAAGGGATAAGATAAACTGTAATGTGAATGATGAAAGTGATCATATACAATTCATGCTTAGTGAGTACCCATTGTCTTAAAATAATCCTAATAAACACTGTTTTCCCCAGCATGTGCCACTGTGAAAAGCTGTGCTTCCTAATGTACTATCAGAAATGTGATGACACCAACCTCTTTTAGAATGTGTAATTGGTAGAATGTGATAAAGACGTGGTTATCGCTTACTCATAAATGGGATACTTTTAAAATACTCTCACTCTTACACTGATTGGCTTAAAGGACCTGCTGATTAAGATGTCTACATGAAATTTTAAATTGCTGTTAACCTCATTGGCTCTTGTAATGATTCAAAATTAGAATCTCTTGAGTAGAGCAAGTAAAAACAATTCTGTTTTAAAGCAGAATATGAACATTGCTACTCAAAGCTGAAGGTATATTTGAATGATCATTCACATATAATTTCTTATGGAGGAATTTTAACATACTTTCAGAGATTTTAATTTTAATATGATTTCAGAGATTCCTGACAACATTCAGACATAGCTTCTTTTGCTGCAATTCCCCAAATGGAACTACTCTACTGACTATTCTGCTGTTACAGGTAGCACATTTTCACTCTATGAATTGTCTGCATGCTCTAGCTAAAAATACACTTCCAAAGCCTTACCTGAGCTCATTTCCGCACACTGACCTTTGAACACATCATTGGAATCCAAAGCCAAGTAATGTGAAACTGGGACAAATTTTAAAAGTGAGCATGACTGTTCCTCTAAGTTTCTTCATTCTTTTGTTTGAGAAACCTCTACTCAGGTTGCATTCCAAGATACCAAAATAATTATTTTACAGTTATTTTAAATATGTAGATTTCTATTACTAGGAAATTAGTATTGGAATTTTATTTCTTTGAGCCGTTCTGAAAGTTCATTAAAGTCTTTGCAGCTATTTCACTGAGCTTATAATTAGAAGTTTTATGTTCCTATGAGCTTCATACTAAAAGCAGCAATATTATACTATAAGATCTGCCTGCAAATCCCATACCTAAGATAATATTTCTCGAAAGGGATAATAGCAAGTGAACTGATGAACAAATAATTCATCTGAGACATACATGCAGGATATGATCTGGAAATACTGGATGAACAAGAGAGAAGCAAAAATTTTAATACAGCTTTGATCATTGCACTGAACATACTTTCTGGCAGATGAGGGGTAAAGGATGTAGCCGAGCTGAGAAACTAGGAGATGTTTCTCCTTTCTTCGTATAGCGAGGGACTGGCAGGGAGATCGGAAAGAAAAAAGTTCCTGAGTAACAAATCTCTCATAGTAATAACCCTAGGTTTTAACTCGCCCTTTTCTTTTTTGACATTAATTTTATTCTACAAGAGGAGACCTTATATTCCAGTGGTCAAAATGAGATATGAGATATACAAACCTACCATGCTATATACTGATACTGTGCAACCACAACACCTGATAAATAATTTTTCAAAATTGGATGTTAACTCTAAGCCTGTCAGAAACTATCACAGTTTCATATCTTTTTCCCTCCTTTTCAAGATTCAATTGCAAAGATGTCTGTTTTCATGCCCTGAAGATATACACTTACCTATACAGTACACTATAGTCTAAAAAAGCTTTTGTAGTTTTTTTAAGCTTTATCTCTGATGTTAGAAAACTCAGCTATATTCATAATTAATTGTCTTGATCAAAACCAAACTCCTTACAATTAAGAAACAAACAGAAGGTATGGCATATCAAACAGACTTTCTGCTGCTGTGATCTTATCTAAAGACAAAATAAGCTCATTGGTACTTTTACATTAATAGTAATAAAGTGCTTTTTTGTTTCTTTACTTCTCCTTTAAGTAATGTTATTATGTCTTCCCATGCATAAACCTCTGGAGCTCTACAAACGGATGATAACAAAGATTGACGTGAATGTTTGTGTCAAGCATAAGGACAAGAGGGTGTATGTCCATCTGACTTAATGCAAGAATTCACAATTACTATGCAGGAGCTGCAGGGCAGAACAATAGGAAGCTGTGGGGAAAAGAAGGCGGTTTGAAATCTTGCCTAGTATGTAGTGACACCCTGGCAATACCAACCACAACTGAGAGATCCTGTTCTTTTTTCATTTTTCAACACAGAGCACTTCCTTCTAAAGGCTACATTTTCTGTTAAAAATGTCTTTACTTGGACCATTGTCCTTACTTCTGTATGGCCAGGTGACCTTGAAGTACAGAAATGGTGGGGGTTGGCTGCAAAACCTTTTATCCCCTTGTAGGGGTGTTGAAATAGTAATCAGCTGAGGGAAGTGGCTTTCCCTGTGTGGTGCAACCTGGGTCCTTCACTGGAATATGTAGAAGTCACAAATACAAATTTGGAGATGAAGCATGGCTAAAAGGGTCGTTGTTACTAACTCCCCACATTAAAATTGCTCAGGACTCCAGTATGTGTCCTAGTCATAGGTGTGCCCCTAATGCCAGTCCCAGAGGTGGGGCGTGACACAACCGGAAGACCAGAACATGGCACCCTACGGGCCCAGTGCAATTTCATTTTCATAGGCAATTCTTTGTTGGCATAGGGTGGTCATGTCGAAGATCAGGTTGGTAGTGGTAGGAGTTGGACTCTAATGCCCCTTCCTCTGCAGGGGTATGTTAAGGTTACTGGTGTGACAATTGAGAGAGAGAACTTGAAATTACTCTGTCTTCTCTGTGGGCTATTTCAGGAGTATAATGTGAACTGAATCATCAGACTGGGTTAAGCAAAACTATGATTATTTATACCTATTATATCTCGGTCCTTTCCATCATCTGCTGAAGGCCAGTTTACTGCTGCAGCTGTCTTCCTCTCTCACTAAATTATAATTCAGTCAGCAGACTCAGGAAGAAATTTGTTAGTTTTGTTGCTCATAGCATATTTTCTTATATTAATACTTCCTGCATGATGCAAATGGCAACCCTCCAAGGCAATACATTGTTGTTTTCAAGAAGGTGAGTGCTATAATATATGGTGGTATTTTCCTGCTCTAATCTGCCTTCTTGTGATCTTTGAATTGTATGAGACTTGAGCTCAGTAACTCAGACATGAGAAAAGAGGTGTCAGCTCCTCCTGAAGGGAACAAAGACGTAGGATTAACTATCTCCTTTTTAATGTGTGATGGATTAGAATAATGCAAGATTAAAGTAAATAAGCATAAAAACCATGGTTAATTTGGTCTATTGATAATTAATCTAGGATTTGCTAATTAATAATGTTTATTACAGTGGTACCTGAGGAACAGGGAAGAATGGAGCCTTGTGTGCCAGGCAGACAGTGTTGTCCCAGCAGCTGCTCCTCTCTGATCAGTGAGAGATGACAATAACACTTCTTACTGGCAAGACTGAAAAGAGGAGGCAACTGTGGGAGGCTGGATACGTAGCTGGTGTCCTTGTGACAGAAACTGTTCTGTAATTGCTGGAGTAGTCTTAGCCAACAGGAGCAGGTCTGAGCAACAGATACTGTATTTTCCAGCTACTGCCCATGGACAGAAACCTAGAAAAATGAAAACAAAGTGGCAGTTGTCTGTATTAATTTAACTTGGAAATATTTTCCTAGGTGAGAGATTTAAAACAGTATGATGGTTCTAAAGGTAATTCATAGTGGCAAGTAAAACTACTTCCCCAGAAAGCGTTTCCAAATATCCTTCTGTTGCAGAGTATTGTACTTCAGGACTAACCTTATCTTGGAATTACTGTTCGGTGAGTCAAAGGCTGTAGTGACATATAACTTCACCTATACATTCTTACTGCCCTCTTACTGTTTTACAGGTAATTTTAAAAGTTTAATTGATACTGACAAAAAAAAAAAAAAATAAAATTAAAATATCTTGATTAATAGCAGAGAATAAATTTATATTCTGAATAAAATAGATTTGTTTCTGTCTGAAAAAGACTAGACAGTCCTCTTTGACAACTGTATTTCAAAGAGCCTGTGTAACAAGCAAGCCAACGGAACATGAATCAACAGCTCAAACAAAAAAAAAAGTTGTCATTTTTCCCCTTTCAGTTTTTACAGTGTTGAGGTAAACCAAACTGCTGTAATTAATTCTGCTTTTAGTTCTTCAAAATTTCAGTAGAAATATGCTAATTAATCTGTAAAAATGACCAGTATATTGAGTTCCTAAATTTGTTGATATTGGTGAAATGGTATCGTTGTAAGAAAGGCCAAGAAATTGAAAACATCTCTGTAGGATGAAAAGAAAAACTCTGTGGTAAGGTGAGCAGTAAAACACAGATCTTTCACATGATGTTTCTGGGGGCTTGTTTTTGTGATTCTAAGGGTCTACAAATGATGACAAGAAAAACCTTATAAGTAGAGGTAGCATGCTTTTTTAAAACATCCATCTTAGCTATAAAAAAAAAAAGGCATTAGGTCTCAAGTACTCCAAAACTCTTTTACTTTTTCACTTCACAGTAGTGAATTTAATAAAAGATGCTACTTTTTCCTATAAACCCAATTTTTGTCTGAAATTCTGACATCAAGGATCATTCCCATTTTGGAATGGTACAGAAGACAAAATTTTCTACCAAAGGTGACAGTATGAAGATGAGATAGAAGTAGAAATGGAGAGGGGAAATGGGATTAACGCAATGTATCCATTACATAAGTGCATTGTTATTTGCAAATCATACAGGCTTATATTGTTCTATGTCTCAAAACTATGTAATCTAATATTTTCTCTGATTTTGTTTTTGTTCTTATGTACAGGATAACCACAGTATTTTGGTATTGAAAGAAATGTTTCAACTGAAAATGAAATTTTCAGAGTGATGCATATAGTGGCTACATTTCCATGGTGAATCTTTTTACTTTTTTGCATAGAGTTAATGAAGTGCTTGGGGTCCCAGGGAATAAAAGGTGCTATATAAATGTAAGAAATTATCATTAAAAAGTTTTTCCCTCCAGGCATTTGGGATTTTGCTGTGTGTGTTAGAAGGAGGCATTTGCGATCTTTCATTCAAAATGCTTCAGTTTAGATCTGCTCCAACTCTCCCTCTGTAGTATCATCTACAAAAATGTTTATATGAAAAAACAGTTTCCAAATTGGTTTCAATTAATCATATTTTGCTGCTAACATGAAAGAGCCTGCTTTGGTATAAGCTTTATAAAACCATTCTGAAGACCAAGCAGAACTAGGTAGCAACCTTCTCTGAGGAGGTTTTCAGTTGCTGTTTTAACCATTATTAGGCCTTGTCTGCATCAGTGGAGGAATAATACAGGTTCACAGACAGAATTCATGGAAATAAAAAGCCAACTGTGCAGTATGGTTCTTAAATTTCAAGAGTCATATTTTACGGTCCTTTATTTGTTGTGCACATTCTTTCACTGATCTTGGAGTGCCTCAATGGAGCCTTTTTCTGTCACCCAAAATTAGACTGATTTTTTTGTTATATATTTCTCAACTTGTTTTAACCTAGCATGCAATGTTTAAGATAATCTACCACTTTTCACATATTAAAGTGTACGCGTCAAAGCTGGCATAATCAGAAATCAAAACAAGGGTTGTAACATGACTGGACATAGTCTTAATCATTTTAGCACACTGCCATTTTGATGAAATGTTGCAGTTATGGCTTCCATGAATTCACACTGAATCTGTATCCACAATGTGTGAATCATATGTATTTTTATAGAGTTCAGTCCTGTTTATAGAACTTTAGGTCAAGTAATAAGTTGAGGTACTAAATACAATGCTAAATATCTTTAAGCTCTTAATAAAATTGGGAGATTTGGCAGCAGTAGAATTAAAGTTCAGCTTTCCTTACGCTATCCATTTTACTTGTTATAGTAAAACACTGCATCTTCTTCTATATGTTACTAATTTCCTAGAATTTGGTATTTTCTTTCAATTATTTGTCACAGAATTGAAGGAGGAATTACTACTGCTTAAAAATATAAGTGAGTGTGACTACCTTAAAATAATTGGTATTAAAAATATATGTATATATTTTTAGCATGAAATGGAGAGGTAGTATTAATATTTGCTTTTCCATGTTTTTGTTTGCATTTTCGTTAGCATGGAGAACATATTACCAAGACTCTTAGAAGAAATCTGTTGATTGTATGACATAATAATGTTTCTTTTGTTTAAGAGCAGAGGAAAACCATACATACATGCTCCAAAATATCAGAACTTGATATCATAAATGTATCTTTTCAGAAAACAAGCTTAATTCTCAGAAGAGTAACATTAGCACTCATTAGGGGACTAAGCGCTTCAGGGTACTGTTAATGAAATTCATAGCCTTTTGCCTGTGGGCTATCAGTTTGAATTCAGTCGAACTCGGTGGAGATTAAAAATCGTCCTATTTAATGGCCTTTGAATCATTACTAATGAGATGAGTTTGGTAGGTCCCAGTCCCATAATATAAACTGTTCACGCTGCCTTCTAACTGGCAAGCTCCGGAGAAACCCCAAAGTTTAACGGATTCTGGGGAAAGAACCATCTGTTACTATGCGGGGGGGTGAGGGGGGGAGAGAGAGAAAGCAAAAGCAAAAGCCTTAATTCACACTAGTTACATGAGTACTAACAAACACATTATTTGTAAATGTGGGATTTGTAGTATTATATAAAGTTTGTAAATTAGCAAATTAGCTGAGCATGTGACATATGTTGCCACACAGAATTCAATATGACGAAGACTCCCAAAGGGGATATCTACACCTGTGCATAAGATCACACCAACACATTAAATTTTAAATGTCTCTGGGATTTCTATTAAAAAAAAAAAAAAAAAAAAGATCAGAACAGATACCTGGATAGTAATTGCAGTTATGGAAAATGATGCTGAAAAAACATTTGCCTGGTGTGTCTTCATTACTTCACAGCAGAGTCCAATGCTTCTGATCTTTTAACTCAGCCTTAAAAAATGGGAACGAAGTTTCCAGAACCCTCCAGAAAATATACAGCAGTTTTATTTATTCATACCATAGTAAAACTTTTCCTAATGTCTAACCTAAATTTCTTTCAGTACAGTTTGAAACTGCTACTTTTTGTCTTCTCCTGGGTGGATTTAGTGAACAATGTATTTTTCTTCCTATGGTCCTCTCTCCTCTAGACTAGGAAATCTTAATCATTCCTATTTTCAGTTAGTGTCACATCTTTTGAAATTCCTGTTTTGTTGTTGTTGTTTTTGTTTGTTTATTTCATTGACTCTCTTCTATTGGTCTGTTTTAAAAGACACATTTTTCTTGAAAGGCAGAGCGCTAATACTGAACACAGTATTCCAGGCAAGGCTTTACCAGTGTTAAATATGAGGATAAATTCTTCGTACATTCTAGATATAACAGTTCTGTTTACACATCTCCCTGTACTGTGGCTTTTTTTCACAACAACGTAACATTGTTGACACACATTCAGTTTGTGATCTACTGTGATCCCCAGCCCCTGTTCTAAAGACCTGGTATTTATTTATCTATTCCTAGTCTTGTAATTGTGCAGTTATCTTCCTACTTAAATGTAGAAACTGGCATGTGCATTTATTAAATTGCATCCTATTTCTGCAACCAGTTTATCAAGAACATTTTTGCCCTGCTATTCGGTTCTCCTCCAGCTGCCCCAGTTTGGTATTGCCAACAAATCCAACCAATGTAAACTGTGCCCCATCATTCATAAAATTAGACTTGGTACCAGACCTAGGACATATCCAGGCCTAAGGAACCACATTTGCTATATTCAGCTATTTTTCAAAGTAAAGCATTGCTTTTTGAGCAGTTTTGCACCACTGCAGTCATTTCATTCTGATTATATTTCTTTTGCTTGCTCAGTTATTGAGTCCGCTGAGACAGCGTCAAAAGCCTTACTTAAGTCCATAACAGACCTATTGCTACTCCTACCCAAGGTCCGTTGGACTGTCATCGCATGGAATGAGTTTGGCTTGATATGATTTTCTTGGCAAATCCACGTTGGCTGTAACTTACCACTTCATTAGCTACCATATATTTAAAGATGTGTGATTATTTGCTTCAGTACTGTGAGAAACACTCCGTAGCCAATTACTTAGGCTCAGGCGAGGATCCCAGTGAAGTAGTAATTTATTTGCGATTGCAATGGCGGGCGCCCCGCAAGCAGGAGAGCGCATCTGCTAGTTCCAAAACACAGTTGATATACTTTTTGATGGCAGGACCCTCCCCTGTTTCCCCACTGAGTGGGTAATCCAGGTTCACAATCTATCTGATGCTTCACAAACAATGCATGGCCTTCAGTAGCTGGCCTGTCAAATTTCAGTTTCCTTTTGCCATTTTTACTGTTTGAAGTAGTAATGTTTCTTCACTTACCTGACTTGACTTAATACCGTGATTTTCACCTAATTGTCCCAAGGAGTCTGGTTGTCTGCATTTTACAAGGTCACCTGCTTAAGCTTTCTTATCACTGTAAGCATATCTCAGTACCACGTTCCTTCCTTCTAAACAATGTAACTCTGCAAAACCAACATTTCTATTCCTACAGTACTTTCCTGGGAATGGAGGCTGGAATGATTGGCAGTTCCTGGCTCTACCTATGCTCCCCTTTGAATTATGTGTGCTATGTGTTTCCTTTTCCTCTTCTCAAGTCTTCGTGAGCTCTCAGCAACAGCCGCTCACACCTCTGAAGCTGCCTTATCACCTCCTCACTCTAGTGTGAAATCTTTTGGGCCTAGTAAATCTGCAGGAAAAGTCTAATTTACAAATTTATCGAAGCAGTCCCTAATTCACCGCTTTACTTGTCTCGCTTGAAGCCCTGCCCTTTTGAGTCGGGGTTTGCCAGCAGAACCATCAATCTGAAGGAAAACTGGTACCAAGTGCTGCTTTCTCAGGGTCCTGTCCTACTTGTTCCCTCGGGAAGGACAGACCGCCCCGTGGCTCTCCTCTCCCCTCGCGCTGCTGCTTCGCTCGGGTTTCACGCTCCCGCCTCACGCTGCCCTGTCACATCTTTTGCCAGACGCTGCTTGTTGCAGGACTCTGCCTCCTTTGTGCGGCTCCCTCAGCGTTTGACCTACTTTTCTGCTTTCTGTGGGAAAGGCACCGCGAGGCAGCACACGCTCCGACCTCCCGAGCCCGCTGGTAAGCCTGACGCGGGTAAGGGGCGGCCGCGCTGTACTCCCCTTTCGGGGAGGGCTCTTTGAGTGCCTGCGGGGGCAGCCCCCAACCGCCCGCACGGCGCTGCCGGCCCCAGCGGCGTCGAGGGAGCGGCGCTGACGGGGCGGGAAGGGCCGCGCGCCCCCTGCCGCCCCCCGCCCGGCCGCGGGAGGGGGTTGGGCAGCGGCGGCGCGGGAACACCGCACGCATGCGCGCTGCGGCCCCCACCCTCCGGACGCGTGTGTGTGTGTGTGCGGGGGGGAGGTCGGGGAGCTTGCGCGATGACGTCATGACGGCGCGCGCAGGACGTAACCCCGGCGTGACGCACAGCCCGGCGAGCCCGTGAGTTGCCGCTAGGCTCTTCCCTCCGCGCCCTCCCCCGCCCCTCCCGCCCTCCCCCTCCTCTCGCCCCCCCCGGCCAGCGCGGGGGGGGGGCGCGGGCGGAGCGGGGCCGCGCGGCGGTTGGCGGGCGGCTCTCCTCCCTCCTCCGTCCTGCCGCAGCGGGAACATGGCGGCCGCCTCCGACCTGCTGCGGCGCCGCCGCCGCCTGCGCCGCGGTGAGTGAGGGGTCGCGGCAGCGGCGCGGGGAGAGGCGGGCGGGGAGGGGGCGGCCGCCGTGTACCCGCCGGCCCCGCGGCCTCCGTGGGCGCCGAGCCGCCCCCCCCCCCCGCCCCGAGCCGTCCGTCCGGCGGGCGGCCTCCCCGGTGCCCCGGACACAAAGGGCTGCGCCGGGAGGGCCCCGCTCGGTCACATGAAGCGGCGCAGCCAGTGAGCGCGGAGCTGGGGGGAGGCGGCGCGGCCGCCGCCATTGCCAGGCGCGGAGGAGCGGGGCAGCTCCGGGCCGCCTCGGCGGGGCGCGGGGATGGGCGCCGGGGCCCGGCCGCACGCAGCGGGGGCCGCGGGGACCAGGTAATCGTAGCTGGGCCGCCCGCCCGCAGCACGGCCCGGGTAGGAGGCCGCCGGCGGCTTGGCGGGGCCCGGGGTCACCCTGGGGGGCTCCGCCCGGCTTGAGACCGAGTGGCACGGCCGGGGCGCTACGGGGCGCCTGGGGTCCGCTTTCCTCGGCCGGCCCCTTCCCTCCGGCACCGCTGCGAAGGGCTGGGGGCTGCAGGCCCGCCGCCTGCCCCGGGTGCGGGCCCTGCCTGGGGCACGGCGGCGGCGTTCGGGTCGTGCGGCTGTGCTGCCGTCTGCCTCGGCTGCTGGCGGGCCTCGCAAAGTTTGTGTGCGGTGATCGGCGTCGGTTTGAGCCGTCTGCGATCTGCCAAGTTTTTTTCCTTCCTTTATGTGCAGCCTTTACTCTGTTGGAAGTGGGTAACGCGGGCCGTAAATTGACAAGTCACGGAGGCAGCGGCATGTAAGCGTGGTATATCAAAATAGGCTTCTGTTCGTGCTGTACAACTCTGGCCCTTTAAGCAAGATCCCATTTGCAGTGATATTCTGACCCCCCCCTCCTTTCTAGCACATAGTTTAATTATGTAGATTGTGTCATGGAACTTCTCTTTGAGATGCACATGGGAAATGAATGTACACCAGATTTTAGAGGAAGGAGCTGTTTCGTGTTGTGTAGATTAATGATTTAACACATGTGACAAACACTCCAAGAGACTGATAAGCATCTCTGGAATTCCACTGCAGAATTCTATGTTTTACTGACAAGTTTGTGCAATACATCTCCTTTATAAAAGCTGTAAAATATTTTTTCATTCAAATTATAAAACAAGTCTTTAATGGAAGAATTTTCACATGTAAGAGGTACTTGGGAGTTTTGACAACTGGATGTGATTCTCCTATATAAAATTCTTTGCTACCTGACTTGTGTAAGGCAGATGACTTGAGGGCAGAATAAATGAACTGATTAGACAAAGTGAAACAGGTCCTGAGAAGCTTTTAGTGGGTCACTTAGATGCAGAGAAAAATCTGTGATTTCCTTTTGGGAGAGGAGCTTAAGTAGAGCACATAGAGGAGCAGTGCAGTGTGACAATCCTATTACATTGATTTATAATCTAAGCTGATGTTGCAAACCTGTCTAACATAACTGCGGAGGGATGTGGTGCAGAGTTATACATGAATTATAACCAGAGGAGGGAACCCTCAAAGTACTGTCTTCCAACATCTAGCACTTGTTCAAGCAGAGGTTTGTTGTTTTGCTTTAATACAAAAAAAAAAAAAAAGCTCTGCAGGGAAAAGGAGTTGGGGGGGGAGGAGTTGATTTCACAGTTACTGTCACCAACTTTTCTTGTTTATAGAGAGAACTCTTTTCTTTGATCTGTATGGTATATTGTCATATTCAAAATGATCCTTTTTTTTTTTTTTCAACAAATTTAACAAATTCAGGACAAAGGTGTATTACTTCAACATTTTTTTTTTCTGAAATCCAGCATCTATTCTATAATGAGTAGCACTTGAAGGTATATGCCAAGGGAAATGTGTATGAAGGTTTACCAGTGAATGCTAAAAGAGGTTACTACAGTCTTGAAATCTCAATGGGTGACGTGGCTAGTAAGAAGAAAAGGCACTGATGACTTGAAGCATCCTTGTAAGGTTAATTATTAGAGCAACAACTGATTGAAATAGGAGTATCAGCAATTGTATAAACAGGATGTTAAACAATAGTGGCAATGCCTTCCACTTTAAAATAACAGTGAAGGCTGAATATGGACACTTGGTTGTCAGTGGAATTTCTGTTGGAATCAATAGTTTGTGCCTGTCCTTGCACACATTAGCAGAACCTACAAATGCACAAACGTTTTCATTCAAGCCTTTTGAAGGCACTTCTGGAGAAAACAACTGAAAAGGAAATAAAATTCTTAGTAATAATAAAGCGCATGCGTGCTCACACACACCTATTAACTTGGAACACTTTCATTTTTTATTCTTTTACCAACTTGCAAAAGATCTCAGAACTTAAAATTGGAAAAAGGCAGAGTAGCCATGCCACTTCTTTTGCGGTTTCCCCTGAGGTTGGTTTGAATGAAAGTCCTTTGAGCAGTTGCTGACAGGCCTTGTTGATTTGGCTAGTTGGGGTCATCACCTTCTTTTTACATTTTTATAGCTCAAAACAACTTTTTGCGTTCAACAAAGTTGAAGTGATGCAGCTGTTAGAGGACTACCTGTTAAGGTGTGTTTTTTTTTTTTTAATTGTATCATTTCAATGCTAAATGCACTACACTGATGATGTAGTTATTTTAAGCCAAATTGAACTGGTTCCCTCTGTGCTCTACATTTTGATATTCTGTACTATGTATTAAGAGACTGGGGAAAAGATCATTTAATAAAATTAGGTTATATCTGAACAAGATTGCACTCAATTTAATTGACTTTTAGACTGGTTTAAATTGGCAGAGCCTCCAAAGCATGATTCCTTCACCTGAAATTAGTGTTCACACAACTTCATTGTGTGAAGAAATTAGTGGTAAAATAAACCCAAACAAGTCTTTCTTCTCTCAGAATACACTTATCCTTGAGCGCACTAAATATAAGCAGGTTTTTGATAGTGAAGTGTTTTTCCTTGTTGCTTTGTTGAACGTAGATGTAAACTTGATATAGCTACTGGGAAAAGATTTAAAGTTACCCCAGGAAATTGTGTATGTTGGTCATTCTGGTTCATATGCATAAAGATAACACCGGTCTGTATGGGTTAAGGGAATCCCCACGGTTTGTACCATCCTGAAAAAGACATCATTTTTATGCTTAATTAAAAAAAAAAAATAGCTTTTTATGCCTGTATACAGCGTGTTGTCTAAATCTAAACTTCTGTCAGCTAGTAGCAGAGAATTCACGCAAGCAGTGATGGTATAAGAGTCACGGCCATATTGTTCACCAAGCTGCAGAAAGGGCTTCTTTTTGATGTGTGAGGATGTGAAATAGTTGCAGTGATTTCCCTCATTACTGAAATGACCAAAATGAAGCCAAATGCAATAATAGTGTTAGAGAACATGCAATTTGATGATCAAATCACAGCTGTCTGTCAAGAAAGACCATGTAATGAGTTTGCATGGACTTACGTGTGTTTTTTTTGTTGTAGCCTGGTAGTCACAGGATCAGTCGTTACCTAGTGTGCAGTGTAATGAGTATTTAATCTTGGTATAAAGTCTACTCTTAATGATATTGTATTTACTCATAAATGGTGTTGGTTGATTGAAGGAGAGCAAGCTTTCTTTAATTTAAAAGTAAGCAAATAACCCAAATAGTAGTATCTCATTGTTGTGCTGCGTTCCTGCCACTGTTAACTGTACACAGCAGCTGTTAGGTTGATGAACTGTTGCAGCAATGCCCTTACGCTGCCAATGAAGTTAAGGGGGGGGGGATAGAGTGGCTTAACAGTGAGTATGCATTTTTTGGGTGCATTTTGTTATGCTAAATATTAACTGGTCATTTCTTTGCCAATTTGGTAACACAGGAAGCTCTCCCTCCAATTGATGCACTTGTGGTAATGTTGGTAGGGGGGCTGCTGTTCTTACTGTGACTCGGCCCAGCTATGGGAAAAGGTAAATCTCTAGTTGGCATGTATTGATTGGTACTGAGTGCTTCATCTTACATGTAACTAGTTGAAGGATGGTGGCTTATTTAGAAATTTAGGATTTCTTGAAACTTAATCCAAAGGATGCAGTCTGTGCTCAAATCAGAACAAAGGTCAGGTTGCTGGGTTTGGGAATATAGTAGGCCTGTTGTTAGTGTGCAGTAACTTCAGTAGGCTTGACGTTGCAAGTTAGGGACATACCATACTTAAAAAACTTTGGATTTAAGGGCCTACTGTTTTTTGAGTGAAAAATAATAAATAAATAAAAAAAAGTTGCAGTCTGGTATTTGCCATCAGATTTTTTTTTTATAAAGTGTTCTTATTTTATGAGTATTTGAAGGTTGTTTTTTGTTTGTTTGTTGGTTTTGGTTTTTTTGCCTGCCTTTAATGTTTCAGTCTTCACAAAGCAGCTGTAAGGGAGAAGGATGCATCCTGGGAAACAGGTGCTATATTGATTTGTCCTCTTGTAGCTGAAGACTGGAACTGCGATCATTGCAACTCTCAGGTTCCCTGGGCTGGCTGCTAGCTCTGCCCTGGGAGAGTGCTTCCCACAAGTAAGTGGTAGAACACAAACAAAGCAAGATGCACGTTACGGGTCTTGTATAGATTATCTTTATTTACAACCTTTTACTTCTACATGTCCTTTTTTTTGCTTGAGTGAATAGTGCAGAGGTCCTTAGGATGTGATCAGATCATTGTAACATTGAAGAGTAGTAACTGAATCTGTCCGACCTGCTCCGCCACTGAGTAACATTTGGCGCACTGGTAGCATGAATTGTGCTTTATCCCACCTACCTTCCTAGGTCGGCTTCCTGATGGGGACAGCGCTGGGCTTTCTCACTGAGGTTTCCCTTCAGCAAAGGCCTGCAGAGGAGGTTGGGGGGCTGCTTTTGGAAAACTCTTACTGATGGCTGCTTATAAAGCATAGCACTTGTGAAGCTGCTGTGCTCCTGCTGGTAAGAAGTTGTGGCCAGGTGTCTGGTTCTTGTCTGGCTGCAGTCCCTGGGGTGCTGGGTGCTAGTTGGTGTGCTTGGTTTTGTCTGGTTTTGGTTTTGCTCTACTTCCTAGAGCATTCTGGTTCGTAGGTTGCCTTTTTTCTTTCTTTTTCAACTTTTTTTTTTCTTCATGAGCAGCAGGCCTCTGAGTATATCTGCTGTTTGTTTCTGATTCTACTCAGCTTTTCTAGGAGCATTACCAATTTGAAGTAATTCTTGGCTTTCTCTTTTTGCAAAAGCACTTAATATTTATAATATTTATTGCTGGTGTCTTTCTTCATCTTCGTATGTAGGCATAAACCAACAGCTTTGTGGCTGTAGAGTTTCAGAGACTGCCTCTGTTGTTAAACTAACATTAAAAAATTATATTTTTTCAATCAAAAGGGGGTAGGAATTTTATAAAATGTAGACCCTTAAATTAGGTTCCCAACCACCACAAAAGTGATTGTAGGTTACTGAAGAGTTTATTGTATTTATGATTATTTTGTTTGCCAACAAACTGTTTTTCTGCATGATCTTAGGGAACCTAACACTAGATTCTGTGCTCCGAAAGCATTTTATTTTGTTGCTATAAGCTGACTTGATATTAGAAACTATATTTTCAAGGGAGGACAGCCTTTGCTTGAGAAGTTCTGATACAAATAACCTTGTTTCTTCACACAGAAGTGCTGGGCTTTGTTGTTCTAATGCTATAGTTATGAGTGTATCTTCTGTGAGAAAATCGGGGTTGTTTGTGCTATTGCAGTGAGTGGGAAGTGACAGTTTCGCAGCTGCCTTTGCTCAGTTCTCGCCCACAGCGAAGTGGGTACTCCGTCCTTTTCTGCTTAGTTCCTGAGTCCTTTATTATTGTTGTTATTACTGCACCTATATGCGGAATTTGAAAATGCCAATAGTCATCAGTGACATCACTTAATCTATTCTGTTCTTGAGCAACATTTTAAAAACTGAGAAACTGTTGCATCTAGTGAAAGCAACTGCAGTGCATAAAAATAATGATGATGGTTACAACTCTGAAGTTACTAGAAAAACAGTTTTTCATCTTCTGTGAAGTTGAAAACAAAGTAGAAATTAGTGCCCCCTAGTCAGGTACTTAGTAACTAAGAAAAAAATTATGTTGTGGCAATTTTCTTCTGGGGAAAAGGTGGGAGGGTAAGTTGCGGGGGCATGTGATACTAGTGAATTAACCTCAATTAGCTGTGAAGGAAAAACTTGGAAGCTTTGGAGCAATTATAGAATGGGAGGCAGGAGAGTTTGCTTCTCACATGCAAGCTGAAATGGTGGTGAAACTGAGGTGGAAAGGTTGCTTGTGTAGTACATGGAACGAAGACTTTAGAGACAGCATGTTGCATATTCTTCCTATATCTTTGCATTGGAGAAACCTCAGAAGGTTTGTTTTGTCTGACTTGTTAACTTTGGGATAGCGATTGTCATTTTCCGTGTCCTTATAAAGCCTTGAGCGTATTGGATATCAGTGACACGTGTTATGATGGGAAGCAGTAGGTTTGTTGATGAGTGGCTTTAGCAAAGATTCTCACGGATGTTTTCTTTTGTTAGCTTTTTAAGATAAAGTGCGTCACAAGTATTCAGTGCCATGTTCCTGTAAATTACGAGTCCCTGTTGCCAGACTCCCTAGGTGGCAAGACTTTAAGCTTGCCACCTAGGTTAAGCTCATGGTGATTCTCACTGCTATACCTGTGGCAGAAAGTGCTGGAGGATTAGCAAAGTCCATCTCCTTTCCTGATGTGGATAAGGACTGGAGAGGAACAGCTTGTACAGAAAAAAATTGTTTGCCAGGCCTACCACTCTACTTTGAAAGACTGCTATTGCTTTTTACCATTGTACCAGTCATGTGCGTTAACAGGGATTACTTACTTCTGCACAAGGAAGAGAACCAAAAATAGAAGTGATGCTGGGGAGAAACCACTTGAGTTACTATATAGCTGAAGTGTCATACCATTTCCAAAAATACCATACACATACAGCAATAATTATTTTTTAGAAATGTCTAAAATACAAAGAGCTCTCCGATTTTGATCCTGTAGAGAGGAAAAAAAATTATTGCAGCCTTCTTGAAAGAGGTCATCTTTCAACACAGATGGTTCTTTAAATGTTCGACAGGGTAGTAGGAATTGAGAGCTGTAGTTCCCCTTTTGTTTTCTGCATCTCTTCTCTTGATTGAGGATTCTGTAAGGTTTGTTTGACTTGAGATGGGTTGGTTTGGAAGTTTAGTTATTTAAAATCTTGTTAATTTAGCTTATGTTTTTGAGTCCACTGAAGTTGTAGCAGAGGTGAACAGAGAAGAAGATATACAAGAGGTAGTATAACAAGTCTTTATGTCAAAAATGATTTAGATGTTAATTATTTTGTAATCACTGCAGAAGTTGTGTGTGTTCCTTTGCCTATCTATACAAATATTTTCACATAGAAATGAACTATTTTAATCTTATTACTTTTGAATGTAAGAGTGCTGTGTTGCAGAACAAGATATGAAGTTCTAAATTAAGGCTATGTCTAGGGTAATTTATTGTCATTTAGGAAAATTGAGAAGACATCCAGGTTCTGTGGTCTCTTCAGAAATCCAGTAGTATGCACTAAGGAATTAGAAGAATGGATTTATATATCTGCATGCCAAGTACTGCAGTACCCCCTCTGAAAACTTCTTCATACCATTTTGGAGTGTTAATAGGGAGTTGTTCTTTTGTCTGCCAAGACATTTATAGAAAAGTGTTTTTGTTAATTCCTTTTACATGATCGTTTTGGTGTTTAGGATGTTGGGCTCTTTTAAAAGAAGTTCTATTTAATGCATTTCAAATTGACGTGGCCTTAGGTCCATCTAGTAAGCTGGTCCTGAAGAATGCTGGTGCCTACTTCTTGTCAAGGGATGAGAACATAACGAAGGAGGAGAAGTGATTCCTTGTGTTGTGGTTTCTATGATCTTAAAACAAATCCGCTTCCAACTTCCAAATAACTATTAATGCTAGGGCCCAGGGTGATTTTATTCAAAATAATCTGCCTGTGACTTCACTTTCATTCCTCCAAACAGTTTTATCTTAACTTAATTTAAAAAAAACAAGTCAACTTCTGGAAAGCCATTTTCAGCAGGAAAAGTGTATTTTTTCCAACATGCTTAAGGTTGTCCTTTTTCTTAATGTTTTCTATCACTATTGATTCATTTGCATTTCTTTTTTATTGTAAAGGCGATTTTGGCATTCAGAAGTGAATATCAAAGAAGTATGACGTTAATCAACAGCTTATTTATGAGAATATTGAAGTTCAACTATGAAGCTTAACCTTTTGTTACCAATACCTTTTAATTCAGAATTCACACTTTGTTCTTAATAGGGTAACTCAACTCATTTAAAAAAATGGTAAAAAGAAAAAAAAATCCTTCCCTTTCTTTAGTCTTGTTTTCAGTACAAATCTGAGTATTTTATGAAAGCTGTAACTCAAAAAAAAAAAAAAAAAAAGGGCAAATGTCATATTGTTTTCCTCTAAACGTTATGAATTCCCAGCAACTTTCTGCTAGGTTTAAATACAGTCAGGGAATAGCTTTAGTTAGGGTATTCTGAAGTGTAATACTGGGAAAGCTGGCCTGTTCTTTGTTAACTTCTTTCAGTTTCTGTTTCACTTGTTCTTTAGATTTTCTTTAGTGAATCTAGCGATTCAGACATAATGTCTTCAGTGTTTTGAAATGGAGTGGTTGCGTGTGTGGCGTGTGCCAAATGTGCGGGTATTTATTTCATACTCTTGATTTTATACAAATGACTTAATGATTTTTTAATTATTTTTTAGCCAGTTCAGGTCCTGTTCTGCAGTCTTCCTGTAACCCAGTGTCAAGTGTGTGAAGTAGGCTTAGGGAATATATTTCACGTCTGTTCTGTTTCTTGGGCTGCTTTAGAAAGTTTGCTTGGAAAATCTGTTTTGGTCAGGAAAACTGAACTTACAGCATTGTGGTATGTGTGTATTTGACAACCCAGTGTACTGTAAAGCCACAACTAGATCAGACGCCTAACTACAGCCAGTGGACAGGGTATGCACACATCAGGATAACCAGCGTGGCTTCCTTTTTGCTGTTGCCTCTTCTGAAAGTCTCACAGCTGCTTTGAGGGCATACCAGGAGGATGTTTTCCTAAAGCCAGAACAAAGGTATTCATTGCTGTAATCCATCATGTGATGGAGAAACCAGCACTTTTATCATTTGAACGATATTTCATACGAGTGGCAATGTGTGTCACGTGGCCAAATGGAACAGCTAAGGAGGTGGAGATAAAGTCGCTGAACACTTGCAGTGTAATGGGGTTTCTGTTTTGTGGTATGCCATGAATGTTGTGACCTTAAATAGATTTGTTAGAACCTGTAGGTCCTGCCTCAGCTTATTGGCTGGTCTGCATTACTGCTAGGTAGTGGAAACGCGGCCAGAAGATCTATTTCTGCAGGTGTGACAAGGCAGTAAAAAAGCAGTATACTTTGTGTATGCAAATGAAGGGAGATGTCTGCACATGAAACACTACATGCTTACAACTGAAATCTCAGATATTTTATTACTAAAAATATTTTTTTTTTTACACATTGGAAAGATTGAGATTGTCCATTGGCTATTGTGTATTTGGAAGAATTATTTCAAATAATTCAAGCAATTTAAAATTACTTCAAATACTATTTGAAGATAGAAAACTTTTGCCCAGGTTCTTACTAAGCAAAAGGAAGTGAACAGTGAAACAAAGTCCACAAACATTTAAAGGGCGTATGTTCAAAGAGAGAAGCATTTCCATATGATAGACAATGTCAGAAGCTTAAAGTGCTACCAAACCAAGAGTGAACATTGAGTAGCTCAGTGGGGAATGGGTTTTTACTTAACCAAAAAAAAAAAAATCAACGCCTACTATACAATCCTAGAATGGTTTGGGTTGGAAGGCAACTTAAATATACCTTCTAGTCCACCCCCTCACCATGGTTGGGGAGGGACACCTCCCATTAAATCAGGTTGCTCAAGGTCCCATCCAACCTGGGTTTGAACACTTCTGGGGAGACGCATCTTGACCCCATCACCCAAAGCAGCCCGCTGCCTTCATAAAGCAGGCTCCTGCAAAATGAAGAAGCAGCTTTACATTACTGGTACCTGTGTGTGACTCTTCAAAGAAGTCTTTCATACATCACAAGGAATAGAATGTATACAAACCCAATTAGAAACAAAAGTATTTTACAGCTTCTTTTCAAGTCTGAAAGACAGTAGTTGAATTTAATTATATAAAGCAAATTTTTATATGTGTATTTTATATGGACAAAACTATTGTAGGAAGAATGCTGATACTGGCATAGATAGATATCTTAAGTGATTATGTAGTTTTCTTCTTCCTGGGACATTCATTATAGTGACAGCTTAGCCCTCTGATGAGCAGACTGGGAGTTAGCTATGGTGTTTAAAGATGCTAATACTCCAATGTCTGTTCTGTCCTCTGCTGGAGGTTACCATCGTAGGGCTATCAGAATAAAATATCTCAGCCATACTAACTTACTGGTCAACATAAGCCTACCTACATTTCAAGTTTATGCCCTTGTATGCAGGATATTTGTTATTAGTTTATAAGCACAGTTTTACAAATGTTTATGGAAATCTAAGTGCATGAAATCTTCAGAATTTTTTTCTCAGACTTTGCAGGTTCACGTACATGGAATATATGCTTCCTCTAAGGCTGTGAACATGAGATTCCCTTTCCTGTTGTGGTCTATGAGAAGTGTCAGAAATGCTGCCTCACCAGACATTGATGGGTGTTACAGCTCATGATCCTAAGATAGCCATGCATTGAAGTACAACTAGCTCGTGAGAAAGAGCATCTGGATGTAGGATCCTGTTTAGTTGGGGTACTTGCAGGTTGATTTCCTGCAGGCAACTTTCAGAAATTCTAGTTTAATCTTTTCTGTTACCTTTCCTTTCATTGCTGCAATGAATGGAGCGTATTTCACTTTCTTATTATTACCCTCACACAACTTCTTGCTTTCAAACTGTAATGGAAAAATTATATATATATATTTTTTTCAGAGGGCCGGAACACCTCTATTATTAAAAGAGGCTGAGGGAGCTGGGGTTGTTCAGCCTGGAGAAGAGAAGGCTCCAGTGAGACCTTATAGCCGCTTTCCAGTACCTACAGGGGACCTAAAGGAAAGCTGGGGAGGGACTCTGTTAGGGACATGAGTGATAGGGATAGGACAAGAAGTAATGGCTTTAAGTTAAAAGAGAATAGTTCTAGATTAGATATTTGGAAGAAATTCTTCACTCAGATGGTGGTGAGGCACTGGAACAGGCTGCCCAGAGAGGCTGTGTACGCCCTATCCCTGGAGGTGTTCAAGACCAGGCTGGATGGGGCTCTGAGCAGCCTGGTCTGGCGGGAGGTATCCCTGCCCACGGCATGGGGTTGGAATTAGGTGGAGTTAAGGTCCTTCCCAATCTAAACTGGTCTATGTTTCTGTGAAAATAGTGTAATTTATCACTAATTTTGAGCTGTAGGATTTTAGGCTCTGCCCTTTCTAAAAATGGCATTGCAGTCTTAAGAAAGCAAGGAAAGTGCTTAAGGTGCTGTCATTTTTAAGACTGCAAAAGTGTAGAGGAGGAGTTGGAAATGAATGTGCATGCTATTTTTGTTTCAGATCAGTTTTCTAACAGAAAATCCAGGGAGATGTGAATCTACTAAGAAATTGCTTTTGGCTACAGCACCTGCTTTGATTTTGTAATCTCTGATCTGAGGGTTTTTCTGTGACTGCTCTTAGTGTAATGACCAAGAATACACTCTGCTACTTGAGTAATCTTGTACTGGACTGTGTTCTCATAGCCTGAAGGTTGAAGTAATTAATTACATTGCTCTTCTTCTTTACCGTTGTGCTGCAGACCGCTTAGTCTCCGAAATTCACTTGTTCTAAAAGTGCATTGCCATACTGTTATGATTTCATTAGTGTAAGCTGAAATTGTGTAGAGTACAGCGTTAGAGAATGCTGTTAGGTAAGTACACTTGACTAAAGAATATAGTCTAGAGGGAGGTATCCTAAAGTATGTAGCCAGAGAGAAAACTTAAGCAATTTACCGCCGTGGGATTTAAACAGAGATTGTAGCAAGAACTGTTGGTGATGGAAGTGTGTTAAAGCTGAAGAGAAAATGGCTTCCCAAAATCATTGTTGCTACAGTAACAACATGGCTTGACTATTAATATGCTGCTTTCATCTGCTGTTAGATACGTTGCATAAGATATTTCTTTTAGGTTAAAGAGTCCTTACTGGAAACAGAGATTTAAATCCACTTAAATATTATTGGATATCATCAAGCTTCTTGTTTTAGAATATTAATCTATTTACTGGAAAGACTAATTTCTAGTAAATAATTATAAAAATTGTTTTCTACAAAAATAGATAATGGTTTTAAATTTTATTAATAGCTTTGTCTTTATAAAAGCAACTTGCAGGGGAAAAAAAAAGTACTGTAAGTGATCTCTTTCGGTAATCATTTTAAAAGAAAACTAATGCTATTTTACAAATTATTTGGTATGTGTCAATGTAATTCTGTTTTCCAGAAATTAAGCCCTTAATGTGTTGTGTTTTTTTTTTTTTAGCAAAGCTTTGTTTTGAGACAGTTTTGTATTTTGATCTAAACTTTAAAAAGAGAGAGAGCCTACATCCTGTTTGAAAATTTAAAAATAAGAAAGGGGTGTATGTAAGAGTGATACGCATGTAGCTATCTGGATTATACTTCCTTGCATAGGGATGTAAATGTATGTATTCTGGAATGAACTTTTTGCCTTTTTTCATTAATTGTGAAGAACACGGTGATGCTGAAGAATTTCAGAAGGGGTATAATGAAGAGGTCAGTCAGGAAGGGGATGTATGAAGACTAAATGATGAATTTTTGTGTGTGGCAGGATTCCACAGGTGGCAGGCTTGGGGGTGGGTATAGGCTGAGAATAAACTGTCTATTCTTCATCAAAGTCCCATATGTGTGGTATGTCTTGTATACCTATAGCAGTTCCACTTTTCTGCAGTGCTTTCAATTTCTTGAGAAGTTCTGTCAGATGTCCTGACTGAAAAAGCACCCAAGTCATTCAGTAGAGATGGAGCTGGTAACAGTTCTGTATTAAGGGGACTTCTGAAAGATTACTCAGTGGTCATTGGTAAGAAGTTGAGAGGGCCCTTAGTATCTGGTTGCCTAAGGCTTGGAATGCAAGTATCTGTACTTAAAGCATGGTATTTCTTAAGTACTGTATATGCTTTATTTACTTTGAATTTACATGCTTATTATTTTTATCTTACAGTCTATTTCACATCTTCACAATCTTGTACAAAACAATCTTCTGACTCATTTCAGCAGAATCCTCCTGCCTTATTTACTGCATCTCAGACTCGTGCCAAATACATAAATTACATCTTTCATGACTGTAGGAAAATGCATAATATGTTTTTGTTTAAAAAAAAAAATCATTTGGACAATGGAATGTTGTTGCTTCATGATATATGAAAGGGGATGTACACAACTGTGAAAAGTTTTTGACTCTTACGCTCAGCTTTGCCTCCTTTTTGTTTTATCAAAATTCAGTGGGCTTTGTAGAAGAGAGGATGACACTACAAATATGCAACAACAGTACAGTTTGCTACTCTGAAAATGAACTTCGAAGTGGAACAAGATATTTTATTAAAATGAGCAAGTGGAAGGTGCTGCCTCAGGTGTTGAAAGACTATCTTTAGGAAAAAGTACTGTAGTGAAAAAACTTTCTGTTTTGGATTTCTGAAAACTTACTTCAGCTGAGAAACTTAAGTACGTAAACCTAGACTAGAAATTGTGAAGGAACCATGACCAGCTTCCGTGAAGTACACAAGACCTCTTGTAACTGTATCTATTTTCTGGAGCACATTCATGCAGTGCTCATGGTCGGAAGGTATGTTGCTGTATTTTGGAGTGCTGTATATGAAGCATATGTGGTGATACAGTGAAGGAACACATTGTAATTCGGGCTGGAGGAGAGAGGAATTCCATAGCTAAAGGGCTGAGGCAGTTACTGCACAGGTAACTTATTGAAGAGATAAAGAGATTGAAGAGATAGTCTAATGAAAAGAGAAGTGTTCAGTGTCAAGGATGATGCCAAGGTTGTGTACTGTGTCAGTAGTTTGAAGTGAAATGGAGATGCATTGTCACCCTGCTTTAGACTTTTCTTGAGAGAATCCTGTTTGAGAGAAGCGGTTATGGTTAAGGTATGTAACTGCAGGGAACCATGAGCTAGTTCATGTGGTCAAGATAAATAGGCTGCAGGATGACTGAAAACTTGCAGGTGTTTATCATGCAAGTGCCATATTGACCATTACTTTAAACTGGTAAAGAAATGATGTAGAAAGAAGGTGAATTATTTCTCTATAGCTTGTTGCTTATGTTCTGTTAACTATCATTGTTAGTTATGGCATGAGGAATGCCATTTAATTTAGTTGAATATTGATGGACTGTAAACATTGAATATCAACAGTATTTAGAATATTACAGCTTATTTGGTAGGGAAATGGCATTGATAAGTACCCTTCATAGATGATAAATTAATATTTCTTAAAGTCTGGAAGTTCTAAATGTTTTCGGAACTCTATCTTTAAACTGATACTTGAATTTAGTGCTTTTATGATGCTTTCATTTGTATGTTGACTGTTATATATTTGCTTGCTGGATGATACATGCTCAAAGCAAACAGCTCTTAAATATTTCTGCTTTTTGTTCATATCCTCTTGTTTCTCTGTAGATGTCTTTCCATCTTGATTGTGTGCCTGTTGTGTATACATCTACATGCTTACTTATATGTCTGTTTAGAGATGGAGATGAAAAGCAACCTTTTTAACTAACAGCTGTTCTATTAATCCAAGCCCCAGCCTACCTAGAATGTTTTTCCCTCCAAGGGCTTTTCCATTTCTTTCATCTAAGTAATAGACATTTTTGAAATAATAATTAAATTTGTCATTTGACTTGATTGATAAGTTGATTTAAAAAAAAAAAAAAAAAAAAACTTGTGTTTTATCAAGTTATTCTCTCTGGGTACTTTTTTTTTTCTCCACTGTGATAATCCTATTGGTGTTGCGTTCATCTACTTGTAATCATCCTGTTTGGACTGAAACAGCTTCAGATGATCGGATGTGTTCATCTCCTATGCTGTCGTACTTTTCCTTGAAGTGCTTTGCCGTCCCATATGGGGTGTTGTAAAAAAGCAAAACTTCCTGTGAATAGAAAAATGAAAGATTTCAGCAGTTCCATGTGAAAGCCTCACCACAGCTTTGGGAACTGTGCCTGTGCGTTTTACTGTGGTGAATAGATAACTGAAGAACTGTAGCTTCTTTGAACTATTTTTTCAGATATAACTCAAAATCTAGCAGGAGATTGAAAATGCAGGAGGCAGTCTTCTCAGTCCCTTGTTTTCTTGCTTTATTCACTGAAGACTCTTTGAAGGCAGAAGCATCTCCAATAAAAGGACTTAAATTTTGTCTCTATGTAGGTTGTGAAGTGTTAAGTTTATGATTAATTATATGTCTGGATAATTATGGCTTCAGTAAGGTACCTGCATGTAAATAACACTTTGCAGTAACTATTGCAAGAACTGTGATTTTTTCCTTTGCAAATTTAACTTTTTGGTAAAATAGATTGTGGCATTTATAATTTGATTAGTGTAGTACAGGTTCAGATAACTCTTGCAAATTGTCAAAGGGAATTAGTTTTGTGGCTTTAGAGAAGAATCTCATGTTCAAATTCAAGGTGTTTGTTTAGCTTACTCTGAATGTTAGTTCTATATATTTGTCAGTACTGAATGTTAAGTTAGGTTTATACTTTTCAATAGAAATCAAAATGCATTAAAACCACTTCTTGCTAGCAGAGAGCTGAAGCTACATTTTGTACAGATGAGGTTATTCCTCGCTACTTGTTGATAAAATGGAGGTCTGGGTTTGTATTCAGTGAGTATTCAGCTGTAGTAACTGATTTGGAAGAGACTACTGTCAGCTAGGTTTTTCCTTTTTCAGTCCTCTTCTGAAATTTTTATCCTTGGTAGTTGTGGGTGAGATGTTAACTGGAGCAGCTTCTGGGCTTTTTGTAACCTCTGCTTTCTGCTAGCTGTTTTTTCTGCCTTATTAGGTTTGTTAGATTTCTGTAAGATTATAAAAGATTTCCAGAGCTGTATCAGGTATTAGAAGGAAATTTCGATCCTTTCTTCTGCCAAATCTCTCCACCACCTTTGAATTTAGCAGATCTTATTGCTGGGACATCAGTGTCCTAATAAAGGTAAATGTCACTCTCAACCAACTAATGAAGTCATGTTAATCTCAGTAAGTACTTGAAGTGAAGAATACAGCTGCAAGTGTTGTGCTGTGGTTTTGCATTTTAATATTGTTAAATTGTTCTTATATTGGTTTTGTGGTTTTTGCATCTTACACTAACAAAAGAAGTTCTTACATTTTACTCTAGTCCTTGTTTTTTTGTCTTCCTTCCTTCCCCTCAAATCAAAAGCAGCTATGGAGGCAAAAGCAAGTTTTATATTACATTATAACTCCTTACTTTAAAGAAACAGCAAAACAAAACAAAAACACCTTATGTCCTTATGTTCCTGACTGCAACCTTTCCAGGAGAAGGTGGTGGTTAGAGATAATTAAGGGTCTTTCCCTGGATAGATGTAGAAGTATCAGTTGTTACAGATCTGTTAGGAAATATTTTTTCTATTACAGATAAGGACTAAATGGTAGAAAAACGCATCAGAACTCTTAGCAGGATTACTGCAAATTTTATTTTTTCATTGTACACCTTTGCATTCTTATGTTTCTCAAACACTTCTCCACAGAGAAGGGCATGATTTAGGAGATATTTTATTATTGCAAGCAGGACCCTAATAACTTGAATAAGAGGTGAACAAAAGCAAATTTAGTCTTAAAAATAAAATGTGGTGGTAATGACCAAAGGGGTAGTTGAACAAGTTTTGTGAAGTACCTCTTATTTGTCTTCATGTAAACCTTTTATTGTGAATGGCTGTGAGCTTGATACGAGTCGTGGATGAAGTGTTCTCTGCTACTTGTATAGATGGGAAAGTAGTTAACTGTTGTTAATGAACCTGAATTTGGGGGTAGCAACTATAACTTGTATACTTGGAAAAGCAGTATAATGGAAGCTTTTGGAGCTGATCTCCAGCTGGTCAGAAAGATTTCATTTTTTTTAACTGGTGTGTTGTGATCATCAACAACTAATTTACAGCCTGCATAGTTTTAGCTTACTCCTCAGATGCTTTTTGAGAATCTTTTTCTCTCTTTCTGTAGTGTGCACATGACTGTGCTTCTATCTTTGAGCAATATCCACGTATGTGACTTAGTCATTGCGTATAAACTGGAGAAATTGTGCCTGCTTTGGCCTTTTTCCAGTGTTGTATGAGAAGAAGTATCATTGATATGTTGCTTTTTTTTCCACTGGGCAAAGCGAAATCCCTGCCCACAAACCAGCCTTATTTCATATTTATTGTTTGATGAGAAATGCTTGTACTTTTAGACACTTCAAGTCCGTGTCCCTTTAATATCACTGGGGGTACCTGTGAGGTGTTGCCCATCTCTGCCTTTGCAGTTTTCTTCCTACTTGCTGTTCTCTGCTAGAGAACAGGCTAGATGTGTGTCAGTGGTCAGAAGCATAACATTTTTGTAGCGGTCCTTTTACTGCTGTGGGCTGCTTTTCCCTTGTGTCAGGCCTCGAGGTGAGTGCACTGTAACTGCATTTCTTACTGGCTTCCCAGTCCCCTGTGATACTTGCTTTAGTACCTGGTGAGGGAGAGCCACTTTCATTTCCACTTCCTTTCCTGATAATGAGAATTAAGACAGGAAAAATCAGAGGCAAAGCATTTGTGATTTTGAAATCTTTGCCTTTCCCTGAGGAGTCTTGGAGAAGTACTTCTCTTGGATCTACTGGGAGAGAATTTCAGGTGCTCGGTTATTTCAAGTGTCAACACTCTTGAAATGAATAGTATGTGTTAAGATTTGATTGTTTGTGCTGGAGTGAGAGGAATTCTCCTTCACAGCATTAGGACTTTGAGGGGTGAGTGTTGGTTAAGTAGTGTGGGTTCGGCCACTTTGAACAGTGCGAGTCTCGATGCTGTCAGTAGTGTGGGCTAAGGTCGGTGTGTCTCACTGTGGGTTGCATTGCCTGCACTAAAATGCTTGCATGCCCCTGCAGGTAGCGTCTCCCGTGGGGTGAATCTTTGAACACCGGAGGTTTTGAAATCCCCAAAGGGGGAGATAAACTTCAAAGGGCCCTGCAGAATTGTAATGCAGGGCTTTGGTGGCCAGCCCTTTGGTCCTTCAGCAGTTTGCTTGTTGATAGTCTCATGGTGAAATTTATGTCACCTTCCCTTCAGCTGGACAATATCCTAATTCACAGAATCACAGAATTTCTAGGTTGGAAGAGACTTCAAGATCATCGAGTCCAACCTCTGACCTAACACTAACAGTCCCCACTAAACCATATCCCTAAGCTCCACATCTAAACGTCTTTTGAAGACTTCCAGGGATGGTGACTCCACCACTTCCCTGGGCAGCCTGTTCCAATGTCTAACAACCCTTTCGGTAAAGAAGTTCTTCCTAACATCCAGCCTAAAACTCCCCTGGCACAACTTTAGCCCATTCCCCCTCGTCCTGTCACCAGGCACATGGGAGAACAGACCAACCCCCACCTTGCTACAGCCTCCTTTAAGGTATCTGTAAAGAGCAAATTTATGATGGTCCATCTTCTGTCTTCCCTTCTCGTTGCTTCTGTGCCAGTGGTAGATAAAGGGTAACCCAACTTTTTTTTTTTTTTTTTCCTGAAGTGCTTTGTGAGCTCCCTGTGAACAAAGAGTACTACATTTGAGAATACCTGTATTTAAGCTTTATCTAAGGAGTAGATGCTTTCCAGATTATGTAGGCTAAGGCTTTCAGTTTCATGCAACAGTCCGAACTGCTAGGTCCAGAATAAGGTATTCCATGAAAAAAGTGTTACAGCCTGCTGGATTACTGCAGTTGTCGCCTTCGGTTGTCTGGGCTCAGTCCTTCGATGCAAAGATTTGGTCTGCAGTTGAGTCAGGAACCATGAAAACTATGTTGCCTGTGTAATTTAGACAGGTGGCTTTGAGACAGGCTGTCTGGGGAACTCAGATTCAAAAAACTGACAAGTTTAGGAGAGGAATCTTTAGGTAGTATGTGAGAATACATATCTCTTCCGGAGTTAATTCTAGTGATAGATACATGGGTTTAGTCTATATACGAATAACCTCTGCTGGAAAGCTGTATGCTGGTTGTCTTCATTGGTAATAAACCAGTTCTGCAGAATGCTGTACCCAAATCTGGTGCAACTTTAGTGACTTTCAGAGCATCTTCCAGAGGTCATTTAGCTTGATGCCTCCAACTAGAAAGTGAAAAGTTTCCTTGTGTAGTTATTTTGAAGATCCATAAGCAAAACTGAGAATAGAATGTTTAATCTGACATTAGTCAGCCTTCATGAAGGCAAAGTAGTTTAAGATTTTTAAATGGGACGGCTAACCTTAAAATGATAGTTAACACAACTTTTTCCTAGGAAAAGCAAGGAGTTGGTGAGGCCTGGTATTAAAACTGTCCCAACACTTAATTCCAGATATGCTGATAGTTTTTGCTAAGAAGGTTAGAAAATTGTTTTTGTTTGTAGCCATTTTCCTCTCTGTGCTTGATTCCCCATTCGGTGAAAATAAGATAGCTGAGTGTGAAGGCACTGGCAGAGGATGCAGGAGAACTTTTCTTGTAATGCAACTTTTTTCCCCCTTTTCTGCCCACTTACTTTAATAGCATACATATACTTGATATGGTTTCTTGGTAGATTAGTAACAACGTTTGTTATTTGAAAATCACGCTTATTTGACAGAAATACACTAGAATTTTGATATTCCAACCTGAGACAAAACTGGTAGAATTCATCTGTGGGTAGGAATTTCTTGTTTTGCTTTTCTTGGCTGGTGTTATAGAACACAAGCAGAAAACAATGACAGCTGTACAGTAAATTTTTGTTTTACTTTGCAGGTTTGTTTTAATGCGGAAGTGGATCTCACAGCTTAGTACAAATAAAACAAACAAAGGTGAGTAGATTTTTTTTTTTCCCCTGGATTCCTTGGGTCCATTAGACATACAGCTAAACACTGAGGACAAAAAGTCATTGAAAAAATGAATTGTATTGCAACTTGTATCTAGATTACTGTGATTTATGTGTACAGTGTTATGATACAAAAACAGGAACATCCCCTTCCCCAGTACTTAAAATTATCATGACATTTATGTTTTTTCCTGCAAACTATGATAGTCAAAAAGCTATCATGGCATTCTGTTAGTTATCGAGAGGCAGAATTATGAGTACTTAAGATTAATTTTGTTTCCTGCATACTACCTACCTGGTTTCTAAGAACTGAAAATGTATGTTGCATTGTCAAAACAGTGTGTTAAACTTGCACTTTCACTATTAATAAATAACTGTGATAAATCTGACCAGCTACCAAACAGCAAATTATTAAAAAAAAAAAAAAAAAAATCCCTATCCTGCCCTTAGCTCTTTTGGGAACTATTTGTAAGACAAAGCATATGAAGGCTTACTGTGGAATCTGGGTGTCCATTTGCAGTTGCAAGTTGTCAGCAGTCAGGGAAACAAAAAAAATCTGTTACTTCAACACTTCTTGTCCACACCCCACTATTACAATAATTATTTTGATATGGAACTTAGCTAAACACAGATTTTGCTTCTCTTCATGTTGCTTAGTGTTCTACTTTGGGAATACTTTGGACTATAAAACTAATCTTTCTCCATTAAATTACATTAAACACTTTTAAGAGCAATTTGGTTTCAGCTGTTTTAGCCTGATTCTTTCATGAGTGTCTTTAGGTAAGAATGCAAAGTAAATTCTCATTAATGTAGACATGGGTCTTGATGGAACTGGGTATGCAGGCTTCCTTAGCAAATAAGAGCTGGATTCTCAAGTTTTCTGCTCGCTCTTGACTGGTATGTTATCTTAGAATTTAGCTGCTCATGGTGACTTTGTATTTTGAAGAAGTGAGAGGGAAGTCCCATTTGCTCAAGTGAGTTTGTATTTCATTTCTAATATTAGACTTAATACAGCTTTAAAAAAATGTAGTATGTGCATTTTAAAATTGGCGTGACCTGCTTTGCTGGTATTTTCTGCTCTGCTAGGACTTTTAGAGCTACTACTGTCAACTGTAAAATGTTGATTTTTAACAGAATACTTTGTGAGGAATCGAAAACAATTCTTTTATTTTTTTTTCTTTGTATAATGTGTAACTGATTCAGGACTTAAATTATGAATTGTCTTCTGAACTACAAAGAATTAAAAGCAAGCTATACTGCTGTAGTATGCATATACTTACGTGTAGAGGAATGTTTTATGCCTTTGACTGACATTGCAGGTTTATAGAATGTGCTGCTTTGAGAAAAGGAATAAATGTAACTCCGCAAAAGGAAGTAAATTTCTTTATCTGGGGTTGGGCTTAAAACAAAAGAATCCTAGCTAGGCAGATGATGCGATTTCACAGTAAGGTTTAAATTGGTCATTGTGCGTTCTGATGCTTTCAGTACTTAGCTTACATTGTCCCTTTAATTTATGTGGTATCTTGTTGTTGGTTTAAATACAGAAAGTTAGTTGAGAAGTCTGCAACATGAAAGTAACTGATTGTGTTCTTTGAGTGTGAAATCAGTCTTCTGAATGAAATTCCAAAGACCTTTCATCTTAATTGTGGTTAGCTATGTACAATAGAATTAAGCTGTTCTCTGAGAAGAAAGCCTGTATGTATTCTTGCATATACAGCAAGAGGACAGAAAAATGTGAAAGAATATATGCAAACAGTATAATGACATGTGATCAATACTGTTATTGATTGGAGGAGATCTTGTGGTTCTGATGGAACTATGAAAATGACAATTGAATAGTCAATAAATCAATAAAAATGCTACATATTATAAGGGAACAAACCAAAAAACAAATATCCATTTATATGAATTTGCAGTGCTGTGCTATGTATGGTATGAACAAACTGTATCAAAGCTTGGTGCTAGTTTAGTCCTGTGACTGAAAAGCAACATAGAGCTGAAGAAGATTCAGAGAATGGCAGCAAGGACAACTCTGAAAGATTTTAACAAACAGCCTGTACTTATCAACTGTGTATCTTCTGTCTCCACTCAGTAGTGTAGACATTGCAGTGTCTTGTAGACTTCTAAACAATGAACTTAACTCACACAATTCAGTGCAGGCTTGGCCTTTCACGTAAGCTTATGTCACTTAAAGCACCAGTTGAAAATGTGGTTTAATGATTCACTCAAACATCTTGTATACTTTACAAGAAGGTATTTCATAATGACTGAAAGTTTTCTTTACGTGAGTAATGAATTTAGAGTTTTTTGCTTTAATTGCGATCACTTGTTTTCCTAATTGCAAATGTAGATACTAAGATGGCTTGACTTCTGGAAATCAAAAAACCTGTTGTCAGTTAAAAATACACAAGTGTACAATACTATTTTCAAACAGTGCATGTCTCTTATTGGGGTCACTGTAGTCTCTGTTCTTAGGTTTTCCAAGTTCCAGATTGTGTATTTTGAGCTCCACTGGATAGACCTATCTTCTTTTAAATATGGGTGAAAGTTAAGAAAAATAATCTGTCTCAGTGTGTTAACAGTATAATGGGTTACTTCTATGTAACAGGAAAGTTTACAGAGGATAGATAATTGTGCTGAATTTTTCTATAATTGGTTGAGGAGTTAGGATAAGTTTTAACCAATTGAGACCCCAGGCAAAACCACACTTGTTTCCAGAAGCTGTCTTGAATGTATTTAATATTGCTTTACCTAAAAGCAGAAAATGTAATAAATGAATAATACTACCACAGGTGTTGAAGGATAGGTTATATTTAGAGGCACAGGATAAGTTAGGGCACGCCTGATTTATTTTGCTTTGGTTCAGGCAGGAATCTTACACAATTTATGTTACTGTTCAGATTGTCTCGGTTACTATGAAGACTTGTTTTCTGCCATAAATTACTTACAGTAATAACTTAAAAAATAAAACAAAAACAAAACAATTATTAGGGGACTGACTTACATTTCTTATTAGTTGGAAGTATAAGTTCAATATTATACAGCTGCAGGTCTCCTAAAAACTCAATTTCATACATTTGCAAGTAAGGATGATAACAGTCTCCAAGTGGACAGAATATTTTCATGTTAATCTAAAAAAGCACAAGAGAGTTTTTGGGCTTTCTTTGCACTCTTGCTTACCATCTCGCTAGCTTCTTAACCTTTGATCACTGAAAGAATACAGAGGTTGATTAGAAGCAGTTTGCCTAGTTATGAGTCACTAAATGTCATTCATTACACTGGAGTTCTAAAGCAAATGAGTAAAAGCAGAGTGTTTATTTGAGGAAGAAGTATTTTTGTAATTGGGAAAGATAGTATGCTTTAAAGGGTAAGTCCCTATGTCAGCAGAAGATAAAATTCTAGAACTTGTGATGCTACTAAGATGTGTGCAGTAAAATGGATATAAGAGAAAAAACACTTGAGAAATTGCTAATAGGTCTCAGAACATATCACAGAAACACAGAATCACAGAATTTCTAGGTTGGAAGAGACCTCAAGATCATCGAGTCCAACCTCTGACCTAACGCTAACAGTCCCCACTAAACCATATCCCTAAGCTCTACATCTAAACGTCTTTTGAAGACTTCCAGGGATGGTGACTCCACCACCTCCCTGGGCAGCCTGTTCCAATGCCTCACAACCCTTTTGGTAAAGAAGTTCTTCCTAACATCTAACCTAAAACTCCCCTGGCGCAACTTTAGCCCATTCCCCCTCGTCCTGTTACCAGGCATGTGGGAGAACAGGCCAACACCCACCTCTCTACAGCCTCCTTTAAGGTACCTGTAGAGAGCAATAAGGTCACCCCTGAGCCTCCTTTTCTCCAGGCTGAACAAGCCCAGCTCCCTCAGCCGCTCCTCGTAGGACTTGTTCTCCAGACCCCCCACCAGCTTTGTCACCCTTCTCTGGACAATCTCTAGCACCTCGATGTCCTTCTTGTAGTGAGGGGCCCAAAACTGAACACAGTACTCGAGGTGCGGCCTCACCAGAGCTGAGTACAGGGGGATGATCACCTCCCTAGCCCTGCTGGTCACAGTGTTTCTGATACAAGGCAGGATGCTGTTGGCCTTCTTGGACACCTGAGCACAGTGCTGGCTCATATTCAGCCGACTGTCCACCATCACTCCCAGGTCCTTCTTTGCCTGGCAGCTCTCCAACCACTCATCTCCCAGCCTGTAGCTCTGCTTGGGGTTATTGCGCCCCAGGTGCAGGACCCGGCACTTGGCCTTGTTGAACTTCATACAGTTGACCTCAGCCCATCAGTGCAGCCTATCCAGATCCTCCCGCAGAGCCTTCCTACCCTCAAGCAGATCGACGCACGCACCTAGCTTGGTGTCATCTGCGAACTTACTGAGGGTGCACTCAATGCCCTCGTCCAGATCATTGATGAAGATATTAAAGAGGACCGGCCCCAGAACCGAGCCCTGGGGAACGCCACTAGTGACTGGCCTCCAACTGGACTTGACTCCATTTACCATGACTCTTTGGGCCTGGCTATCCAGCCAGTTTCTAACCCAACGAAGCGTGCGCCTGTCCAAGCCAAGAGCAGCCAGTTTCTTGAGGAGAATGCTGTGGGAGACGGTGTCAAAAGCCTTGCTGAAGTCAAGGTAGACCACATCCACAGCCTTTCCCTCATCCACTAAGCATGTCAATTTGTCATAGAAGGAGATCAGGTTTGTCAAGCAGGATCTGCCTTCCATAAACCCATGCTGGCTGGGCCTGATCACCTGCTTGCCCTGCAAGTGCTGCGTGATGACTCTCAAGAGGATCTGCTCCATGAGCTTCCCTGGTACTGAGGTCAAACTGACAGGCCTGTAGTTGGTGTCCGTAGCAGGACACCAACCAGTTCTTCGCGGATAGTGAGGGCCACATCCTGTTCCCCATCCCCTTCCACCAGCTCAGGGTACTGGGTATCCAGAGAACAACCGGTATTGCCGCTGAAGACTGAGGCGAAGAAGGCATTAAGCACCTCTGCCTTTTCCTCATCTCTTATAACTAAGTTTCCCCCCGCATCCAGTAAAGGATGGAGATTCTCCTTAGTCCTCCTTTTTGTGTTGATGTATTTATAAAAATATTTTTTGTTATCTTTAACGGCAGTAGCCAGATTGAGCTCCAGATGAGCTTTGGCCTTCCTAATTTTGTCCCTGCAAAACATGCTGGAGAAAAATGATTACCACTTTTTTTTTTTTTTTTCAGTGTAATGGGAAATAAAGTTAGAATTTTCCCCAAAGTTGAATGGTGTGTAATATTTTAAGATATATGTCAATAAAATTGAGCTTAACTGTTTTAATGTCTTTTAAGAGCGTTGTACTGTAAGTCTGTTATGTGGCATCACGTTATTGTTGTGCAGTGTTCTCATCAATGATCTTTGGGTGTAACACCTCAGGAATAACTTGTGCAGATAACTAACAATACAAACTTAATGAATTTGAGAAATATTCCTCAGAATAGTTAAATTAAAATGGTCTCTCTGTGTTCTCTTTCTATTAACAAAGGGTAAAGCTTGTGCAAATAAAATGCTGGATGTTTCTATGCTAAAAGTCGGGGCAGGTGGAGCTGCTTCAGTTACTGAATTTGACTTTCTCTGAAATTTGAGAGTACCCTGAAAACAAGAGTTCTGTATAGTTGTAATCACTGGGGGTTTGCACAGAGTTATGGAAAACAGCTAATTATTAGAGTCATTTGGCTTATGTGTATTGGATTTGTAGTGGAAGAAAGCTCTTTTCCCCATTGCTCACAAAAGGTGTCTGACCAAAAGTGCCTAATTGTAGGAAAAAACTTTGTTTTAAATTAAATGTTGGTTTTTGATTTCACTATGAAAAATATGCAGTTCTTTGACTGATTAGTTTTAAAGGTTTTTTTCTTAGTACACCATCAGTCACTTACTTGGCACTGGGGAAAACATTTTTAGTTCTGTGAGCTCTGCATTTGGGGAATCATTAGATTTGCGTATGAAATTTCATCACCACTTGGTGGCAGTACTTGGCTTAAGAATGACTTCTTTCTGAACAAATAAACTGGCTTTGAATCTGCAGAACTATGGTTTAAAGGAGAGTAGGTTTGTTTTGAATTTTATAAAAGTCAGCAATGAGCTTTAGAAATGAAAATGCTTCTTGTTTAACCTAATGAAAGGATTTGTCTTTGTATGTCTTTGTGGAAAATCTAGCTATAATGTCTAATATGTAATTTAAGGTAATTTCTTACATCGGTAGTATTCTCAGAAATTGTAATACCTAATGTTCCCTAGTTGAATTATTGTAGCATTTATTTCTAGTATTTTACTTCAAATAGTATACTTCAAGAAATTTTAGAGCATAAAATTTCTTCATAGTAGCATTCCTCATAATGCCTTTTGCAGGTAAATATGGGACTGACAAAACTTATTTTTTTGCCTTCTGAAATTCTCTGCATTTTCACTTTTCATTGATGCAAGTTTTAGGAAAGGATTCTCCATTAGATTTTTCTGTCAACAAAGCTAGGAAAAGTTTGTGCCCTTACTCTTAGTTGTTGCCTGTCAGTTGTGCTGATTCAGCAGTGTATATGCCAGCCTTTTAAGCTAGGTAATGAAATTGTTGATAAACTGAAAGAAGAAATGTGGAGGAGTAGAGGAAGGCAGGAGTCATTTAAATTGGCTTTGCTGCTAAGAAAAGCATAATTCCAACATACAGCAAAGTAATTTGACAGTATATGGCTACATGTTGAGACAACTTTCTCTTCTCTGCAAGCCAAAATCTTCTGCAATGACAGCAGGTCTTTCATTTTCTTTTTTTATCATTTATTTTTTTCCCTCTCGTGAGTACTGTAGTGATGGTACTAGAGCCCATAAGAAAGCATGTACTTTCCTAAACACGTTGTTTGGGAAATTTCTCACTCACTGTGACTACAGTTACAAAAGTGCATTACTGATGGCAATGGGATGGATGATGAGGAAATACTTTTCTTGTATCGCCTGAAAAGCTGACACAGAATCTGGCGTCCTTAGGCCTCTCTGAGGTGTGATATATCAAAAAGACATCAAAGCAAATTGTGGCCTAGAAGAGGGGATTCATCCTATGGAAAAGTAATTGTAACAGTTGTGGAAAGTCCTGAATAGTAGAAATATTAATAAAAAATGGTGAGGAACTTAGAAAATGCAGGTTTATAAATTTCAGAATAATAATATTGCTTTATTTAGTGAGAGAGAACTCTGGAAAACAGGAACACTGGAGGTGAGGGACATCGAATTAGGGTTTTGCTGTGGGTTCTACCCAGCGTGGGGTAGAGAAAATGCACTTCTCCTATGTACCTGATTTTTTGTTGTTGATTTCTTAAACTGTCAGAATGGAAAATCTAAAGTTAGTGTTCGGAAACTTCTTTTAATTAAAATACTCATGCTTATATTTCTGATATTTTACAATAAATGATAAAAGTAGATAGTCTGAATGTATGTAGCGCTCTTACTGGGGAGTAAGGTAAGTGAGAATTGGGATACTCTGTGGAAAAAATGTACTCAAACAGAATTACAGAATAGTTGAGGTTGGTAGGGACCTCTACAGGTCTTGTCCAACCTTCCTTCTTAAGCAGGGTCACCTAGAGCAGCTTGCCTAGGACCACATCTGGAAGGCTTTTGAATATCTCCAAGGATGGAGACTTTCTGGGCAACCTCTGCCAGTCACCCTTGCAGATAAAAAAAAAAAAAAAAAAATCCTTATTTTTAAGTGGAAACTCATGTGCTTGTTTGCCTCTTTTTCTATCACTGGACACCACTGAAGAAAGTGCAGTTCTGCCTCCCTTCAGATGTTTGCACACATGGGTGACATCCCATACTGATCACGTACTATTTTCTAGGGTAAACAGTCTGTCAGCCTTCTCCTCATACGAGATGCCCCAATCTCTTAATCAAATTAGTGGCCCTTCAAGGGGACCCTCTCTGGTAGCTCCATGTCTCTCGTACTGGGGAGCCCAGAACTGGATGTAGGACTCCAGGTGTGGCTTCACCAGTGCAGAGTAGAGGGGAAGGATCACCTCCCTCAGCATACAGGCAGCAGTCCTCCAAACGCAGCCCAGGGTGCCATTGTCTGCCTTTGCCACAAGGGCACAGGTACTTCTCTGCAAAGCTGTTTTCCAGCATGTGCTGGTGCACACTGTGATACATGGTGCAGAACTTCACACTTTGCTTTATTGATCTTCATGAGGTTTCTGTCAGCCCATTCTCCAGCCTGTCGAGGGCCCTCTGAATAGCAGCACAGCCCTCTGGTGCTTCTCCCAGTTATGTATCATTAGCAACCTTTCTTTAGGGTGCATTCTGCCCCATCACTTAGAAAGACATCAAACAGGGTTGGGTCCTGTATTGACACCATGATACAGCACTAGTTACTAGCCACGATGTGCTAAATAGCTTCTTACCACCAATCACAAACCTAAAATTTTTGGCAGCTTGATTTAAAAAAGAAAAAAAAAAGCTAAGCATGACTGTTTCTTCATTACAGTCTATAAGAAGTAAACCACCTTCCGTTTTGTAATACTAATAGCTAATAAATTGTTTTATTGTATCTAGATAAAATCAATTGTTGGTACTACACTTTAGGCCTAAGAATACATTTGACTGAATAACACAGGTAGTGGTGGTGAACATGATGAAAAGTGTGTTCTCTTACACATTTAGTTTCTTTAGAGAGTAAAAAGGTATGAGCATGTGAGATTGCTGTGAAGGAAAAAGGCTTTATCTGTGTATGAAAAAGTATGTAGGGGAGCAGTTTTCAGGGGAAACGGTGTGTATTATCACAGAGCATTAAGCCTGTATTTTTCAAACTTCTGTGTGTGTTGCTGGAATAGTGTTAATCATGTCTTTGTGCATCTTGGAAAACTCAGTAATTTGATTGCAGTTCTCATCTTTAGTAGAAACTACTGGCAATGCCACTTCAGACTTGCTAGTGCTACTGAAAACAGAAGCTGGACAAAGCTGCAGGAATGTGACTACTTAAGTAGTTGGTCATCCTTTATAGACGGGGCTGTCAAATGCTGTGGGGAGTTATGGAAGCCTTTGAAGTTTCTACTCAAGAAGTACCTTATTAAGTTACCAGATTCAACGTCTTGGTTTTGTACTGGATAAGCATTTTTTTTTTTTTAGAAATTCACTTTGAAAAGTCTTTGTTGATTACATCAACTTAAACTGCTGTATTAGCACTGACAACTAGAAGAATACTTTTGAAAGTCATACATCTGATTCTTTTGACACATTCCGTATTGCTCTTTGCTTTATTGATTTCAGTATTGGATTTTAGCATTTGTCAACTCAGTATGACAAGTTGGTTTATTTTCCCAAGCAAATCAATATTCAAGAAATAAGAATGAGAATGGTTGGTGGCAGCAATGATACGTTTTTTGAATTGTAAGACAGTCATGCTTCAGTTGTAAACTGTGGCTTTGCAGACATGAGATGTTAAAATATTACTCTTACACATTCTAGACCAGAAATCAAGTGTCTAAAAGCCTGACATTTTTAAAGAAACATTTTTTTTCTATTTTATACACAGTTTTTGAAGAAGTTTCAGTAGTAACAGAGTTTCATGTAAATGAGTGTTACCAAAATTAGTGTTTTTGATGTTCCTGAGTATAATGAATAGACAGCTTTTTTTGTAGGTTGATGGTTTAGTGGAATACCAGCCTACTTTTCCTTGAAGATCTGAACTTGATAGTTTCTCATCATGAAGAAAGTTCTTTTGCCTTGGTTGCATTTTATTTCCTAAAGATTTTGTGGACTTTAATGTCTTTGTGTTGGCTGTTTATAAGATTCTGAATCCTAAAAACTAGTAAATTACTCATAAGAAACTAATTATTTCTTTCTGATTATTTTGTATCATGTTTTGGATTTTTTGCAATACAGGTAAAATCTTATAATTTCATTTTTTTTCCACCTGATACCTTGAAGCAGTATTTTTGTTTGACATTAATGTCAGACTTTGAACTGAGGTTTGTTGCATGTGTTTTAGAGTAGAAATAGCTTAGACATCTAGGGCAGTGTGTGACCAGATGAGAAATGAATCAGACAGTTGGATTGGTTTCAAACTGAGTCAGTATTCAAAAATACAGAAAACTGTTTGAGATCAGTTTTAATCTCTATACATTCTGGTAGTCAACAAGAGAGGTAAATGGTAGTTGTACTGTTAAGACTTGCAGTGCTACTGTAGGAATTAGAATTAACATATCTGTCTCAAATCTGAGACTTCCACACAAAGTAGCAGTTTTGAGTTTGACTCACAGGCTATGCAGGAAACCTGTTGTTTGTGGTAAGGCTGTCTAGCTATTAAAAGCTGGTGGGGGATCTTCCATTCCTGAGCAATGACAGTTATATCTTTCTTCAGTTATGTTGATCTTTTGCAAGCTCCTGGAGAGAACTTTGTGTGATTTACTCCTGTATAATTGTAAATTTCTCTTTGGTCAACTTTTTCCACAGCAATATGACATCTTGGTGAATTTCATTTTGAATTTTACATCTTGGTTTACATAATTTCTTGTTCCTACCTTTTTTAAGGAATTGGGAGCAATTTGTGCAGTTTAAAAATAAATATTAAAATGCATAATAGGTTGTAGTATTGTCATTACTGTGGATGGTGGCAACTTTTGTATTCTTAGTTTTGCGTTGGAGTATTTTCTTGCTGCTTTGAAAATTACCTAATACAGGAGTCTCATTAGCTATGGGAACTTTATGATGTTTATGTTTTCATGTAAACATTGGAATCAGAAAAGCTTAATTTTCAGTAGAACTGCTCAGACTAGTTAGATTTATAATCATATGCTTGCGTGTAGAGTAGGTGTGGGAGGGCAGCATTTATAAGTGCTGTGCATACTAAACTAGCCCTCTGTTTGCTGCAGAAGTTAAGTTCCAGAAGTGTTCAGATGAATTTGTAGGTTTCAAAGTTAAGTAAGGAAATCTAAGAATAATCCACCTGTGCTGTGGAGAATGGAATGTATTTTCAACAACTTAATTTGCGAACATGCTGGAGAAAGGCAAGGTGAGTCACTGACTTGACCTTTGGTTGTCAGGCTTTATAGCTCTATTTCCATCTGAGGGTGGATCAAGATAGCTTTTAGATAAAGAGGGAAACTAGTAATATGTATTTTTCTAACTATTACAGTACCATAATCATACTAGCTTTGGATGTTGATCTTGTTAGATAACACCCAAAACTCACTAGGTATGAAGAGTGTGAATTACTGTATGGAAGAGGCAAAAATATTGTCCAGATATTCGCTAAGTAAGATCATAGAATGGCTTGGGTTAGATTGAAACTACAAGACCACCCAGTTCCAACCCCTGCCTTGAGCATGGACACCTGCCACCGGACCAGGTTGCCCAGGGCCTCATCCAGCCCAGCCTTGAACACCTCCAGGGATGGGACGTCACAGCTTCTTTGGGCAACCTGTTCCAGTGCCTCACCACCCTCTGTGTGAAAAATTTCCTCCTAACCTTTCATCTAAATTTCCCCTCTTTTAGTTTAAAGCCATTCTCCCTTGTCTTGTCACTATCTGCCCACGTAAAAAGATGCTCTCCAAACAGATGACTTTTCCCTGAAGGTGCAGCTAGTTTATACTAATACACTTAGTTATTTGGGAGGCAAGGATTTTGGATTTCTCACCCCACTCCTTCAGTTGACCTGGGTAAAACTTACTCTGCATAATCCTTCATTTTCCAAAGGTTCTTAAACATTTCACTTTTGACAGAATGTGTGACATGGATCATAACTAAGTTAATATAGGAATAGACTGCAAATTAGGCAAAATGGAAGGAGCTTCTGCTTCAGTCTGGTGCCACAACGTACAAGCTCTCAGGTCTGCCGCTTGTTGCTCAAAAATCTGTGACTGGTTCCATCATTTTTTGTATCTTCTGTCATTTGAAAAAGCTTTATTACAGGAATGCTTGTGGATAAAGAGATGGGGTTTGTTAGTTTTCTCTCTTTACATAGCAAAGTCTTGAAGAAATAAATTAAATGGAATCAGTGCAAGCATGAAACACCTTTCCTATCTCTTTAATAATCGTGAGTGCCCTGGTTATTCACATATCTGCTTAAAGAACTTCATTTACGACAAATTACTTGGCACAGGACAAACAGAGCTTTTCGCCTTCATTACAATACTGTTGAAATAATTTGTTTCTTTAGTTAATTTAATTAGGCTGAGTAAATTCAGTCTATTTGGGAGATGGGTTTTAAGTTTTTGTGCCATTTAATAGTCACTGTGACTATGAAACTTGGTATCAAAATACATAAAAACACTTCATGCTTTTCACAAACTCAGTCAATTTTTTCCATCTTAATTTTTCACCTCCTGTGTGCTCTCAAATCTGTTGTAAATCCACATAACATAAGGTGTTTTTTTTTTTTTTGTAACAGAAATTGACAAACATCTAGCTATAACTGCTAGTAGGCGACAGCACAGTGTTGGAGTGTAAGCTTTAATGAACTAGTATTGCATGAAGGCATAAAATTTGGTGTGTGACACTACTACATAGCAAAGGTTGTCATTATGAAACAGGAACCTGGAAATGTCATGAACCTACTTTTAATAAATACAGTTAATAATGTACATAGAACAGTGGAATTAAGTACGTTCCTATCAAAAAGAATTATTAATGAACAGAAAGTGGACAGCATAGATCTGATGACAAGAGGGTTGCATCTAATCTGAATTACTGAGTGACCTGAGAAGCTTGCTGAGAGGGATTACCGAATAATTATGTTAATATGCAATTATCACCTCATTTTTTCTGTAGTAACCTCAAGATGTAGTGTAGTAAAGGTGTTATAGCAAGTGCTGATAGTTTGCAAAAATACTGATGTTCAAGATTTTTGAGACAATAAGATTAGCTTAAGGCATTTAAATGATGATCTGTCATCTTGAAGACAGATCTGACCTTACACTTTTTTAATGCTTAGGGTATCTAGCCACAGGCAGTCATATCTGCAGAACTCATTATGATTTGAAACTGATATTTTATGAAGAAAAACAGTATTTTAAAAATTAATATGTAAATTGAAAAGTAGTTAATTAAGTCAGGGTGGAAGTTGGCTAAATAATTGGTTGGGTTTTACTCTTGAATATGAAATAATTCCGCTATAATAAACAGTGTATCATGTAAATTAAAAATAACTGTTTACTGTGTGACTGATTCCAGGTTTAGCTAAAATAATTGAATAGAATTTGGCCTTTTAGGTAAAGTGTTTCAATAGTATGAGCCTGGAATTGTGCATGTTTATGTAGGCTAGGCTTTTTGAGCATTGCTCTTCTGTACTTATCTCCAATGTAAGCACTATGTAACTCACCAGGGCAAACACCATACAGTTATAACAAACACTATTTGCAATACTAAATTTCAAGTTTAAACTTGAAGTTTATTTTTTCAACTACATTAAGGGTTTATTTACCATGCATTTCAAGAGAATTAATATTGTGTGCATCTGTGATGTGGTATAGAAAACAATACTTACAAAACAGTGATGGAAATATGCAAAGAATATTTTATAGCCTTGATTAAATGCTAGTAGCTAGTAGCTTTGATTTTCTTTCTGCTTTTTTTTTTCCTCCCAATATGTTCACGTTTAGGTAGTGTTTCAGTTTGGGTGGTAGGCTTCCTGAATGTGGTACAAGTTAATGATTTCCTCCAAAATGATGGTATTGTGTGGAATCATTGCCACGGAGTAATTTTCTGCACTTGAATTGCATGTGGCTCACTGTTATCACAATACTCTAAATTAATGTTACTTAACACTATTTTTTGTATGTTTTCTTTAGGACCACAGTGTTAGAACTTCTTTGCGTTTGTCCTGGGTGTATAATAGTGAATTGTACCACTCTGGTAGCTGGGCGGGGGGAGGGGGGGGGGAAGATAATTAGCAGAAAATGATTAAAATATAACAGTGATATTATCAATATGATAAGCATTTCAGGCTTAATTCAAAGCCTGAAATCTGTAGGGACAGCTGTATTACCATAGAAGTCTTCTAATCAGATCCATATGGAATAGTTCACAATCTCCATAAATACACACACAATATGGAAATGAGTCTCTTATGATTGCACGATGTAATGTTTCTTGTTCAGGATAGTTTTGAAGGGACTCTCAAGTTCAAGGTGGTTGTGTGGTGCCCTATCCACCTTGTTTTAGCTCAAGCTTTAACACTAATATTTAAAGTCAACATATGTTTTTTTGTATGTGGAGCAACATGATTTTGTCTTCATCACATGAACCTGTGAAAAGTTTTCAGGAGCCATTCTGATAATGAGGGTTGCAATCTCCAAACAGGCACGATGTTCTCAGTTTGCCTCCCTGCTGTTCAGGGGGTACCAATGAGGTTGCTTTAAATGGGAAGCGTCTGTTCTTCTTCTGAACCCCTAACACCAGAACAGATGGGTGGAACTTGGAACATGGAAGATTTTACCTCACAGGTGGTAACAGTGAAGCCACTCATTAACACTGAATTTACCACTTCGTTAGCGACATTGCTTCCTGTTGAGAAAAGCTAATATAGGCTCTCAAATTGACTGAGCATACGTTTGTCTACTTCTGCAGTAGCAAAACAGGGAAAATGCTCCATCTTGCAGGCAAAACTGACTTTACTATATTTCTTCTAAATTTTTTGTGAACATTTTTATACTCCATTGCTAATATTATATGAAGCTTACATTACTCAGTGATAAAATTACTGGAGTAGTTGTGTATTCTTGGAGCTTGCCCTCCTATAAATTTCGCTTTACTGATTTTTAGTGCAGGCTTGCACTGCCAATTTCCAACTTGTGTATGTGATGTAAAGACACCTGCTGTGTGGTGCATTATCACCATTTTATAGTGAAAGCTCTGAATATGATCTTAATAGAGGTCTTCATTGTGGTAGAAACTGACCCATCTGAAAACAGCAAAGAAATTCAGAAATTCAGAAGAAATGGGAAGCTGAATATGTGGCCTTTCTAGTAGAACATTTGCATAAGGGCATGTTATAACTAACGTAATAAAATAGTGTTGTTTCTTATATATTAAATATTTATTACATAGCTGGCATAGAATAAAACCATATTTCTAAATTGGGTAATTCAGTAATTGGATAGCAAAGAAAATAATGTTTTAACTTCTTGCAATAAGTTTTTTCCATTATATTTGTACTCCAAATACAGCTTATTTTTCTTCCAAACAGTTAAAAAAAAAAAAAAAAAAAAAAAAAAAAAAGTCATGGCATATTAAGGTTTGTTTCTTACAAGCTTTTAGAAGGTGAAATTATTTTATTTTTGTCTTTTTGCTGATTTGAAACAAAAGCAGTAGCAGAGAATTTCCATTAAGTGATAGCTAGCTTTGAATTGCATGGATAACTGTCATGATGTTGAACTGAAATTCTAAACTCATTTTGATGTGTGATGTAAAAAAAATCAAAATGGTATCCTTTAATCAGCTTGTTTTCTCTCTTTAGGAAAAAAGGATGTTAAGCATGGTCTTCCTTGATTTCAATAAAGGACCATTGCAGGGAGCCATGGATATTTGTTGTGAGTTAATAACATTTTAATTCAAAAAGTCTAGGTAATGACTCCTTTTAGCACAACTCTAATTTGATTAACTCTAGATTCTTTGTCGTTTCCATCAGTAATCATATGTTCAAAATTGGGCTTGTTATGTGTTTTCTCAATTAATACCAAATTAAACACTCTACAAGCTTGTGTGTATCATCATGTCAGTTGTATACAAACAAATTGAAAAAAGTGATACCTTGAGATACGTAAAAATTAGTTTATTTCCTAGGTGCTAAATGGAAGTATGGTTTAAAAAAAAGTCACTGAAATAACTAGCAGATGTCTGGATAGCTTTTACTGCTAACTTGTTTTGCCTCTAGAAAGCAACTAAAGATAAACTCTGGGTTCATGTTACTGTGCATGTAGAATGCTCAGTTTTTGTTAATCACATTTTTTTCCCATCTTGCTTGTAGGTGTTTTGTATTTTTGTAGGTAATGTAGCATAGCAAAAAATGTATAGTTTTTGATTGCTTCATTTATAAATTTTAAACATGTCTTGAATATCTTAAACTTGTTAAAAATGCATGTTCTTATTCAAAACTTATTTTTTTCTGATTGCAGTGTGAAGAAGGCTGTTCCTGGAAAATATTGTAAATTAAAATTGACACTTTATTTCTGTGATTGCCTGATTCTTTTCTTTTCTTCTTTTTTTTTTGTTTCAGTCTAAATGTGCTTAATGGACAGACCAGCAACATGGATGACTTAGAGATAAATACTGAAGTCACTGGTGCTAAAGAAGAAGAAGAAATTCTGTGTGGTGATAATTTCATATCTGAGGAAGAAGGTGGCATTCCTAAATCACAAGAGAGTGACACGTCATTTCAGAAGAACAATACACTGACTCTGCCTGGGGAGCTATCAAGGGACTTATCTGAAAAAGCCTTAAGTGGAGGCCAGACTTCTCTATTTATACACACTGGTGCTCCTACTGTTTCTAGTGAAAACTTTATCTTGTCTAGAGGAACTGCTGTTAATGGACCAGTTTCACACTCCACCTCAACTAAGACTTCCATTATGAATAAAGGCAGTGTTTCATTAACCACTGGACAGCCTGTAGGTCATCATACAGATTCCTGCTCAACTTTGACAGTGGTTCAAGACCTTCAGCTGCCTGCAAAGAGTACAACACAAAAATCAAATCAGCACCAAGTTTTATTTTTGTTACCTGATGTAGCGCATGCTAAGAACGTGACTCATTCCATTAAAAATCTACCTACCTCTGCTTCAATTGGTTGTGATTCACAGAAATCAGTAGGTAATAGTGTAGATAGCACTTTAGTAGGCCAAGTAGAAGTTTGTGAGGATGATAAAAATTTACTGGTAAAAGATGATTGTGTTGATACATTAACAGGCATTTCCTCAGGTACAGGTGGTTTCAGATCGACATGTGATCCCAGCTGGGATCCACAGAAAGAGTTTATACAGTTTCTTATGACAAATGAAGAAACAATAGAGAAGTCTCCAATTCACTGTAAAGTAGGTTTAGAAAAAAAGAGAAAAAGAAAAATGGACGTTAGTAAAATAACACGCTATACTGAAGACTGTTTTGGTGATACAGGTTATATTCCTAGTAAATCAAAACTGCTAAGTGTTGACTTCTTAGAACAGAATGAAGAGCTACAAATGGTAGAACCACAACAATATTCATTGAATAAAGTAAAGCCTGAATCCACGGATGAAGAGCTGGAAGCTGTTGATGCTATCCAACAACTCATTTATAGTCCCACTGGTAGCTGTGCAGAAGATGCTTCTCCTGTTCACACTAGCACTTTTCTTTCCAATACTTTAAAAAATAAATGTGAACAGAATGATTCTGAATCACCATCTACTTTCAGTACCGATGAACCATCATTTTATCCCTGTACAAAGTGCAATGTGAATTTTAGGGAGAAAAAACATCTGCATAGGCATATGATGTACCATTTAGATGGGAACAGCCATTTCCGACATCTCAATGTCCCGCGGCCCTATGCATGTAGGGAATGTGGAAGGACATTTCGAGATCGTAATTCACTTCTTAAACATATGATAATTCACCAGGAAAGAAGGCAGAAACTGATGGAAGAAATCCGTGAGCTTAAAGAACTTCAGGATGAGGGTAGGAGTGCACGGTTACAGTGTCCCCAATGTGTATTTGGTACTAATTGTCCCAAAACATTTGTGCAGCATGCAAAGACCCATGAAAAAGATAAAAGATACTATTGCTGTGAGGAATGCAATTTCATGGCTGTGACAGAAAATGAACTTGAATGCCATCGAGGGATTGCTCATGGAGCAGTAGTCAAATGTTCCATTATTGGTAGTGACATGTCCCAGAGGAAATCACAGAAAAAGGCATCCATGAAAGATCCATATTTAGGATCCTCAAAGAAGTCAGCAACATACATGTGTAAGATGTGTCCATTTACAACTTCGGCTAGAAGCATTTTAAAAAAACACATGGAATACCTGCATCCAACATCTTGCATCGATCCCTTTCGTAGCCATCTTAGACTAGAAAAGAGGAAAGGCAGCATTATAGAAGAATCTTTAGATTTTGGTAGCAGGACAAAACAGTTGATGAAACAATCTTCTACATTTCCAAAGAACTCAGTTTTAAAACAGGATGTAAAAAGATCTTTTGGCTCTACTTCACAGTCCAGTAACTTCACCAAACTTCACAAGAGACCCTACAGGATACAGAAGGCCCGGAAAAGCGTTTCACAGTCATCTGTAAGTGTGTGCAATCTAAATTCTACAAACAAGACCTTTTTGATTAGAAATAGCATTGACCAGAAACCTAAATATTTTCATCAAGCAGCAAAGCAGAAAGCTAGTGTCAAAACAAGCAATAATTATTTATATAGACACAAATATGAAAACTACAGGATGATTAAAAAATCTAGTGACTCTTATCCTTTGCATTTAAAAAAGGAAGAGTCCAACTGTGTCAGTTCTTTATGTAGAAGTCCCCATAATAATTGTTTTGTCATGGATTCAAATAATCTTGATTGCAAAAGGGCAAAAGGCTATAAAGGTCATAGGCATGTAGCTGTAAAAAGAGTGGTTAAAGAATCCAAGAGGGAAGGCTCTGTTACAGGAAATGATTTGGATTGCTATCCAGATTTTCTGCATAAAATGACTGTTGTTGTTTTACAGAAACTTAACTCTGCTGAAAAAAAAGACAGCTATGAAACGGAGGATGAAAGTTCATGGGATAATGTTGAACTATGTGATTACACTACACACTCTGTGGAGGATGAATCTTACAGTGATATTAATCAGGAACATGTAAGCCTATTCCCTATATTCAAAGGTAAAATAGAAGATCATGAAGCTGTTGATAAATCTTCGCTTAGTTACGAGCAGAATGATGGCTTTTATTTTGAATATTATGAAGATGCTGAGGGTAGTAACTTCCTCCGTGAGCTGCATGATCCTCAGAATTTAGAAAATGTAGGATCAGCATTGCCAAAACATAATTCAGTTTTCCATTGGACTGATTTGTCGCTTGAAAAGAAGTCCTGCCCATACTGCCCAGCAACCTTTGAAACAGGTGTTGGATTGTCCAATCATGTCAGAGGGCATCTTCACAGAGCTGGATTGAGCTATGAAGCCCGTCATGTTGTTTCACCAGAACAGATAGCAACGAGTGACAAAATGCAACATTTTAAAAGAACTGGAACAGGAACTCCTGTTAAGCGTGTTAGAAAAGGTATGTGTTTCTTTTTTATTTAATTTGGGTGTAAATTAGAGGGGACAAAGATGCTAAGTTGAACAATAAACAAGACTTGCTTCATTTTGTTGTAAAGCCTGTTCTTATGATTTGCCGTAGTAATATTTAACAGTACATAATTGTCAAAATACATGAAAATTATTTTCTTTATAGCAATTGAGAAATCTGAAACTTCCTCTGAGCATACGTGTCAGCTCTGTGGAGGCTGGTTTGATACTAAAATTGGATTATCAAATCATGTGCGCGGACACCTGAAGAGGCTTGGCAAAACCAAGTGGGATGCTCACAAGTCTCCGATCTGTGTTCTGAATGAGATGATGCAAAACGAAGAGAAGTATGAAAAAATTCTAAAGGCTTTGAATAGTCGCCGCATTATTCCCAGACCGTTTGTTGCTCAGAAATTTGCATCAAATGATGACTTCTTATCTCAGAATGTTATACCTCTTGAAGCATACCATAATGGCCTAAAGACTGAAGATACATCTGTGTCTGCATCGGAGGAAGAAGGGCTGAGTTTCCTAAATGAATGTGATGAAACAAAAGCAGTACTACATGATGAAAAAAAAAATCAGTCACTTACACTGATAGAACTTCTGAAAAATAAAAGGTTAGGAGAAGAAAGGAATCCTGATATTTCTCCTCAAAAGATTCATAATCAAACTGCGAGAAAGAGGTTTGTTCAGAAATGTGTTCTTCCATTAAATGAAGACAGTCCATTGATGTATCAGCCACAAAAAATGGACTTGACTATGCAGTCAGGTAAGATGATGTTTCTCGCTGTCTTGACAACATTTCCAAAGAACACATTAATTCACAGAAAACATACAAGTACATAGTACTTTGTAGGGGGATTCTGTTCATTTGATTATTTCATTTCCAGAGGATGCTGACCATGAGAGGTAGCACAGCAAATTTTTCTTGCATGTTTTTTCTTAAGTGAATATTCAGCAGCACTGAGGGTTGTTGGTTTCTTTTGTTTGTTTGTTTGTTTTTTTTTGCATGGAATGTAGCTCCTTTTCTGCATATGTTTGAGTTTACCAATCCAAAGTGGGAACAAAATGAACCTCAGTAAGGAAGAAGACACATCCTAGACCATCAGTAAGTTGAGGTATTTGGCAGACTTAACAGTTCTGAAGTGTTTGGGCTTGGACCCTGTTTCTGGGCTTTAAAACTGCTGGTTTGCAAGCTGTTTCATTTAAATGTTCGAGACTTGTGCAAAGCGGCATTTGTTCAAACCGACAGAATTGTTAATGACATTTTAAGCACATAATATTTTAAGCTGATTAATATCTATTGACTAATTTTGATATCTTAGGCAAACAGACTCTTGCACCATAGATTAATTCTTGTTTGGTTTAAAATCGTGGCTGCTGGGGGAAACTCATGCTTGCTTAGGGCCTGTCTATCCTGAGTGAAGATGTGTGCTAGTTTAAGCTTTGTTGGAATGCAGCTGTAGTCAGCAGGGTTCTAATATGCAGCCCCTGACTGATATGGACAAAGATGTCCCCATCCGCTGAGAATTGTGCTAATGAAACAATTCTATAAATGACTTTCTAGACAATCTATACTAATGTGTTCATTTTTTTAGAATGTTTTTAATTGTCAGAGCTATTTCTAGTCTTGAGGAATTCGTGCAGGATCCTTTTTAATGTGTATGTAGAGCTTGCATTTATATATTTCTTATTTGGACAACACCTTATAATGCTGCAGGATTCTTTAAACTGAGGAGTAAGATCTTAGTTTTATACCCATGACTTTTTCAGTTCTTTTGGTTTTCTTGTTATTACTCAATATAGGTTAGTAAAACTGGCACTGCGTAGTACTTTTTCACATATACTCTTGTCTTCCTTTAAAGAAATAACAGCAACAAGTCCAGCGTGCTCAGAAGTTCTTTTAGGGGGCTATGAAAATGTGGCAATCAATTTCTTAACAAAGGTGGCTTTCTAAAATGACAGAGGCGGAACAGAATTACCTTTAATGTCTTCTGGATGTATATGGTTGTCCTTTAAGACAGGAGGTTGTTTAATAAAGGAAGTGTGTCTTTCACAGGCTTAATTATTTGAAAAACAATGCTAAAGGAGTAGCTTGCCAAATCTGACACTGTATTGCTTTCTGTTTAATATTTACTGCTGAATACTAGGTATAGAACCTGTTTGGTTGTGATGAACAACCAGGTAAAAACAAACATGCGCTTGCATAATACTAACAGCTATGAATGGGGACCTATAATTATCTGTGGCTGAGGTAATGGAATTTGACAACTAACAAATGCACTGTGCCAGTTGAGTTAATGAGAAAATATTTAACATCAAGTTGAAATACTTTAGTTTTTCTTAAAAAAGCAAATCTTTTTAATCCTGGTTTTAGAGTGAAAAAGTTGTTGTTTTTTTTTTTTGTTGTTGTTTTTGTTTTTTTTTTTTTTTTACCAACCAGATACTCTTCTTCTGTAACTTGCCTGAAAAAACAGCATGTCTTCTGTGGGCTGCTGGAGAATAGGATTCTTCCTTTCCTGTAAACTGAGGCTTTCCAGTTGGATAGATGTAGCTTCTTTTTTTTGTTGTTGTTATTTTAATGATTTATCAGCAGAGAACTGGAAACATTAGTTGACCAAAACACTGTATCTTGGGTAAAATAAATGGAGAAAATGATGGTAAAGTTGAGCAAGGGAGAAGTTATAATGGTTTCTTTGTCTGGTAAGTGAGGAGTTCAGTATTATTTCACTTTCACTGTTTTCCTGTGATAAGTAGCATGTTGCTTTGTTGATTATTTATTTAGCACAGAGATTTTAGCAAAAAACTTCAAATCATTAACTTTCATTATTGATTGCGCATCTAAAGTAATGAATAGAAAATGCACTGAACAAAATGTTTTGTTTAACAGCTGTTCAGTGATGTGTTTTACCACCTCTCTCTAAGCCTTCAGCAGCAGCCTAATTTAGCGTTGAGCCTTTTAGTCTTATGGGTTTTAATTACCACTTTGTCAACTATACTTTTAAAATTCTCTTTATTGGAAATGTTGCAAGCTCTGAAATTTCTGAACAGAATTGTGCTATTCAAATTGTAGGGTTGTATTTTGGGAATAGAGCTTCATAATGTGGAGATCTGTAGGAATTTCATATTAGGTATTAAATGCAGAGTAGCCTAGGGGGTTCAAGTTGCCTTCTTTCTGTTCAAATAACAAGGTTTGGCTTAAAGCACTACATGGAAAACTAATAATGGTTAACTTCAATCCTTCTAATATACTAAACAATTGCATCAATGCAGTGAATATATTTTAAACCATCTTTATTACAGAAAACTTTTTACAACGCTTTGAGAATTTCATTTTTTTGAAGAGAGAACTGGATTATAGTTTTCTTTTGAATGATAGGTATGCCTGTGAAGCTTAGAACGTGTGTGCATTGCAATACGACGTTTACAAGTGCTGTTAGCCTGTCCAACCACTTACGCGCTTATGCACGAAAGAAGAGTGCTGGACTTTTGACTGGGACAGGTATGTTTTGTTACAGATGTAAAAGCAAGTCTGTCTATGATACATTTTCTTCATCAGACTGGACAAAAGCATTTGTTAATTCCAAATAATTTTGAAGCTTCCGTTGGTTAAAAAAAATAAATAAAAAAATTACTTGCCCTAAAACTTCAGCAACTTTTAAACAAAGGTATGTTGCTGTTGTCCACTCTCATGTCTAATTTTCATTCTTACTCATTTTGGATCCAACACTTAAGGTATGTAAGCAAAACCAAGAGATGTTCATATAAATCCATTCTCCCACAATATCACAACTTCCAAACCAGCTAGTTGGGCATTTAACAAAGTGTTTATAAGTACCTCAAAAAATAAACAAAAAAAAGTAATTATATTACATATAATTACTAAGAGTACTGTAGCTAAAATAGGAGAAACAAATAGTTTTCCAGCTTGTGTATTTCTAACAACATAATATATGTAGCTGGTTTCATTTTTTGTTTGGCTCACAAACCAGTTATGGAGTGACTGACAATGGAGTGAGTGTAGTACATCATTTGGCACTACTATTAATGCTTTTTTATTAATACAATGCTTATATTGAAATTACATATTTTGACTTTTCCAGAGACCTTCAGTTTTCTTGGCTGTAGGCAAATTCCTGAGTTTACTTGGAGTATTGCTAAGATTAGTGGGACTTTTTATGGTCAGCAGCGAGTTCAGGAGCAGAGATGGAATATAGTTAGGAAAACTTAAAGATACAAAGTTTGAAATGGGCAACCATTAGTTTTCTGTGTCAACAAACACAGATTTACATAATGCTGGAAAAAATATATCATTACTTTTTTTTTTTTTATCTGTAGACATAATTCATTATGCTACATATAGTAACAAAAAGTAGTTTCAGGCTTTCTCTGCAGAAGCCTAAAAGAAATATTTAAATATATTTATGCATTGAGCCAGTCAATGCCTGATCTTGTTATGCTAAGTTAATGCTGTAACAAAGTAGATTTAGTAGAATGAAAACAGTAGATGCAATAACATCCATTTTGTTGGAGTATATGCTTTTAGTTAGTGATTCTGAAAGTTTTCATATTTACACAATAGAAAGACGATGATAGTGGACTTCATTTTACCACTGCTGTGATTTGATGCTTTGATTAGCCTTGTGGTAAGTTATTTTGCTTATATACCTACCAGTGAAATATTTTTCAGTAACCATATATATAAATTGCACATCAAAATTAACAATTATTAAATGGAGGGAGGCACTGTGGCAAAGAGGATAGTACACAGAGACTGGATCCTGGACAAGATCCTTGTACCTCAGCTTCTTTTTCGCTAAATAGGAAATGTGAATGTAGCTTGTAAAGGTGCTTTGAAGGTGTTTTGTTTTGTGTTGTGTGGTGTTTTTTTGTTTTGTTTTGTTAAGAAACATTCAGCTAGCCTAGTAGTAGCATACTCCTCAGAGCAGTTGATGCTTTCTTAAAAAGAACTTAAAAGTTCTGGGTGTTGTTTTATCATTGGACCTAGAAGTTTGTTTAAAATGAGGTTAGAAACGGAACTTAAAAAATAAAACCAACAAACATACTTTTGATCTCAGAAGCTAGACCTGAGCTAGATAAATAGCCTGTGCCATGCATATGAAGGCATTTTACTGAAATAGGTGACTTAAGGGGAGACCTGTCAGATCTGTAATATTATGCAACCAATATACATCTGTTCATTTAGTCATTACTGTTAAAACTTCTGTAACTTCACAAAGTTTGTAAATTTGACAGTTTGCTCCATGACTTTTCATTTGAGTAAGCTCAATGCATGTCTGATAGATCAGAAAATACACTTTTAGGCAGTGGTTTTATCTGATACTCCACTTTATAGTATTTTTTGTTTTTTTTAGGAGAACATCTTAAATGCAAGATTTCACTAGCATACACTACTTTTAAGTTTTGCTATGAGTGTTGTGCTTGGGGAGATCATGATATTTTTTTTTTAATTAAAAATGGTTGTAGTTGAGAGCAATTTAGAGCTGACTTCAGTTTGGAACCTCTACGGATACAGTGAGAATACACTTACACAGGTTACTTTTTCCTGTTTTCACAAAGCCTTTCTTAAATCTTCTAAAGCAAACAGAAGTACTGTAAAGGAATTGTGTTGGCTTAATGTTTATCTCTGTTTCTGGCTGTAATTTAAAAAATGTTTGTAAACATGAATGTTGCAGTTCTTTCATGATTTAATAATTGCTAGGGAAGCTGTTTAGGTGCTAGAGAAATACAGCAATCTATACGAGTCACCGAAGTAAGAGTTGTTCCAGGGCCACATTAGCATATGTGCTAGTCTTATACTCCAATTTTTCATTTTGTTTGCATGTTTTCAATATTGACTGTTATCATACTGCCTTTCTAGCAGATGCCCTGCTTCTTCAGAATCAGTATTTCGATTGTATTTAGTTGAATGTTAGCTTTTTTTTTTTCTGAATGCAACTTGACATTTTTAGTTACATAATAGAAATAGTTGCATAATAAACTTTAAGAATGAACTCAAAAAAAAAAAAAAGTGGAACCTTCTAGGCTGTTGGCTAAAAAGTTCAAGATTAGTGTTTGTTAGTAGTTTGTGCCTATCCAACATACAGCAAAAACCTGACTAGATTGATTTGTATGGTTACTGGCTTTTGTATTAGTGATTACATAATGGTCTTTGGATGTCTTGACTAGAACAATATTTTTTTGTTACAGTGTCCAATTTTGATCAATGTAATGGCTTAATCTCTTATTTTGAATAGATGCTAATTTCCTTTTATAACTGATTTGATGAGTAACCACCCATTTGTGTTTCTCAGAGCGTGTCAGGCTGACTTCTTTCTTATGATTATCTCTAGAGTATCAGACCTGTGCAAAATTTTCAAAAAGCATCTTGCCCTTCTTGGTGAAGTTCGTTATCCAGCTTCCTTCCTTTCTTTTCTTTCCAGACTTGTATTTCCTCCCTGAAGTCTCCTGATTCTGTCTCACACCTTGGCTTTTTACATCTTCTCTTTTACTCTTCTCACATACTAAATCGCTTCTTACTAGCTGTCATCTTCTGGGAATCATCACTCTCTTCTTCTTCAGTCTTTGTTTCTGTAGAAACAAACTTTTTTCCGAAGTTTGGGAGAGAACAATAATATACAGTGAAGGAGTCTGACCTTTGAGCCAGTAGTGTAACTGAAGCAGTGATTCCTGTGGCCACAACATTTCCAAGTATTCTAATATTGCATTGGCAAAATTGTAGCTTCAGGGAATCTTCTGGAGAAGCGTGTGCAACCATAGTGGGGATCTGAGATCTGCTGTCTTTGTATGTCTTCATTCTGTGCTGTTACAATTACACCTGATAAGCCCACACAGCAGGCTAATTCGGTAGCATCATATAAAGTCTTTCAGAGACCACATTACTGGAGTTAAAAAAATAAATATACAATACATACATATGTTTTTCTTAAAAACAGACTGTCTTTTAGTTGCATTTTACTCTTTGGTAATGATGAAACAAAACAGAAAGTGATTGAATTTGACAAATTAATGAAAAAATATGCAAGAAATATTTTTTACTTTTTAATTGGCTGTGTTTTCAAATGGTTAATTAGACCCATTTATGTATGCAATTATTCAACTTGTGTTAGCTTACATCCACTATGACAGAAGTAATTAAGCCTTAATAAGGACCTAAGTTCAGTCTACCTGAAATGAAAGGTGTTTTACTTCAAGGGATATTAAGAAGTGAAGAGTATAAGGTAGCGTAGATAAGGTTTGGTTTTGAAGCTCAGACAAAATGTCATGGGATGAAGGACTTCTGACTGTGACTTCAGTAATTCATATTTTTCTGGGCACGCTCAGTGTAGTCTCATATCTCCATCTGTTTCTAAGGTCTTGATAAGCTATCACAGATGCAGTAGTTTTTTATACACAGCCTTTTTTATGTAGCATGTTTTTCTAAACAGTGTGATTTCAAATTGAACACGAGTGCCTTTAGTTTACTCCAAAGTTTCATTATCTTCAGTTTTAAATGAGTTGTTTCTCGCTGCCAACGTTGTATCAGAATTTTGATGAAGCGGTATAACTTGTTGTTTGCAAAAAGCTTTTGGAAGCAGCAGGTGGACAAATGTGAAGGAAGGAGACCTGTAAAGAGAACTGGGCCTTTATGGAGAATGCAGGACGATAGTTCTGGGAGCTGTGTTAGTCACAAAGTAGGCAACAGGATAGGTAGTTCCTGCCTGTCTCTGGAAGTTTGCTGCAAGTGTGGTCTGAATATCCATGCATTTTGCAAGAGCATTTTGCAATTTGTCTTTGGTCTCTTCCTGAAAATGGTAAAAACTTTTTGTTGAGGTTATCTGTTGTTACACTAACGGCATAGGAAGAGTTTTGGTCAGAAGCTGGCTATGCTTTGTTATGGGTGATACAATGGTAAGCCTTATTTCATGCTTGCAAACATCTGTAAGCATTGTTTCAAAAGAGTGTATAACCAATTGAGACCATGTAACTTAATTTAAACTTGTTGTCTGGATGAACAAAAGTGGAATTAATGTGGCAGTCAAAAGATATGTATTACCAAAGACAATACAAATCTTTGATAACTGGTGTTGGAAATACAGTTTCAATAAACTTTACCCAGAGCTTATACTTTCTCCTCACCTTTCTGCTTCAGTGGAATAACTTCAAAATGTAGTTGTATTGCTTTGTGCTCCCTAAAACGTAAAGAAATATATTCACTAGGTCAAAAGACAAAGGGAACAAAAAATAACCCTTGCAGAACACAGGTTTGGTATTTTTTGTATTTATATTTTGTAACTGCTTCTTGCTGGGCAAATGTTCTGCTTCCAATCTTGTCTAAATCAGTGCATTCTTCAAGTAATCTGACTTTTTCTTGATGTCTCATGTTATTTTCTGCTCATTGTTTTTTGATTTCTCTATCTAGAGCATCTGTGGCAAATGGCTTAGAGAAGATGTCCGTAGTTTTTTTGCTTTGTTCTCGTATTGTTCTTGGGAAAAATGTACTTTTCAAGGAAGTAGAAACTACCTATGTTGGTATATTATGATAGTTTCTGTTTATCTGTGTTGCTGTCAATTTGATTACATAGTTGTTCAGAGTTTTTTTTTTTTCCTAGAAGGTTATACCAATCATAGAATCATAGAATATCCCAAGTTGGAAGGGACCTATAAGGATCATCAAGTCCAATTCCTGGCACCGCACAGGTCTACCCAAAATTTTTAGACCAATGTTTGAAACTATTCAGGATTCTGTTACAGAAAACTAAAAAAGGTCTAATAAGAAGACTCTCTGAAAATGCTTGGGATACGTGTGAGCAGCATCAAAATTCTCGATGGGAATGAATGTCTTAAATTTGCCAGTATGAAGGAAATGAGCTAGTTCTTGTTTCAAGTACTTGTGGGCTTCTCTAGAAGGCGTCTGCTGTCTACTGTTTGGTTTACTCATTTGTATCAACTGAAATCAGCTAACAGACATCAAGTGCAACTTGGATGTGTTTGCATTCAGATAAGACCATGACTTTGTTTCCTCCCTACCCCTGATGTTCTGCAAAATCAGAAGTAGCAAAGCTTTTGCTTAAGGAAGTGCTTTAAGTCTTCGCTCATACAAGTAGTTCTCTTCAGAGAACTGGTGTCTAGGTTTCAGTATTTTGTCTGCTTACATTTCTGGTGATGTTACTAGTGTTGCAGTATGTGAAATATTAATACTACTTTAGGTAATTCCTAAAGCTTTTAAAGATAGCTTTTTTCCTTCCAAATTGTATGAAGGTTATCATTTGGTGAGAGCATGAAAACGGTAAGAATGCCTTACCTGTTGAATTCTTCAGAAGTTATCTTGGCCATTTCTCTCTCAGTTACTGGCTTTATATTGAGACTGCTTTCCTTGGTACTGTCAGGAAAAAAACACTGTTGAGGATCATCTTCATAATGATGGCTTTATCTGGGATCTGAAGGAATTTTCTTTAGATTGGTGTCTGCTTTCTACTTGTTTGCAGTCTGGCTAGTTCTCTGGTTCCTTCAAGCCTCCAGAAATCATTCTAATTTTTCAAGGTACCGTAAGAATCTTGAATCTGCAGATGGAAGTGGAAAATGATCGCCATGTTTAGAAGTTCAAAGTTTGGCTACAGGGCTAAAGCCATGTTTGAGAGGTACTCATTAGGTGGAGATAAGAAAAATGAAGGATGCAATCAAGACATATTTATTCGAATCACCATGTTATGCCCCACAGATGATGTCTTATGCTTCAGGATGCTTAGTGGTTCTGTTACGTGAGCCAAAACTTAAACAAGTTTAAAAACTTTTGTATATTACTGTTAATATGTCTTAGTAGCAGAGCATATATATTTTTTTTGGTATCAATACCCCTTGTTACTGTCCTTCATGTTTCTGTGTAGTTTTAGCGTCAATGTCTTGTGTTTTGGAGTAGAGTGAGTGTGTCTAGATCCACTTCTCAGTTTGAGCAGTCCCAAACTTCTTGTCTTTCTTGATCTTTATCAGCTGTTTTCATCATAACAGTATTAATGCAGTTTAATCCCCTCATCCCCCAACTGGTAGCTTCCTAGAATCTCCAGGTTTTGGTTACAGATTCCTGATGCATCTGTTTATGGGAGGTATAGGCAGACCTTAATGCTAATTGAAACTGTTTTCTATGTGCTTCGTTCTTCCTGTTCATACAGGTTACTGTCAAATAATGTTTCAAACAGAGTGAATTTAAAGAATGGCCTTGACATCCCTGTTGATTGTTCTAATGCCATCTCCATCTGAAAAGGATCGATTAAAATAGTTTTCACAAGGTGCTTTAGAGTTCAGGGAGGAGTGAGGAGGAAGCTTCGTTTGAAATTCTTAGTATAGTATATAAAAAGACAAACTTTATTTTTCTATGTTGAAAACAAATGACAAGTGTTCTGTTCAAACTAGAAATTCTTGATTGTGTTACCTGAAAGCTACAACTTTGTGAAGGTGCAGCCTGGTTGAGCATGAATGGTCTTACGATGTTATTTGAATTACAAAACAAATTCCAGGATTTTGACAGTGTTTTATGAATGAAAAGATATTTCCAATGGTACTTTGTATCTGTGCAATTCCACAATAAGCTAGTAGGTGCCTGCTGGTACTAAGACAACAGTTTAATGCTGACTGTCAATTATCTAGTCTTTATAAGAGCAAGTGCAGTGTTTTTTTTCAAATATGTCAGATGTTTCACCAGTAATTTTTTTTTAGAGCACACAATAATTGTTTTGTAATTGTTATAATTAAATGTACAATAACAAGGAGGTAGATACCTTTTCACCACTTCTTTAGGGGATACATATTGAATATCTCTGTTTAACACTGACTGAAATATCACTTTCACATGTGGAAATTTCTCTCTTCTTAGCTTTAGACTGTAAGCAAAAGAAGTCAAGGTCAAGATCTGGAAGCAAGAAAAAAATGCTGCCATTACCTCATAGTGCTGATGAAGTTTACATACTCAGATGCAGGTACATAGGGTTATTTTAATGGAAATAAAATGTTTTGAAGAGCTTACTAACCTTAGTTATAGGAATATTTAGGATTGTCATGTAGTGTGTTTGTGATTAAATTGAATAAGGGGGGGAGGGAAAGTAGGTGATTATTTTCATTAATTCAGAAAAGGATTTGAATCAGTCATGCCTAGTTGTTAGATTGCCAACTCCTGTTTCTCTAGCTAAAATCATACTGGTCATGTTAAAGTAGTATTCTGTTCTTCAAAAGAAACCCTAAGAGGAACAGTTTATTATTGCTAGTGTTACGAATGTAAGAGTATAAGTTGTGTGAACCACGATGTTTTGTGTTCATGATTACTATAAGTGGACACAATTACTAGTTTTTGGCTAAAATATGTAGAAGCAGACTTCGAGAAAAATTAAGACTTCGTAATTTTTCAGTAATGCTAGATATATCTTGATGGAATAATTTTAATATTTGTGTAGGTTTTGTGGTCTGGTCTTTCGAGGACCTTTGTCTGTTCAAGAAGACTGGATAAAGCACTTGCAGCGACACATTGTCAACGCAAATCTTCCACGGACTGGAGCTGGCATGGTTGAAGTCACATCACTACTTAAAAAACCTGCTTCAATTACTGAAACTTCATTTTCTTTACTGATGGCAGAAGCAGCATCATAGAACAAGGAAACATTTTAAATTTGAATTGGATGTAAATTTGAAATACTTCGTCATTTTTTTAAATAAGTTGTTACACTAAATTATGTTTATAAATCCTAAAGACAAAAATAGAGGAAGTGGATTACAGTAACATCAAAATAAATTGAATACTTAACAGTTACAGTAAGTAGTCTTTATATTTTATATAGGGTGGAAGATGTGTTTTTAAGGTTTATTATGTTTTTGTCAGTTACTGTGTTCACTATCAATACAAAACCATTACGTGTATGGCAGCCATTTTTAAATCGTTGCACATGGGTACTTAAGACAGATTTTAATAAAAACAAAGAAACCATGTTCTCTGCAGTGTTACCCAAATCAAGGCTCTGTTTATTCCAAAAAGAATTACATAGTAAAATAAGATATTATTATATTTTGTTTGTATGTATGTAGTGTTTTGTATAATACCAAGAACTGCTAATACAATTTACTCAAATTAGGGCATTAAATACCATGTACTTCATAGTTCAAGAGACTGTTTCATTCAAATAGGGCAATTAGTACTCTTCTATCTAGGTGTGTAAGTGTTTTTTTTAAATCACATGAGGCTTTTTGTACTAAAAAGTGGAGGGAAACTTGTTTAAACAAATTTCTAAGATAAATATGTACATAATACTGGAAATTTGTGGTAAGGAAATATTCTTTACTTCAGTTGCATTTCTCACTGACAACAAAGTGGTGCATCCATGCTACCTCCTACTTGTCAACAAAGATGGTATTTACCCTTATGTTTTTGTATCATAGTAGATTCAATCCAACTTTCTTTATTACAAAGCATCTTGTTAACAAGTTTGTTTCTTTATGATGATTTACTTAAGGTCTGACATGCTTACAGAAGTTTCCTCTCTACTATTTTATTTAACACTGTAGAAATGTACTAGTAAGCATCGCTCACTACATGGTTAGAGTAGACTTTTCATTTATTATTCTGTTTAAAAGATTGATCATTTTAGAAAATTTGAACACAGATGGAAATGTTTCTACATATGAAGAGAATGTTTACAACTTAAATTTTAGAGCTTGTTTTGGATGTGATTATATGTATGAAAACTGTAACACTATGCTCATGCTAAGGACCTACTTACAGAATTACTGAAATAAATGTGCTGTGAGGATGGAAATACGGTGCAGGTGTCTTGGTCATGCTGAATTGTGTTTGTTCATTCAAGCTGTCTTCAGAAAACGATTTTTGTTTAAATCATAAGTCAGATTCCTCTACAAATCAATTTTGTATGCAAGTAACATTTCATTTTACTCATATAGGGTAACTAATACTGTAGTTAAGCCAAGGATATGCATTGATATTTTCTTTATATGTAAATAAAGTTAAAAGCAGTTAAAACAAGAGGAGTATTTTGGTAGAGTATATACATACCTCACTGCCAGTGAAATTGCTTTCCTATGGTATATCTCCTTACCAGAAAAAATCTCTAAATAAAAAGGTTTAAAGAAAATCTACATGTCTATAATGTGAAGCGTTTATTTGCTTTGTGTGAATTAAGTTTGTGAAACTGATTTGTCTTGACGAGATTAAAATACTCACATGATCTTAAGTAAAAATACATTTACTTGCAATAAAATGTTGTGTTCAGACATACTACATTTGGTTGGTGGAAAATATGAATAAATATCTGTCTTCCTGTGTGTGTGCAGTTAACACACAAGGCTTGTTAACATTCTGATAAAATAGATGAGAAAAATAAACAGTTGTGCAGGATGGCGTCCTGAGACAAGGGCATCCAGTATCTATTAAGGTTATCATTAAATTAGTACTGTCAGGTGTTTTACTGTGAAAGTTCCTGCAGGTAACATAAGCATTATTGTCCAAATGTATTCCTACTGTTGTTTAATCAGAAAGCACACATCAGTACATCTAAAGGCTGGGGATAAAATTACGTTTGAGGTTTTAGGAAAGATAACTAGAATGTTGAAGTGTATTGCAGATGAATTATGTGTATACAGTCTAAGTAAAAAAAAAATCTAAATTTGTGGATGATTGTGGACTTTTTTATAATATGCTGTGAAAGTTGGAAGATTTACAGCAACATGTTGTTAAAGCAGAGAATAGAGGGAAGTGATCAGATCATCTTGAAAGTTTATAGTGCTTTAATAGAGTGGTTGTTTACTCATCACCAAAAAAGGTGCCTGTGAGCACCATATTCTATGTCTGTTTAACATGAAAAAATCAATTAAGTGCAAATTATATCTAATGTTAAGAATGTTTATAAGGCAAAGCTATACCATGCAAAATTTAGCAGTAGCAAAAGAATTAAACAGTAGCAAAAGCAGTAGCAAAAGAATTAAACTAGGTTTATAATAGTAAACCTAGTTAATGTTATTTAATTATTTAAGCCCCAATAGTGAACTATTTTGTTGTAACACCAAAAATGTAAAGTTGTGCCTGAAAAGCAGGAAGCTCTGGTCCTGGCTAGTTTCTAAAAATGATGCTCTTAGGTTAGGAGCAGCTGTTTTCAGTGGCAGGTTGTCTGAATGTGATCATTGGAGCTGCCCAGGTAGTTAGCTGTGTGGATTTTGTTAATGCTCCTGCCCTGCTTGTGTCAGGACCTTGCCAATAGAGTTTGAAAGAGAATCTTTGTTACAGAGAAGTCCTAGAAGTCCTCTGATCATTAAATTAATTGCATATTTAGCTGATATGGACTGAATGATCTTAAAAAAAAAAAAAAAAAAAAAAAAAAAAAGCCACTTTAAGCCTTTTTTTTTTTTTTAGCTTCTAGACTTCAAGGGGGGCTATTTGTTTTCTTGGTTTCTATTGCTTGGAAATGCACATCTTTTGTTGTTAAGAGATAAACCCACCTTAACAGAATTAGGAAGGTTCTAATTAAGTGGGTAGAGGAGAGAGTTGATTAAGCCAGTCACTTTATTGTACAGATCTCGTGTTTTGAGATGTGTGTGGCACACATATACCTTGGAATCAATAACTGGGTCTTACTGTCTTGGTTTTACTGCTAGGCTATAGAGAGTCTATGGCAGTCTGTGCTAAAGAGCTGGACTTCTGTAATTGCACATATAAGCGTGAGTGTGCCTTTGTTCACCTTGGCTGTATTGCTTGAGACTAAAGGCTGCAGTGGTTTAGTGATTTTGTGGTTGTTCAGTTGGTTTTGGTTCCTTATCACAATCTTCCATGGTTCTGGAGTTGCACTTCTCTTCCAGTACCTAATATACCTTCTGGTAAAGCTCTTTCAAGTAACAGCCTCTGGAAAATTATGAAAATTTTCAGAATGCTTAAGCCAGGAAACTGTAAAAGTCCAATCCCACACTTCGTAAGATGACTGCCTGTATATTCTAATCCCAGTACCATTTCATTCGTTTAAAAGAGCTTTGTAGGACTTTGGAAATGTGATTTTGGAGTACCTGCCAAATGGTAGTGTGGCTAGGCTGTATGCATGGAAAACTGGATATGGAGGCAGGTGGATAGTAAAACATCACTACGCATTCAGTCCTGTTTGCTATGCGCGGCTTCATAAGGAGTGTGCGACTCCTTTTAGGTGGTCTGCACCCACAAGCTGAGGCAGTCCAGCTCTGCCTGCAGATGAAACTTACTTGTTTGGGGTTCACCTTACCCCTCAGTGGTGTCAGGGTTAAGCTGATGATTCTTCCTGATGGGAGAAAAAGCATAGAGAAGACAATAACACTACTTGGGAGTGAGAGCACCTAATGTGCAACAGACAGGGATTTTAACAGTTGGGATTTATGTCCTTGGCCAGACTTTTCATGTTTGAGCTATGTGCCTGCTTAAAGTCCTACCTTTTCAGTCATGCTCAGGAAAACCACCAAGGTCTCAGAGGTAAGTGCATCACAGGAAGAACGTGAATCATGAACTGAGGCTCAGAGGATGTGCATACATCTGAAGCTTGGAGATGTCAGCTTAATGAGACTGTTCCTACAAAGCTATTTTGAAATGAATGCTTTTTCTGGGCCCATTCTAGTTTATCCTGCATGTCAGTAAGACTTTAAAAGGGTTATTCATTCATTAAATCTACCCGATTTATAAAATCTGCAAGAAAAAAAAAATGGTGGAAAGTATGTGGAAAAATTATCAATGAATAACAAATACTTGTTTTTCACTAAATCAAAAGGGCTGTGAAAGGAGCCTCATCTCTTAAGTAATACCATTAACAAACTTTACTTTTTATCACAATGGTTAGTGTCCCAGATACTAAAACACCAGTTTCATATTTCAAAAGTCGGTTTATATAGTCTTGAATTTGTTTTGGTTTGTTTTTTAAAAAGCTTCTGTTTAGGTCAGAATTTATTTTAAAAGGTTGAGTTCAGATATTTCAATCTGCCATGCTTTGTAGGTGCTGTTGCCTGATATATGGGTAGCAATTTCAATGTAATGGAAAAAATTTGGCTGTAGTGCCAGGTCTGTAATATCTTGCAATAAAATGTTCCTTTTTAACAATGCAGGCTTCTTGGTGTTCTTCTCCTTGTCCTGAGGTGAGCCACACAGCATGCTTCAGCTAGATTGAGGGCTTTCACTCTTACCTGGATCTGCTTTGCTGGATGGGTCGAATGTCAAGGCTTAATGCTCATGGCCTTCTAAAAATGCAAACAGGTGAGGGAGGGAGAGAGGTGGTGTTTACATGCCAGGGTTGTAGGGAACATCACCAGAGCCAGGTGCCCAGGTCTGAAGCTGAATTTGTCATTTCATGAGTAACTATGGCTATCATCTGCAAAGAGCCCCCCTAGATCTTGTTTTGTATCCTCCAGTTTTGCTGATACCTTCTTTCCCAGGTTAAACCTGTTGCTGTATCCCTTACAGCATCAGTTTGCCTGGAGGTTTCTGGAGAGGCCTGGACCCAGCATACACTGAAACACCCTGTCAGCGCCTCTGGTGTGCCCCTGGGCCCTCTCCATTTCTCCTCAGCCTCAGCTGTACCATGGAAGGATTAATTGCCATACCATAACCATATGTATGTACACACCACACCAAAAATGTAGAAGTTGACCGCGTTTAGCCACCTTCCCCTCCCCCCTCCTTTTTTTAAAGAGCTGGAAAGTGGGTTTCAAGGATTGATAACCTAGCATTGCTTGTTCTCATCTCTAGGCGGGCAATAGGCTGACAAACTTTTGTTCAAAAAGAAAAAAAATCCTAGTTTTAGCATCCCATTCCCCTATTGCAGTGTAAGTCAGCGTCAACCTTTTTGTAAAACTTAGGCTTAACAAGTAGAAAGAAAGTGTGGTCTAAGTGGCTGGTGTGGGTGCAGTGGTATGGCTGTGGCCCTGTCCTTCAGGGTATCCCCTCTGGCTGGCTTCACCAGCCCAGACAGCTCTGCGGGGCCAGAACATGGGGCAGGTGGGTCTGCGCAGTGTGGCGCTACTTAGGAATATGGCTTGCATTTGTTGTCTGGACTGATGTGCTATTAATTCATCTAGAAATTTAAAAAAAAAAAAAAAAAAAGGAATAAATGCATCCCTGTAGGAATGCTCTTGTGGTGAAAGCAGTTTCTCTGCAAAGCCCCAAGAGACAGGCTTTTCTCAGGCAGGCAGGCTCCGTGCATTTTTTTTTTCTCCAGTTAAAACCCAAGGAACAAGCAGTGCTGGTAACAGTGAGCACAGAGCCCTCACCTACACCTGAGCAACTGCAGGGGGGAGCTGGGGGGCTGGAGCCTTCTCATGACTTCCTAAATATTTGTACCTCTCACCTTGTATAAATGGCAGCACTGGGGAGATTTGTCTCCTATATTTTCACCTAGAAGTTCACTTTTAACTCACAAGAGTTCAGGCTTGTGTGTTCAGTGATGATGATGATAATCACTCTGCTTTTGTCAGAGACCTGCAACATGAAACATGCTTGTTATTTTTCTGCTGACTGTTCCTAAATGTATCAATAGTCTGCCACTTCACAGAATCTGTTTATTAGAAACTCCAAACCTTCTCATGCTTAGACATTTGCTTATGTATATCTAAGTCAGCAGCAGCTGTGAATCATGCTTGTAGCTCTCTGAAAGCCATCCAAATTCATCACCACTGCTGTAGCAACAAACACTGAAGCACTGAATCCCATTGTGCTCTTGGAGACAGCTCCAGCAAGGCAGTGGTTGATAAAACAGCATGCGAGCTACCACGATTAACCTGTGTTTTAACCAAATAAGGAACTGCATGTCAGCCAGGTAGTATCTTGCTGACAAGAAGTAATTCTTTCATCTGTGTCTTCCATGAAAAAAACAATTGTGTGTAAGTAGGAGAAAGAAAATAACCTTATTTTGATAAAGAAGCAGGAAAAAAGTACGTTGAAATAGAAATCGCAAGCAGCGAAAGACAGTCTAAACCTGAGGTTGATGCACAGTTGACAGTCTCCAAAATCCAGCTGATGGCTGCATTTCTCGTGCCTCTCAGTCTTCAGGGGTGTGCTTTGTATTCCTGGCACAGAGGTGGTTAGGACACGTGTTAGCCTTGCTACAGCATCCAAGGAATAAATTTTAACTCCAGACTCTTAAATAGGCAGTGACAGGGAAAAGTGGCTTTAAATCCAAGTTCTTGTGTTGGAAGGCCACCCACGCCCTTTGCCATCTGGAGTATGTTTGCTGTTGCTGTTTAAGTGCTGTTTATAAATCCACAGACACTTGATGGTGTGGGTGAGCATGAGCTGCTCTTCCCACGTACAGCCTCAGTCACAAACTTGGTACTGAAATCCTAATCTTCCAGATTTTGCTCTTGCAGGGTTTACCATTCATTATCTTAAAAAAAAAAAAAAAAAAACTCTCTCCTCTTTACTATTTAACATCACTCATTTTATACCCTGTCCTTCTAACTAAAATATCCTCTGCTACTAAAACCAGTGCCCTCTGACTTCAGCTGGCCAAGAATACAGAAACGAAGATTCCTAACTCAGAGTGGAAGTGTTCATCCAGGAGCCAAAATTCGTTTCTTTGCCCTCAGGCCTGGGTTCCCATCTGGGGATGATATTTACGTGCGTTTCACTGGTCTGCTCACCTGACTGTGTTATCTTCATTCCTGGCTTGTTCTGTTTTTCTTTTCTTAAATTTTTGTTTATGTCCACATTTGATTTTTTTTTCTCCACCTTTCATCTGTCTTGTTCTTTAGGATTTTACCACTGGCTATCACTGCTGAAGCTTTTTTAGAGAAAGTCCTATGAGCTATATCAGTGTGAGTACATACAGAGTATTGCTTAGTATTCTTAAAGACATATCTAGTGGTCTGATTTCTGATATATTGTACATGGAGAGACTAGCTGGGGGGCGGGGAGTGTTTAGATTTTGAAGTGACTTTGGAAGGGAAATTACACAGAGCAATAATCCAAACTTTTTTTTTTTTTTTCTTTTTTTCTGACAGCCTTTCTGAAATCATCAAAGTATTTAGAAAATGGAGCATTTGCTTGAATGGTTTTTGTGAACAAGCAGCTGGTTACCTTCTGTGAGCAAAGGGAAACAGGGATAGGTATTAAAAGCTGGGAAAACACATTTGAGATTAAAAATTTCAGACCCTTTCCTAGTAAATGATGAATGCAGTATATATATCATGAAGTTCTTAGGAAATTTAACTGAGGTTTCAGATTTACATGTAAAAATGTGCCAGAAGTATCTGAGGAGCAGCACACACACACACACTCTGTTAACAGCAAACAAAATCAGCAACCTGCAGGTTACTATAATTTCCTGCAACACGTAGCACCTGGAGCATAATTTAATGCAGTGTGGGGAGAAGGGGAAGGCCTGGTTTTCAGTTGCCCCTGCTATAATGTGTGCTGTGCACTGTGCTGAGGAAGCTGTGTGATGGTACACAGTACCTGTTGCTGAGCATGGAGGGAAAACCCAGATTGTTTTTGGATCAAAGTAACAAATTGAGCAGTTCCTGAAAATTGAATCAGATGCAGCACGAGCTGCCTGCAGTCAGTGCTAGCGATCACTGCTGTCTCTGTCAGCTCATTTATCACCAGAGAAATGTGAGCATTTTCCCTGCTTTCATTAGACTTTCCATGCCTGGACTGCCTCTGACAGTCCCTCCTTCTTGCCCAAGGGAAGTTGTGTAGTTTTTTCTAGGAGGGTCTCCATTGAAAGTCTGCATTTACTCCAGGCAGACTTGCAAAGGTGAGGCCTTGGGCCTAGGTTTGAGGTGTGGATCTGAAGGACCTCCCCACCCAGAGCTGAGCTTGGCCTGCATGGGGAATGGGGCCTTCCCCAAGACCCTGCTTGGCCTGCAGGGTCTCCTGCCCTGTGCCTAGAAGCTGGGTGAAATGAGATAGAGAGCATGAACAGAGGTTTTCACCACATGGCTATTTTGCCATGGTTTAGAATCAAGATAGTACAAAATCCCCATTTAAGTAAGGTTGGTGCTGTAATTAGAAAATTGAAAATGGCAAAGCTGAGGCTAAATGGCAGGGTGCTGCTGTGGAGGTGATGAGTAATGCCCAGATCCTGGTCCTTCCTCCGTTAGGGTATCATTAAAGTCCACATGGCCTCTGGCCTGGTCAGTGCTGGGGAGTATTGGGCAAGAGGAAGAAACTGTGCCTGCTGCTGAAAATGCAGCTCAGAGAAAGATGGTACAAGATGTCAGAAATTAGAGAAGTGCATCTCCTCTAACATGGTCTGTTGGGGAAGTTAATATCTGGAGAATAAGGAATGTGAAATGTAGCATTTCTGAAAAACAGACACAGCTGACATCTGGCATCTTTCAGAAAAATATGTTGATACATCAAGATTGGCTATTAAGTAAGCAAACAGAAAAAGCGATTAACCAGTACTTTGGGAAGGCTTAACACGTGTATCTGCAGGTTCTAAAAATTAATGTAAACATGAATATTTTGCTGTCTCTCTCCCCACCAAAACTAAATAAAACAGTTTATGCTATAGAATAAGAAAAGCAAGGTGAAAAGGAGAGAGCCATCTTTGCAATATTTTCATTGAGTTTGTGCAAAATGATTTCCCATAAAGTCTGAGGGACAGTGAGCAGTGGAATATGCGTGTGCTGCAGCAAGGCTGGTAATTAGAATGTACCGAGACAAAATCACAAGGGGGTATGGAATAAAAGGAAGCTTTAATGTGATTTAAATACCGTGACAGAGTTGCATTCAGAAACAGCCTGGTCACCAAGTACAGTGCACCATCATCCTCTATAGAGATGTATTCCTGTAAGAGGCTTCTGCATCAACCATCTGGCTCAGGCCTGGGGAGCATGGCTCAGTGAATGACACATCCCCCAGCGGGACCTACCAAATTTGCTTAAATGTAGGAACATCATCTTTTCATAACAAAAGCCTGAATATGGCCTAATTTTACCTCATGTGGAAGTATGTCATTTAAAAGAGATTAAAAAAAAAAGACAGGGGGTTTTGGACACATGCCTATAAATGTCCCCCATACGTTTTTGTTGCTCACAGGTGCAGAGGATAAGGTGCTGACTGGGTGGCACGGGCTGCACAGAAGTGCTGCATTTAGGCAACGAGGTTAGTAGAAGTAAAATGTGTGGCCATGGGGCTGATGGCCCAGCAATGCCAAGGATGTGCAGGATGGCCACTACGTCTCCATTGCATCCACGTGGGTGTGTGTTGCTGTTCTTCAAAGAATCACAGAATCACAGAATTTCTAGGTTGGAAGAGACCTCAAGATCATCGAGTCCAACCTCTGACCTAACGCTAACAGTCCCCACTAAAATATATCCCTAAGCTCTACATCTAAACGTCTTTTAAAGACCTCCAGGGATGGTGACTCCACCACTTCCCTGGGCAGCCTGTTCCAATGTCTAACAACCCTTTCGGTAAAGAAGTTCTTCCTAACATCCAATCTAAAACTCCCCTGGTGCAACTTTAGCCCATTCCCCCTCGTCCCGTCACCAGGCACGTGGGAGAACAGGCCAACCCCCACCTCTCTACAGCCTCCTTTAAGGTACCTGTAGAGGGCAACAAGGTCGCCCCTGAGCCTCCTTTTCTCCAGGCTGAACAAGCCCAGCTCCCTCAGCCGCTCCTCGTAGGACTTGTTCTCCAGGCCCCTCACCAGCTTTGTCGCCCTTCTCTGGACCCGCTCAAGCACCTCGATGTCCTTCTTGTAGTGAGGGGCCCAAAACTGAACACAGTACTCGAGGTGCGGCCTCACCAGAGCCGAGTCCAGGGGGACGATCACCTCCCTAGCCCTGCTGGTCACACTGTTTCTGATACAAGCCATGATGCTGTTGGCCTTCTTGGCCACCTGAGCACAGTGCTGGATCATATTCAGCTGACTATCAACCATCACTCCCAGGTCCTTCTCTGTCTGGCAGCTCTCCAGTCACTCATCTCCCAGCGCCCCAGGTGCAGGACCCGGCACTTGGCCTTGTTGAACTTCATGCAGTTGGCCTCAGCCCATCGGTGCAGCCTATCCAGATCCTCCTGCAGAGCCTTCCTACCCTCGAGCAGATCGACACACGCACCTAGCTTGGTGTCATCTGCAAACTTACTGAGGGTGCACTCAATGCCCTCGTCCAGATCATTGATGAAGATATTAAAGAGGACCGGCCCCAGCACCGAGCCCTGGGGGACGCCACTAGTAACCGGCCTCCAACTGGACTTGACTCCATTTACCACGACTCTTTGGGCCCGGCTATCCAGCCAGTTTCTAACCCAACGAAGCGTGTGCCAGTCCAAGCCTAGGGCAGCCAGTTTCTTGAGGAGAATGCTGTGGGAGACGGTATCAAAAGCCTTGCTGAAGTCAAGGTAGACCACATCCACAGCCCTTCCCTCATCCACCAAGCGCGTCACTTTGTTGTAGAAGGAGATCAGGTTCGTCAAGCAGGATCTGCCTTCCATAAACCCATGCTGACTGGGCCTGATCGCCTGCTTGCCCTGCAAGTGCTGCGTGATGACTCTCAAGAGGATCTGCTCCATGAGCTTCCCTGGTACTGAGGTCAAACTGACAGGCCTGTAGTTTCCCGGGTCTGCCCTCCGGCCCTTCTTGTAGATGGGCGTCACATTTGCTAGCCGCCAGTCAGCTGGGACCTCCCCCGATAGCCAGGACTGCTGATAAATGATGGATAGGGGCTTGGCCAGCTCCTCTGCCAGTTTTCTCAGTACCCTGGGGTGGATCCCATCCGGCCCCATCGACTTGTGCACATCCAAGTGCTGTAGCAGGACACCAACCAGTTCTTCGCGGACAGTGAGGGCCACATCCTGCTCCCCATCCCCTTCCACCAGCTCAGGGTACTGGGTATCCAGAGAACAACCGGTATTGCCGCTAAAGACTGAGGCGAAGAAGGCATTAAGCACCTCCGCCTTTTCCTCATCTCTTATAACTAAGTTTCCCCCTGCATCCAGTAAAGGATAGAGATTCTCCCTAGTCCTCCTTTTTGTGTTGATGTATTTGTAAAAATATTTTTTGTTATCTTTAACGGCAGTAGCCAGATTGAGCTCCAGATGAGCTTTGGCCTTTCTAATTTTGTCCCTGCACAGCCTCACAACATCCTTATAGTCCTCCCTAGTGGCCTGCCCACTTTTCCAAAGAGTATAAACCCTCTTTTTTCTCCTAAGCTCAAGCCACAACTCTATGTTGAGCCAGACTGGTCTTCTTCCCCACCAGCTCGTCTTTGGGCATGTGGGGACAGACCGTTCCTGCGCCATTAAGATTTCCCTCTTGAAGAGCGCCCAGCCTTCCTGGACTCCTCTGCCCTTCATAACCACCTCCCAAGGAACTCTACCAACCAGTGTCCTCAGCAGCACAAAGTCAGCCCTCCGGAAGTCCAATACAGCGGTTTTACTGGTCCTCTTCCTGGCCTCGCCAAGAATAGTGAACTCCGCCATTTCGTGGTCACTCTGCCCAAGACAGCTCCCGACAATCACATCTTCCACCAGTCCTTCTCTGTTTGTGAAGAGAAGGTCTAGCAGGGCACCTTTCCTGGTAGGCTCACTAACCAGCTGCATCAGGAAGCTATCTTCCACGCTCTCCAGAAACCTCCTAGACTGCTTTCTCTGGGCTGTGTTGTGCTTCCAGGATATGTCAGGGAAGTTGAAGTCCCCCATGAGTACAAGCGCTGAAGATTTTGCAACTTCTGTCAGCTACCTGTAGAACTCCTCATCCGTCTCCTCATCCTGGTTCGGCGGTCTGTAACAGACCCCGACCAGGACTACCTGCCAAGAAAAATGGATTTATTTTCCTTCTGCTGATTCTTGAGCAGAGCTCATCACTAACTGCATGTATGGCAGCTCCTTTTCTGAAGTCTCTGCCTAAACCACCATGTTCACTTTCCAGCAGGTAACTTCTTTGAGAATTGATTGCAGTTACTTCACTCTGTTCTTTTGTTTTGTTTTGTTTTTTTTCAACTGCTGCCTTGGCTCCTGATGGGGATTTTCCCCTTACACCTCTTTCTCCTGATAGTACCATTTTTTATTTTTATTTTATTTTTTTATCTTGCATGCCATAAATACACAGGCATGATATAGGCTCTAGTTGTAAGGCTTTATTTGGGCCACACAGTTCTTGTTGGTCAAAATTATTCTGTGAAGTAAACAAATAATTAGATACTTTACAGAAATACCAAATATTAAATATTTTCTCAGAAAGTAGATGGATTTCAGGTGTTTGCTTGCGTAAAGGACAAACTACAGAGATGGAAGGCACAATTTAAAGGCAAATGAGGTACCAGAGCTGCAGAAAACACTCAACTGTTCGTCAAACAGAGACGAATGCGTCACTAAAGTAGATAATAGTTAACACTGGAGCTCTCTAGAAAGATCTCAGCTCTGCTGTGAAAGACACGACCCTGAAAATTGTTGTGCATGCCAAATGCATCGTGCTTGTGTTTTCTTCTGCTTGCTTGTCTCTTTTTGCCTTGTTTATGCTGAGAACGTTTCCTGCCCACCATGGGATGAGGCACTGAACACTTTCTCCATGTGAAGTTCCTAAAGGCAATGGGTCTCAGCCCCAAAAGAAGTTCTGATGACTAAGTTCAGGAAGTTATCAGTCAAACAGGATCAATGGCTAGAAGATTCTGTGACACCCATGCAGTGGGCTGGAGGTTTATCCATCGTGCTAATGGAACAGTAGGCAGAGCAAACACAAGGACCTGAAATTCTCTGGGACTGGTGATGTTGGCAGAGCAGAAGATATGTTGTTGTAATTGTCTTCCTTTTGTTTGTCCCAAATCCACTTTTTGAAATGAATTGTTCTGGAACAAACATGGAAGTTGCTGGAGCTTAATGGGTGTCAGTGCTGCTGCTGCTACTCAGAAAATGATCCCAATTTTAGCTTGTGCTTTTTCACTTACAGTATGTTTTACTGTTTTCATAAGTTGGCTTTCAAGCATAATGAAAGCTCTGAAATGGGCAGCATCCTGAGAGGAATCAGGTGAGTGAATTAAGCTCTGCTGTGTCTGATTTGGAGTAAATGAGAAAGCTAATGCTGTGTCGGAATGGGGTGCTTCAACTGATGGAGATACCTGGTATCATGTCTTATACTTCTGTATGGAGTTCAGTCACATGTGAACAGCCACTCATCCCGTTGGGTATCAGTGCTGCTGTTCTTAAAGAAAGTTAGTAGAGAAGTACTCTTCAAAAGTTTTATTTGCGTTCCAAGATGAGAGAGGGAGGCAAGAAAACACATAACGATCTAAGAACAACAACAAAAAAGATAATATGAAAATTTGTTAGTGCTGGATAATCAGTCTCCAGGCTACTGAATTTCTAATTGTCCCAGGCAGAGTATAAAAATGCCATCAGAAATAAGGGAAAAGCTTCTTTGATGTGATATTGCAATAAGAGAACTTTAGAGCTGAAAACCCTTTCCAGCACCTGTATATGACTAGAGAAAGTGAATCATTGAGGATGATGCAGATACAGTCATTTGAATGCAGTACTTTGCATTCAATTTGCATTCAATTCAATGCAGAAATTTGGGCAGGAATTGTATCAAACCAGGTGATGCAGATAGGGGCTGTACCTGCAGCACCTTCAGCAACAATTGCAGTGAAAATGGAAAGCAACAGCTGACCAGCTGTAAGTCATTTACTGTTTTCTACAATAAGCCTTACAGAAAAATTTATGGAGCAGATGGGCACAAAGTGTTCATGATCTTCTGTGCCTGGGCCTTTTCATAAACAGATACCAGTGAATGCATCCTAGGAATTCCTCACTGAGGCTCTTCGGTGGTGTAAAAACATCAAATAGGCCTGCTGAAGAGGAGTCTTGAACCTTGCAATGAAACCATCATGGATACAATCAAAGATAATACTTATTACAGATACAACATTTGCTCATCTAACACACCTTATAAAAGACCAGGATGATGTAATTAGAGCATCTGGTGCTCCAAGTGAGACTAAATTAAAAGTGCCCCATATGGTGTTAGAAATAGGGGAGTTCTTAGCAGGGAATTTTCACTAACCCATAAAAACACTGATGTTTTACACTTCACTTCAGCTGTGGGCACTCCTTGGTCACTGAGAGGGATTCCGGGGGCTCTGCTCTTTGCTTCTCAGTGCTCCTGTCCTTGGCCTGATGGGGAGGGCAAGTCAGGAACTAGACCCAGCTCCATGCTGGTTTTGCACCACTCCTGTGCTACCCGTGAGGCAGGGTAGGTGTGTGGGGCTCTGGGCCTCTGCCCAGGCACAGGAGGCTGTTGGCCTATGTCTGGGTGCGTAACCTCACTGCACAGGGCTGCAAGCACCTGTGTCATGAGGGCACCGGGCTGCTGTGGGCCCCTGTGTTGTTCGGTTGCAATTGCTGTCAGCCTTCAGTAACAAACAAAAAAAAGCCATTTATAACTTTTCAGGTAGCATAGGTAGCATGAGAATTTGGGTGTTTTGTTTTGTTGGGTGTTTTTTTCATTTCCTGTACAAAAATACCGTGAGAAGAAAGGCAGTTACTTTTTCTATATCATTTAGTATATTTTTGGTTGATAAAAAAATGAAATGAAACAATGAAAAATACACATGCACATGAAATACAAATAATTTGCAGTAGCCTTTTTTCAATGGCTTGAGTGGGTATAATAATCCCAGATATTCATTACTTTTGAGATAAAGGTCTAAGGTTACCTTGGTGGATTGTGATTCATGTTATTCCTCAGAACAAGTCATTCATTCAGTGCTTCCAGTTCTAAATCTAGCAACTACGAAGTTTCTGATCCTTTCTAAAATCAGTGTAAAGGAGAGAAAGTGTTACTTGTGGAGACAGTTTGTCCTTTGTTGGAGCACCCAATGGGGTCTGTGGTTGCTGCACTTACCAGCGCCCCGCTCCTGCCAGCTGCCTGCTCTGCCTCTTCGCAGCACCAGCCCTGTGCAAAGGGAAACCCCCAAGTTTTGTGTCTGTATAGCTTTTGGTACTGGGCACTTCATTTTAAGTTTCTTCTTGGTAATGTGAATAAATTGTAATAATCAGAATAGTAGTAGTTTGCACTGAGAACAAACCGGCTGCATGAGCAGCGTGCCAGGATGAGGCAGGTTAGCAGTTTCTGAGGGGACATGGATGTTGCCGTGGGGCTATTTTCAGCCAGTTTTGTGCCATGATTTAATTCTTGTGTGATAACAGTATCAGAAGGTTTATTGCATTTACCATGTTTGAAACTATTAGCCATGAGAAGGTAGATACACTAAATTACATAGTGTACAGAACATGTAAGCATGATAGGAGAATAATGTTACTGGCATATGAGAATAAAAGGCCCGAAGCCCTGTTTTATTATACCATAAATATGCTGTGCTAGAGGCTCTTAACACAAGATGAAAGTAGAGTGGTTTTTAATGTTTGTTATAAAGGAGTCCTCCTCACACTTGGATGGGAGAATCCCCTTCTCCAGTGGTGACTTCATGTGGCCACTTGCCTGGGGAGTCCCCTGAGGTCTGCTGTGATAAAAGATTCACAAATACTGTGAAATTATAGACTTCTGTTCAGCAACCAAAGTCTGCTTATAAAAAAATTCCAGATAATTTGTTTACCATCTAGGGGAAAAAAAAAGAGCAAAAATTGTGTAAAGTAGGACATTCTTTTCTGTAGAAAATAATTTTAAATAGTAATTATTAAAATGATTCATTTTGTAGTTAACAAAAAAAATGTATCATTGCAGTGGCAGATTTTCCTAACTCAAAAAAAAGAACTTCAGTTGATTTCATTCATTGATGAAAATGAAGTGCATGAACTGCTGTGTGAAGAGCCACTGTGCATAAGGCTGGTGATGTGAGATTTCAGTTCCGTACTCAGTGTTGTGTAGCTAGTTCCTGGGCTAGTGCAGGCTGCTTATAAAATTAATTATGTTTAAAAGGTACAAAAAACGATAACGTAAAAGTAGTAACTGTGCAACAGGAAATTCTTCTTAGCATCAGTTTTTCGAAACATCACAGGAAATATATTATAAAAAATAATTGGGGAATAACCAAAAATTGTAACAAAGTGTGGTTAGAAAAGTGGGGGGAAAATTTATTTAGAGAAATATAATATTTACCTGAACAGTTGGTTTTGGTACATTGTTTGTTTACCAGGGAAAAGCCCTGGGATTATGACATGTCTAGGAAGGAGGACTCAGGTTTTGCCTTATAGGATTGACAGCCGCATCTGGGACCTGGTTAGGAATTCACCTGAAACACCTTGGTATAGTGCTACTGCAACTCTTGTGATCTGCTGAGCCATGGAGCATCCAGTGCTCACCCAGACACAGGGCAAAAGCTTTGGGGCAGGCAAGTCCTGGGGTTTCATCTGTCCCTGAGCTGCAGCCATGACCCAGCCAATGCCTGAGCACCTGTCCAGCAGGGAGTAGAGTCACCAGGAGACAAAAGAAAGCTGCTCCTCCTCCCCGTCACGCTCCTGGGGTGAGAGAAGGAGGTTCACATCCCTTCAGGCGGTGAGGGGACTGAACACAGATCTCCCACATCCTGGGTCAGTGCCCTAATTACTGGGTTAGTGGATAAAAGGGGAATGACAGCAGCTGTGGTGCATCTAAGCTCTTGTTTCCTTTGTGATTTTTTTTTCGTATTGCAAGTGCCCCAAATGCAACATTTTGGCTGATACAAAACACCTTCCTTGATACAAAATTTACAGAGGTTGTCTTATTTCAGCAACAAAAACTGGCAATTATTATTTCAGATTGATCTGAATGTGGATTTTCTTTTGCTTATTCTAGTTTCATTCAGTTTCTCTACAGGAGAATCAATTATTTGCACAGAGCTATTTGTAAATGTTAAAAACCACAGGATGGGCTTTGTCAGATGACAGTGGCCTACAAAACCTCAGCCCAGCCTGGTGGGCTCTGTCCTCCCTTGGGAGGCTTTATGGCTGAGGCTGTCAGATAGGCTCATCCCTGAGAACAGGAGGGGCTGGACAGAGGCACCTCAACACTACTGAAATACTGAATGCTATGGAATATATATGTATATGTACAATGATTCAGGAGGACTTTAGTAAAAATGTGGAAATCTATGTTCCTTGTATGTCTTATGCCTTTCTGATCCCATACTGAGCACTTCTGGAGGTGTGGTTAGGAACCAGCCAGAACAGACAAGGACTTGATAAAAGTTTTCCAGTGGCTAATTTTGGCAAGTGCTTGCAGGGGTTTGCTGTGTTGAGATGCTTTTTTTTTTTTTTTTTTTTTTTTTTTTTTTTTTTTTTTTGTGGCTGGACAAGCCAAAAGACGATAAAGCTATCAAGCATCAGTTGTGCGTGCTCCTCACTGGAATGAGGAGAGGTGTGCTGAGGACAGGGGGATCAGAGCTCAGGTGGTGAAGAGCTGAACGCAGCCATAAAGTCTCTGCTATGGAAGGGGACTGTGGGCAGCTTCCCTACTCTTTTAACTGTTCAGAACTCTATTTCATTTATGTTACTTATTTGCTGATTAGGAGTGGCTTGTCACAGCCAACATTGTTGTCAGAAGCAAATGTACATGGTTACTTTTATTACTCCTTTCTTTGTGCCATTGTGGATTTCAATATGTCTGCAAAATTTATTTTATAAATGACATAAATGTGCTCGGAACATTACAGCAGGGAAAATATGACAACAGTAATACTACAGAGCATAATCCCTGCCTCAGGAGCTTGCTGTCCAAGGGCCTGAACGTGTTCTTTGTGCTTAGGAAGTGAGCAGAGTGTAGGTGTTAGCTCCACTTGGCTTAACACAAGATTTGGGGGTAAAATAAATGGGCAGGAAGAGGAGCTGAGAACTGACCTGAGACTCTCCAGAGATGACAATCAGATTTGAGCATCACCCTGAGCTACTGATGCTCTGAAACACTCCCCTGTGAGGGAGGTAGGAAGGGTTTCCATTCCTTGTTCTCATTAATGGGAAATGTGCTGTGGTTTTGTTTGGGGGAAAAGACAAAACAGAAACCTGTGAGAGTTTACATTTCATTTAATTCAAAATGATCATTAAAAAGGCAAAAACCCAGAGGGTAGTCTGTAATTTGCACAGCTGTGCTTAATGCTTCTCAGGTGCAGCAGGCTCACCCCCTCAGGACCAGGCCTTGAGGGGGCACTGTGAAGAGGGATGCTGGAGAGGACCATATGGAAACTGAACACGAAATAAAAGCTTGAGTGGAGGTGGGTGGATTCAGGAGCTGGAGGAGAGGGAGCCTAGGCTGTGCAGTGCAATGTACATAGGAAATGAACGTATGCAGAAACTGAAATGTGTTCAGCTGCGGTCATGCTCGAATAATCCATGCAGGCACTCCCCCGACATGTGTGCATGGTACAACGCCATGCCATGCTGGCTGCCAGAGGTACGGGCAGGACATGTCTGCCTGCAGTGGACAAAGCAATGGGGAGAGGGGCGCAAAGTATGCACACAGAGAAGCCACACAGCAAAAAGCTACAAAAGGTGAAAATACATAGAGGAAGGGCTGGTTTTTTGTTTTGTTTTGTTTTGTTTTGTTTTTTTTTGTTTGTTTGTTTTTTGATAAAATGGACTGGTTGTTCATAATTAATCTAAATACTTACTCTAAGGCCACTTGAGTTTTTTGCCAGGATCACAAAGCTCTTCCAATCTCCACTGGTATGGGATCTTGCATTGAGTGAGTGCTGGCATCTGCAAGGCTATCTCAGCTTTTTCCTCCCATGCCTTATAGGAAGATTCATTAATCTGGAAGGTGCTGAGTTCTGGAAATCTCCAGGCCCCACTCAAGGGCTCTGGGGCTCATTGAAACATCCCCAGCAGGTAGCGGTGTCACATGGGATGCCAGCATCTGTCTGATCCTCGTTCCATTTAGACTTTCCAGCATGTGCTGGTGAGCGTCCCGATGACTTTGTGCTCTGCTAAGTACTGCTGTGATCTGAGCTTGGTTAGCTGCAAGGGACATCTGTGGCTGCTGTTTTACCCAGATGGAACGATCTGTGTGGGAAAGACAGGCCTCCTCTCTGGGATGGGGTTCCCTGGGGCCAAAAGTAACTTGGCAAGCTTCCTTGTCCCCTGGAGTTAAACATTTTTTGAGAAGGATGCCATACTGGTTCCTTTTCCTAGCTGAACTTAAATACAGTGATCCTTATATCAAATAGCTGTTACAATCCCACAGATCTTTAAGTGTTGATCTCTATCAGATTTTTATTAGCAGAACTTATTACCACCTAACTTCCTTCTAAACCTATGCATTATTTGTTATGGCACGGGAGCAGGGTGCACGCAGCTCAGGCACTGTGGGCTTGTTCAAGTCTTTGGCTTTGCTGGAGGCAGGAGCAGCACCATGTCCCCTGGCAGCCTTCCTGCTCTTGCATTCCCTGCTCTCTGCAGTTGGGCAGGTGGGTGAGGGCTGCTGTGCCATGTGCCCACACGGTTGTTCTTCCATGGCAGGTGTTGGAAGTCTGAAGGGGCTGTCACAGTCTGCTCGCTGGAAAGGGCAGCCAGTGTCCCCAGCACACCTGGACCATGGTTCCTCGGCCTTGACGCAGACACCGAGTGGTCCCTGTTTGTTAGGGGGAAAAACTGAGAAAGGCCACTTTGTTTGCTTTTGGGCACTATTTTTTTTGGTGAGCAAATTGTCAGGATAGGCAGCATGTCTTTGATACTTTCTATCAGAGTCAGAAACAGCTGATGACATTATACTGGGCATTCATTTTAGATCTGCTGAGCCCACAGAAATCAATAGTTTTCCATTATCGGGTCTGGCTGGGTCACTGGTCTGTCAATGAGCTGTTACAGTTGCTGTACAAGGGTGAACCTGACCAGTCAATTGCTGCTGACAAGAGGAAAACACGCTGACAGCCACGAGAACAAGTCAGAACACAGATTTGCACTTCGGTTCACCATCCGAGGAGACTCAGAAGGGGCCACTTCCAAGATGTAGGGCACATGCAGTTGGAGAAGGGGCCGCCTCTTTTCCAGGGAAACAACATTTTTTTCTGTAGCCCCAAATGTCAGAGAGCTTGCAAACTGGAGAAGAAGGAGCCAATCCCTTGGCACAGTGTGTTTCAAGCCAAAAAAGGACATGCTAACAGGACCACCACTACTGCCATGTCCAGTGGGGCCTTCCTGAGGTGGCCATGGCTAGGGAAGGCCAGGCCCTGGGCTGCTGCAGGCACAGGGCACAGCCAGGTTGTGGGCACACATGTAACCATGGGCCTCATGCTCCCTCTTGCCTGCCTGTGTTTCAACACTGACTTCCTATCAAACTTGAGTGCTGAGCAAAAAATAAATATTTAGAAATTATCCCAATATTATGATTTTTAATTTTCAACTTTATTAACTTCTTTCAAGTGTTAAATCCTGGCCGTTTTATTTACGCCTCGAGTCTTCTGTTTGATTCTCGCAGATGTCTATATTCACTTGTGTTCCATCATCAAACAAAAACCTGGTAATCAACTTTATCACTGGAAGCCAACTAACTGGCTTTTAAAAAACACACTACCCAAAAGAAAGATTATTTTCTTTAAATGAGAGAAGAGGGAAGTATTTTTACCAGAGAAGGGCAAACCTTGCTTTGCTGGTAATTAGAAGCACCAGTCTTACATGACTTGCAGCACTTAGTAGCTCAAAATGCGTCAGATCTCTTACAGCATTAATTAAAAAGATTTTTTTTTAATAAAATGCTTCATGTTTTAGCCCTTTTATTCCTCCCACCGAATGTGATTATGTGGGCTGAAGGGAATTCAGGTTAATATGTTGACACACTTAACAATGTGGGGTCATGTTGCACAATACGCCTGACTGCTTTGGTTCAGCACAGCCCCTGACAGGTCCTAATCAACCCCTGCCCTAAAGGCAGAGGCAAGGAGAGGGTTTTAATTACTGCTCTATACACGGGTTTGCCAGCATTAAATTGAGACGTAATTAGGCCGCCGCATTTTAATAATTGTCCTAGCTAATTGGGCAGACAAGTACGCTCCACAGTGTGGCGTGATTAGATAATTAGTATTTCCAAATGACAAAATTGGGGTCTCGATTAAGGATTCGGCGAGCGGGGCGGGACCATCCCATCCCATCTTATCTCTTCCCGTCCCGTCCGATCCAGCCATCTCTCCCCGGCCCGCCGGGCCCCGGCCCCGACATGGCAGAGGCGGGCGCAGTTCCCACCATGGCCGTCAGGGGGCGCCGCTCACGCGCGGCCGCTGCCCGCTGCCCGCTCCCCGCCCCGGCCGGTCCCGCTCCCGGGCAAGCCGCTGCCGGCAGGACGGTGGCATGCAAACGCCTCGCTAGCAAGCTGCAAAATCGCCTTTATTTTATTATTTTATTTTATTTTATTTTATTTTATTTTATTTTATTTTATTTTATTTTATTTTATTTTATTTTATTTTATTATTTTATTTTATTTTATTTTATTTTATTTTATTATTTTATTTCATTTTATCTGCAGAAGAGGAAACAGTTTTACTTCTTGTTTTGTGTTTTTGTGCGTGTGATCCTGCTGTCACCGAGATACAGATGCTCCGGCTGAAATCAACAGCGATGATTTCCCTACAGCCTGAGGGCTTCTCGGCTTTAAAAGTCTAGTTAGTGGGGTTTTTTTGTTTTGTTTTTGTTTGTTTGTTTGTTTTTGTTTTGTTTTGCTTTGCTTTGTTTTGTTTTTTCCCCCGCTGTATCAAGACTTTGACTGTTTGACGACTCAATGCCAGGCGGGCGGCGCAGTGTCTATGTCCTCATTTCGGGATACGCCGACTCGCACACCTTGGGTGGCTCCAAGCCGCGGCGCCGGCACTGCCAGCCGCTGTTTACCAGCCCTGCCGTCGGGGAGAGCTAAGAGCAGCGAGGTGCAGCCTGCGGAACAGCTGCTACAGCCCTTGCGGCCCGCAGTTCGGGTGGCACGAAATGAGGCACCCCAAATACAGGAGGCTGATCTGCCAGCCTGTGGCCAAAGCAGAATTCGGGATGTCCTGGGAAGTAAGGGCGCTGGGCCGCAGTGGCAAAGCATCCCTCCGCCCGGCCGGGCGCCCCTCGCCTTTTAAAAATCTCTTTTTTTGACGCTGACAGACACTCGGGGCAACTGCTTTTCAGTAGCCGGCTTCTTTCCGAGCAGCCTCCGCGCCCGGAGTGCTCGGTCAGGCTCCATTTTATCACGCCCCCCGCCGGCGTGCAGGGGGCTACGGCAGGAACGTGCAGGCTGGTGGTGCTCGTCTGAAGGTGACATCCAGCGCCAAGTCCGCGGTTAATCGAGTCCGCTTGGTGAAGTTCAACAATTTAATCAGTGTCTGCACGAGCCCCGGTGTTATTTATCTGTGCTGCGTTAGGTTCCCTTGGGCTGTAAAGCGATCTCCAGAGGTTAGATGGGGGGAACCTAACACCACAGGAGCAGTCGCTGCCCTGATCCTACAAGAAAGCCGCTTCAGTCGGTCTCACCGGAGAAGCAGCAGTCGGTACTGCGGTGAGGGCTGGGCAGGACCAAAGCCACAGCGTGGCTCTCCTAAGGCCACTGTCGCTATTTACCAGCAAGTCACAACTTGGACGTGCCATTAGTTAGCAATCCTTGCCAGCGATGCTTTTTTCTGCCTGGTTAGAAGGCTGGGGTTTTTCCTGTAGGCACACTCTTAAGACCATCTTAGTGCTTGTGCAGAGCTTTTGTGGTGGGGGGTCTCAGCAGGGTGGAAGCTGAAGGCCACCCAAACATGGCACAGAATGCAGGTGTGTGAGTTGTGCCCTGATTCTGGCAGGAGATGCACTGTGTCGTCCCAGGTGTTTTTTTTGGCTAAGATGCTCCTGTCTTTGGACCTAGTGGTGTTAGAAAATCTAGTTGGTACAACCATTCTGATCGGTAAAAGTACAGAAAATGCTGTCCCCTTCCTGGCTCTCTCCTCCTGTATTCTTAGTCAAGCCCAGGCTGCATTCGTGGCTGCTCAGCTCACACTGAGGAAGCTTCCTTGTCTGCAGACCTCCCCTCGGGTGTCAGTTCTGATGGTCCAGGCTGGGACGGACAAATGTAGCTGAAGAAATTAATTTACTTTGTAAGTAATTTTTTTTGTATGTAAGTTTTTTTTTTTTTTTTTCTGTGTATCAATACTATATTTTTTTCCTGATGAAAATTTTGTAAAAACTGAATAATTAGATCTATAAAATAAGCTATATCTTTATTTACAGCTCTGTAATTGAAACAGTTCAGCTTAGTAACGTTAAGACAGCACGATCCCCTTCCTGAGTACACTGTTGTAGGAGCAGGAGAGCCTTTGAAACTGGCACTGGGTTTTCATTCGCACTCTGCGTAGCGCTGTCTTGCTTTTCTTCTGCTCCGAAAGGTGACAGTGAAGCGCTGCGATCAGGTTCGCCCCTTCCCATCTCTGCCGGAGGAGGAAGAAGAGGAAGAGGAGAGCCCCGGAGCCGCCGTGGGCAGGGCGAGGGGCGCCGACAAAAGAGAGCCCCCGAGCGAGAGCCGCGGGCTCTGCCGGCGAGTTTGGACGCATTTTAAGTCTGAGGAATAAGTGACAGGGTCATCATTTCCCCGGCTCGGCTGCTTTCAGATTCGGCTACGAGGGTGAAGTCTTGCTAACAGCTCGTGTATCTGTATATTTAATTGCGACCTGGCTGCATGTTCCTGTTGAGGAAGGATGCAGATGACAAGTGAGTTATAAAAAAAAAAAAAAAAAAACAGAGTCAGTTGACAAAAACAGGAAAGGAATGACAGATGAAAAGGCAGTCGATGAGGAGCTAACTGGCAAACGCATCAGTAAAGTCATATACCTTCTGAGAGGAGTAGCAGTTTGTTTTATTCCGGTTCTCCAGAGTTTTATCTCCTGTCGGTGTGAAGGGGGACAGAGGAGCTAATGTGCCCTGTTTAGGATACAAACATGCAGATTAGATCAGACTTCAGACACCCCGTTTCACTCAAAATTTAAAACAGTTAGAGGCATAAAGCAGAATTCCGCCACCGAGGAAAACAGAAGTACACTTTTTTATCTTTATTATTATTACTGTTATTATTTGTAATGTTTTAAAGTCGTTTCCAAGCTGTTCGAACGCATTCAGCGAGCGAGGTCCCGGGGGTGTTGCGGGTGCGCGGCCGCCGCTGCCCGAGCCGGGAGAGCAGCAGCCCGACCCCGTCTTCTCCACTTTTGTGTTACTTTAAGTTTTCAGTGAGGCTGGTGTAATTACTGGGCGTTTAACTTTTTGCCAGGCTCTTTCATTATAGCTTTGCATTTGCACCTCGCTTTTAAGAGAAGTAATAACATTCACAGTCGGGGGCAAATCCTGTTAATGAACAAATTAAAGTTCAAACAGTTATTCAAGTTCACAGCCCCGCTCGCTGCTCATTTAATAAGAGTTATGCATGTTACTTTCTCTCAAGATCACTCCCCCTTTTATTACTTTTTAAGCTTTTCATAAGCACTGACGGGATGTAGGGGCAGCTCCCAGCCTCTGAAGAGCCCACAAATCCTGAAGGGAGCCCTAATCCGGCCTTAATTTGACAACTTTTGTAAAACGCATAAAAGCTCGGGTGCCACCCTTGTGCGCTCCAATGACTGCATCGCGGGGAGCCCGGGGGAAACTCCCCTTTTTGCTGCACCCACGCAGTCTGCCGGTCCTCCCGGGGCCGGAAGGGGTATTAGGGTGCCTGAGCCCCCCGGGGGCTGTCCCGGCTCCGGTGCCTGCCAGCAGGCGCGGCAGAGCGGTCCCATGCGCTCTCTCCCTCCTTCTCCCCCGCGCCGCTTTCCTCCTTCCCTCCGACCCTTTCGCGGCTGCAGTGCGCGCTCACCTCGCTGTTTGCATGTCATGAATCTTAATTCCCCGCGGAGGGGGCTTCCCAGCCCCGGGGAGCGGCGGGGCCCGGGGACGGCGACGGGGTCCGGCCATCCGCGGGGTTTGACGCCGGTTCAAGGCAGCGCCGGTGCCAAAGCGCTGTCTGTGTACAAATGGAGGAGATCACACTCCCCATTATCTACCTCCTGGCGAGTGTTTGATTTGTGACATCAAAAGCTTATCAAGGCAAGCTCAAAAAAAAAAAAAAAAAAAAAAAAAAAAAAAAGCACCTCTTGATGGGCTCCGGTTTGGGTTATCTTGGGGGAAAAGAGGAGAGGGGGGGGCCCGGTGCTGTCAGGCGATGGGGACCGCTTCCCCCTTCCAGCCGCGGCACTCCGCGGGCGCACACGGCAGCGCGGGGGGGTGGGGGGGGGGAACGGGAGGGTGGCCCCGCCGCGCTGTGCCTGGGGCTGCGGGGAGACCCTGATTCCTCGCAGTCATCCGCACACAAGTGGCTTGATATAATCACCATGACAACTGCCGTCTATAAGCATACAAATAATAGAGATGAAATAGACAAAAGATTAGCATGCCAAGAAAAGTACAATAAGTTTCTTATTTAGCATTTAGATAACTGTCTTTCCTTCGGAGCAGGCTTCAAAGTTGAACCCAGTTTAGACCAAGAGGATTAATTCTTTCTCCCGCATGCTTCATTGAATCTCTCATTACCAAACTTTGTCTGTATTGATGTAAGATTTGATTGAAGATTAGAGCATTTAGCAAATCTTGCTTTTCTGCATGTATCAGGCCTTTTCAAGCGCAGCCCGCGCTGCCCAGTGGTCAATACCCTTACTTTTATCCAGTGTCTGCTTCATTTAAACTTAATCAACTCCCTCAATGAACTGGAACAGGGAAACGTCCCTGCGGTAAGAATGTTGTGCTTTTCTTAGATAATTATTTGCTCCCCTTCCCAATCCGCTGGCGTTAAACCCAAAATTGCTCTCTGATGAACTTAATCAATATGATAATGACCACTGGGGCTGAATGGCTTTGCCTGGGCTCAGCATGGAAAAGGTAGATGGCTGTGCCCATTACCCAAACCCAACTTCTCCTTGTCTCGCCTTTCCTTTTGTGTACGCTGCTCCCACCTTTCTTTCTCCCTCCCTTCCTTCCCTTGCCCCCCTTTCTTTCTCTTCTTGCCTGCCTCCCCCACCCCCACCGCGACACCGAGCGCTGCCAGGCTGTAGAATGATGCATCTCTGTGCGGGAGGAGGACTCGTATGTCACCGCCAGGAGAAGTGGAGCAGACCGATTGGCTGGGTGAATTATCTGGCTTGTTGCGGTGAATTATTTGCGCTGTTCCCTTTACCAGTCAACAAGTTTCTGAGGTATAGCGCAGATCAATCAAAGCTGACAGAGCGCATGTGAAGCTTTTACTGTGTAAATCTGGACCTCTTGTCCTGCCTTCGTTGGCACTGGCATCTGTATATCATTTTTATACTGCTACCAGTAGA